>NW_016690398.1:662392-736647 GCF_001604755.1 Lepidothrix coronata
TGGTTTTATTGGTTTTATTGGTTTTATTGGTTTTATTGGTTTTATTGGTTTTATTGGTTTTATTGGTTTTATTGGTTTTATTGGTTTTATTGGTTATTTTTTGTTATTTTTATTTTTAATGGTTTTATTGTTTTTTATTTTTTTTATCATTTTTAGTGGGTTTTAGTGGGTTTTAGTGGGTTTTAGTGGGTTTTAGTGGGTTTTAGTGGGTTTTAGTGGGTTTTAGTGGGTTTTAGTTTTTTATTTTTTATTGTTTTTTTATTGGTTTTAGGTTTTTATTGGTTTTAGGGTTTTTTTAGTGGTGGGGGTTTTTTAGGTTTTTTAGGGGGGTTTTGGGGTTTTTTTTTTAGTTTTTTTTTTTTTTTACTACTCTTCATTTTTCCCTTCTCTGTGGTGTACTGATCAAAGTGAGAAGCATAATGTTGGAGAGAGTCATAGAGTCACAAAATGATTTGGGTTTAAACTTATCCAGTGCCAAGGGACACCTTCCACTAGACCAGGTTGCTCCTGGCCGTGAACCCTTCCAGGGCTGGGGAAGACAATACCAGAACTTTCAGAGGGTGCCAACTCTAGTCAAGAAAAAGAGGGGAAAGAAGGCAAAGGGACTTTTAAGAGTATTTTATTTTCAAGAAGTGCCGTTTGTTTCAAGAAATCTTTGGTGTGCCTTGGAACTGATATCCCTCCGTTGTGCTTTTGTGCCCTGGGAAGGTGTGATTGTTCTTTCACAGCCTTCTGCTGGTTTTGAACCCCAGTGCTTGTCACAACAGGTCCCCTGCTTCGACCCGAGCAAATTCCATTGCTTTGCCTGGGAATTCAGTGGCACAAAGCAGAGTAATATAAAAAAAACTGGGGAAGAGGAATCCCTAGAAAATAATAAGTGATTAAGGATGGCGAATCTTATCCTTGTGAGTAGGAGGTGTTATCAGGCACAGACATGATGATGTTCCTCTCTACAAATCTCAGCAGAGGATGCTCAGATGTCCCATCTGCCTTGGAAGCTGGGACTTACCACTGCCACTTCCAGGATGGCAGCACTGAACAGGGATTTTACCAGCAGAGACACATTTTACCCAGTTTTCAGTAACCCAGGCAGGATCCAGAGCTGCATTTTGCAGCTCATGCTTATCTTAATAAGAAACAAATAATAATAAATTGAAACCTTGAGTGTTTCTCTAGCAGTGCTGAGCTGCAGCTGAATGTAGACACACAGCAAAGAGGTTTTTTCCTACCTCTTACCTAAAGTTTATTATTCACCATCTTATCTTTGAAAGTCTGAAGTCTGGATTTAGAATATTTTCTTTTTGTTGCATTCTTTTAAGAAAGATAAAACTATTCCTTTTTGACATGGAGAGCAACATTAGGGATTTCAGATTTCCTTTTTAACTCTATTTTATCAAAAACGTTGACTGTCTCGCTTTATTTTTTTTTTTCCTCGTGTACAGCAGGATTTGCAGATGTGTAAGTCTCTGAGGGAAACAGCATTATTTGTATGTGAGAAGAGAAGTATTTGTTAAACACTCGCAGATTTTATTTTTTTATTTTGTTTTGGTGGAAACAAAGCCTACTGTGTGGGTTGCTTTCATAACAATCTCTTCTCCAATGTTCCCAATATATAATTAGGGACCACACCATGTTCTCAAACTCTTTTAGGTTGTTGGTAACTTCTAAGGAAGGGTCTTTTTCATGTCTTACTTCTGTACAGCCTGAGACAACTCCTCCCTTCACCCACAACAGTTACAGCCACTGGATATGAAAATATCTGATTTGGGTTATGATGAGCTCCTATCTTAAGTGAGATTTAAAAGTATATATATAAACTTTTATATATATAAAATATATATAACATTACAGTCTTGATTCCAAGCCTTTTGCTTCCCCTCTTCTTTGGGTTCTTTGGAGTGTGTGAGGTTGGAGTCGTGTCTGTGTGACCAGGGGTGATGGAGAAGGGATGATCAGAGGGGGGAGTTTTTGTCACCTATCTCCCAACAGGCTTAATTTCATTTTGCTGCAGCTGAGTGGCCTCTGTTCTTTCCACAATGATGGGCCCAACCTGTTGTTTTTCTGCTCTACCAAAAAACTTGGAAGTATTTAAGATATTTTTTTTAAAAGCAACTCAAACATCTCCTGGACTGTATTTGTATTAACAGGGTGCCCTGAGGGTGCTGTGACTGAACTGGATGGTGGGAAATTTGTAAGGGAAGAAGTGCTGGAATTGGTGGTGCCCTCTGAAACTGGTCTTTAATAATTTGAAATTATGTTATAATAAAATATGAAAGAGAAAGGGGGGAAAAAAAATCTGTTTTTCCCTTTGTTTACTCTCCATTCCCCAGAACTAAGTGTATGAAAATTATACACTTAATAAGTGTATAATTACACTTATAATAATGTGTAATTATTATTACACTTACATAATTAGTGTAATAATTACACTTATTACATAAGAAATGATGTAATTATTTTTTAATAAGAAAGAATGGGCTTTTAAATTAACAGCAAAATGTTTTACCTGGTTTGAGGTTGCAACAAAATGTCATGCTCATCACTGAGGTGTTATGGGTCACTGGCACAGCTCAGAAAAGTGTGGTATCTAATTAAAGGTGTCACTTTGTGTGCTGTAATTGTCAATTCTTGCCATAGAGGGGCCAGGGACTGGGACAGAGTTTGTGTCCAGTTGGTTCTGGAATATCTGGTCCCTCCCTGGGTTTATCTGAACAGCTCTAACTTGGGAGATAAGAGATGTCTGTGAGTGGTTCCTGCTGCTCCCCTTGGTTATCTCTGTGTGAGTTACATGGCAGCCAAATTGATAAGGGAAAAAAAAAAAGGTGTTTTTTAGATAGTGTCTTTTAGTAAATCATAAAAAAAAATAGCATAGCATTGTTACTGATGAGATGTTCTGTTCTGCTTTTAAAATGTAACTTGAAATTCAGATGCATTCTGGTTTCTGTTAGAGCTATTGAATACATTGTTTTAATTCTCTATGCTCAAAAGGTATAAGCATTACTAAAGACAGTAGTATTTTGGAAGAAAATCAGTCCTTTAGTATCGGTTTGTAGGGTTCTTTTGGGCTGACAGGTAGCACTTAAAAATGTTTGCTGCATTTTTTTTTATCCCAGTTGTCACCTGACAACAGTGCAATGAAAAATCAGAATTGCACTCAGATTCTAAAGCAACTGAAACTAAATATTATGAAAGATGAAAAAGTGATCAACAGACAAAACAAAGCCTATTTAGTAAAAGACATCCAGAATCTGTCAAAAATAACAGAACACCTCCTGTTGATGTTAAGCAAATGTAGGTTGTGGTTTCAGCTGTTATTTTGTAGGGCACGGATGCAGTTGGGTTGTTTTTTTGAGAAGAAATGAAGTGACAATTCCACTTCAGTGGGAAGAAACAACAGATATGTGTAGGATCTCTCTTTTCATGCAGAATAACATGGTTTTGGGAAATGTACCACGAGTTTAGATGGAGAGAGACTCAGAAACACTGTCAGTCTGATCAGCTGCAGTGATTTCGTTGTTGATTTTTATTAAATGCACTTTGAGCTCCTTCATGCTTCAGAGAGATGTAAAGCACAACATATTTACAGCTTCAGCCTTCTAATTGACTATGATATTTTTTCCCTTCTGAGTGTTCATTAAAGGGAGATGATTTTGCAGTTGATACCTTATGATTTGTTATAATGCAAATAACATTTAGCACATCCTGGAGACCGTCGGAAGAATTCCCACAAGCTCCCTGGCAAATGTCATCTGACTCCTGAATTGAGTGAGGCACTGCCTTCCTTTTGCCTTCCTGCAATTTGTCATGCTTCATACTTGGCTAAATCTGCCAATTTTCATTGTCCTCACTGACAGCAGCTGTCACGGAGCCACTTGTGTCTTCAAAACTCTTGGTGGCAGCATCCTCCACGTTACGGGGCTGGAACGCATCCCCAGCGCTTGGAGATGTGCAGCCCTGAGACTTCTTGCTGGGTCATGCTCAGAAACAGCTCCACAGAATCCCTGGATTGCCCTGGAAGGGAAGAACACAGACAGATGTCCCAGAGTGGCCCCCAGGTCAGTGAAGTCGTGGTTATCCCTGAACTGCTTTGAAAGGCTCGTGTTGGCCGTGGTGGAATTAAACCTGTTGGAGAACCTCCCATGGGTGAATCCAACCACTGAAAGGGTGCAGGGCAGGTAAATAACTTCTTTTGTTGGCTACAGAGTTGAGTAGATCTTTTGCTTTGTGTGTTCTCATTTATTGCTGGCTCATGACTCAAACTGCTTCTGAATTCTTCTCAAATTTAATAGACAATTAAGATACAAATGGAGGACAATTCCCACTTTTGAGAGCGGAGTTTGGAATAATTTTTAGCCTGCCATTAAAGAAGTTCTACTTTTATAGTTAACCAGTCAACTGGGGTGGTTACTTCGTAGCTTTTCTTTATTTTTTTCTTGTTTGGGGGAAATTAGGGAATTCCCCTGGAATTGCAACCTCTCACTGAGTTTGTACCTGATATAGTAGATACAGATACATTGAAATTCAATACCAGTTTATCAAACCCACAGCTATCCTTGTAAAGAGTTGGATAACTTATTGCCATCTTCCTGATCTGCTGATAGGTGGGATAACTCCACAGAAGGTTCTGGTTTCTCAAAGCTCTCTCATTCAGAATTTTCAAAATAATTCAAAAGGTTAATGAGTCTGGTCATTAATTTCATCTAACACAAGAATATTTGATTTAGTAATTGAGAGGGGTAGTTACAGTTCGAGGCATATTTCAAATAATCATTATTTATTACTACTATTACTATTATTGCTGCTTATAGTCATTTTATCAACTGGATAATTTTCACTTAAATACTTCAATTCTAAGTAAAAGGGATGAACTTAGAAGACACTGGAAAATCATTTGTGCGTATTTTAGAATGAAAAAAGATTTCTAAACTTCATGATATTTAATATTGCAAGTAAGAAAAGAGAGGCCCATGAAATCTATTGAGTTAAAAAAGAACCCCAACATTGAGGATTAAATTAAAATAATGTTTATTGAGATGGATAAAATCACGTTTATTATTTGAGATGGATAAAATCACGTTTATTATTTGAGATGGATAAAATCACGTTTATTATTTGAGATGGATGAACAAATAACTGCTGGTTTGGCCTGCTTAATCTTCAATATTCAGCTTCAAAGAGGAGGATGATGGTTCAAGTGCTGCATTGGATATTTGGGATGCTGTAACTGATGCAGTAAAAGCAACAGAATCTATCTGACATCTGGTGAGGAGCTGATGAGGGTTCAGTGACAGCATCAAATCTTTGCTGGCAAAACTTCTTCTTGCACAGGTGCTTCAGGTCTCCTCTCCTAAGAAAACTGTGGTAGATCTTGGTAACTCTACAGTGCCATTAGTAGCCTGAGATCTTTTAAACCTGCATTTCCGTGGGTGTTTTTAAGGAAGAGGAAGGAAAGGAAGGGGTTGTGTAGGACAGTGGGTTACTGGGTTTATGACCCCAGGAGTTCTCGTCCTCCATGGCTGGTTGGGATTACTCCTGAAAGGGGTTTGTTCTGTCTGACCATCAGGATGGCACAGTGCACTGAGTTTGTGTTCAGGCATTTTAAAAGACCCTACTAAACTGAGTGCAGTCAGCATCAGTGAACCCCCACCAGCCCTGGAGCTCGGAGCTCTGAGCTCAGTGAGCTGGGAGTGCTGCAGGGCAGGGTTTGAGCTGCACTGGTTTGGGGTGAGGAGTTTAGAGCTGATGGGCTTGAGGTGCTCTGGGCTGTAGGTGTAATTCCACCCTCAGGCAATTGGGCTTGTTCAACTTTTCTTTTCTGCTGAAAGCCATTTGGAGGATGTCTCTTTGCTGAGGTAGCTGTGGAGGGTGGAATGGTCACCTGAAGTGGTCAGACATGGTCCTGCAGAGGGTTGGCCTTATCCAGCAGTGTTTAATGAGTTATGATTGTCCCTGGAGAGAGAAGGTAATTTTTCTCAGATAGGTTGGTGCAGAAGTTTCCATAATAGGCAGCCTGTAACTAATATTAGAGTTGTCAATATGGAAGTTTTCTACTAATTTTGGGTCCAGTCTCTAACCTGGCAACACTGTTATAGAGTATTTTGACAGTGGGTCTTACTTTGATTAGGTCTCAGCAACAGAGCAGATCTACAGCCTGGCCTGGTGGAAGGTGTCCCTGCCCATTGCAAGGGGGCTGAAATTAGATTTTTAGTATCCCTTCCAACCCAAACCACTGTATGATTCTATAATTTTACAGTTACTACCTCTCTACTAATACTTTTTGCAGTGCTTTCTGGCTGTGGTGCCTGGAGGACACACCTTGCTTGTCCACACAGACATGGCCCCATTTCTGTGTCTGCCACCTGAGTTAACTTTTAGCTGATTTCCCACATTTAGCTTTGCTCAGAGGTTCTCTATCAGCTGCTGCCTCGTTGCTTTTCTGCTTTGCTTTCAGGCAGGTTTTGAGCTCTGCTGTTGAAACCTGTTACAAACACCTGAGACAGCAAATTCAGCAGTGCCCAGGTGCTCCCACCCACGCTGGAGTGGGTTGTAGGAGTCATTTCCTAAAGTGATCAGAGAGATGCACCTGGCAATAAATTGAGCTGTCTTATAGCTGATTTTTGGGTAAGGGCAGAACCCACCATTGCTGGAAATGATATTTGTTATTTGTTTCCTTGTTCACAGCGGCCTCACAGTGTTTTATCTGCAAACAATGTGTGTTATCTGCAGATAGAGGGGGATTCTTTCACTCAGAAAAATATCATTAGCTCACATTACAGCAGCCTGGGCTTTTGTTTCTTGATACTTCCAGTTTATCAGCCAAAACTGAGGATTTGTGTGCATAATCCAATGGATCACATGAAGGCCAGACTGAAAGTTAGCCAAAATCACCATGTATCCTGTGTAGCCTTCCCTTGCTGCTGTTAAAAGGAGAGGTAATTCCTTCCTCTCAAGGCCTGAGGTGAGAAGTTCCTGTCACCTTGGGATCTGTGTCCTGCTGAGCATCCCAGAGTATTCTAATCTCTCTATTTAGCTCTTCTTTCATATGCATGTATGAAAGAGCTTTGCACAGATGGATAACAGTTTTTATCCACACTTCTCAGTGGTTTAGTGTAGTTACATCAGGAGGAGTAATTATTTCTATCAGCAAGATTGTGACAGCCACCACATATTATGGAAATTTCCTTCATTGAAACTTTAACATTTTTTTTCTTTTTGCCTTTTGTTTGATTCTCACAGCAACACAAAGAATAGTTCAGAAATATAATTGCAATCTCTAGGAGGAATATAAGCAGCCTGGCTATGAAGCTGAATCCTGTTAGAGCGCTGGGAATAGAGCCACCTATGAGAGAAAATGAGCAGAGAGAACATCACAGCTTGAGCAGTTGTCACTTGTCAGGAGAGGGGAATGTTTGCTGAGCCACCACTGACCCACCACCCTGGGGAAGAGTCAGTTTGACAGTGATGGCTTGTAGCTGCCAGGGTCAGAAAACTCACGAGGTGACTCTTCAACAGCAACAATTCCTTCATTATCCAGCACGTGGTGAGCAGTTCCACTGCTCAGCTGCATCTGTCTGAGCCACTTCACCTCCAGTGGGATGGGGGTAACCAGTTGTGCTCAGGGCTAATGCACTTAAACTCTCAGGAAAGACCCTGAATGACCTTTCCTAGACCCAGGGGTTTGACTTGTAAAACATCTGTGCTTTGCTGCCAAACAACAACCCTGGCTGCTTCCGAGGAATGGAAATAGGATATTGATACAGTTGGAATGTTTGCAACAAAGTCTGGGTAGAACTCCAGCTGTTTAATGAATGCATTAATTCACAGCACAGGTCTTTTAATGCCTCATCCTTTCTCACTGATCACATATATTACATGCTCAGATATTGGAATATTATCCTTTTTTGGCTTTGTGTAGATGAAATCTGCAGTAACATGTGATAATTGCTTTCAGAAAATATTACTAATACTTCATATTTATGTATCTAGTGATATTAGACTAGTCTAGTTTTTTGTTACCTGAACCTCATAAATGCCTTGTGAGAATCCTAATTAGAGTTTTACTGGACAGACACACACAAGTTCATTTTGGAGTCCTGGTCCTCACATGTGCTTTGTAAACCTGAAGCTTTCATATTGACTAACCCTCAGAATTCATGGCAGCGTCTCTCTCCCCTCTGCATTGGGAAATCCAAAAGTTATATAAGAGGTTTCAATGAAGATTAGATAAGTGTAAACCTGCGGAACTATGGGATAGAAAAATGTGTGTGTTCATATTCCAAAATTGCTGCAGTACAGAAATATTAGCCCAAGATACCCCAGAAATAAGTGTAGGTCATCTTAAATGCAATTGAAAGCCTTGCATTTAAACCCAAAGCATATTTAAATTGGAAAAGAGAAATGTAACCTTCTGACACTTGAAACTGGGATGATTATCTTTTATTAGTATATAATTGTAGTGCATGAGCACAGAGATATTACCTGGAACTAATTGCTGGTTAAAACCAGGTGTGATTTGTGGAATGCTTTCATATCTGCAAATTTAGAATAATTGGCTTATCTATAAAAATATACATTTGCCTATGGAGTGTAATAGAACTGAAAGGTTTAATTCTTAATTTTAGTAACTAGTACTTAAACATTATTTAAACATTGTTGGATATTTTCTTGCCGGATCCTGAGTGCACCATCAAATCCTTGATGTGGAACGTGCTGAAAGGGTGACCTCTCTGTTTGTGTCCAGGTAAAGTATAACAAGAAGGTTTTAAATTAATCAATTCCTTGCTTCTTTTGATCCTCCTTGGGTAATTTAGGCAGTGAGATACAGATGGTGAGGAATATTTCTACTACATTTCACGTTTCCACCACTCTCTTTGAGAACTCTCTAATGCCAAGATGGAAGGGGTGAATTTTCTCCTCTCTAGACACAGAGTGGGCATTTCAACCCCGGTAATCAATGGAGAATTTCACAATAAAGGACAGTTCATGTGATGCTGTCCCAAGCTAATCCCAGCTGCTGCTATTTCTGGTGGAATTGGTTCACGCTGCCTGTTTTTGTGGTGGTTGTAGGGATGTGCTGGAAGTGGGAAAGGTGGGAAAATCTACTGTGAGAGGCAGAGAGGTCTCACAGCAGCTTGTAGAGTTGTGGGTCATGATAAGGGAATTTGGGACCATTGGCAGAGATGGTGTTACAGGGTTAAAACATGCATGTTATGTATAATTATTATACATGTATAATAATCACACATCATGTACCCCAAGAAGTGAGGCCAGAGATTCAGGGGTTGTAGGGAGAGGTAGTAATTTTTTAATTAGAATTGAAAGATTGAAAAAGTGATGAACTTTTGTGCTTCCTGTTCTTTGAGCTGGTCCTAAGAGGTGATTTGTTCTTCTCCATCAGCATCAGTTTTTCTAGAAACACAACGTGTGTTCAAATGTGGCATCAGTGCTTTCCCTACCAGCACTTTCTTATTCCAGCAAGTCATTACAGTCCAATAAACTGGGAGCACAGGGAAATTCAGGCAGGAAGGACTGGTAAGTCAATAAGAGGTAGCATTTATTGTTCCACTGATTTAATGCAAAAACCTCAGTTATGAATATATCCAGGGCAGAACTTTGAGTGTCTCACCTCACACCGTTTGTATTTAAAGAGCTGGCAGGACTATGGTGCTGCTGCTCAGAAAGTAGAAAACTCCCACTGTGCAGAAGTGGAAAATACCTGCTATTGTGCTGATGGAGCTGTCAGGGGACTCCGGCTGGGAAAAATAGCTCTGAGCTCGGGATCAGGGAAGTTCTGCTGACATAAGCTGGAGGGAAACAGTTGTGAATTCAGGCCCAGAAATTTCATAGAAAATCCTGGGGGTTGTGGGAGAGGTGTGCTTTCAGGTAAGCATTTAATATTTCATACACTGGCTTTTAGTACCGCTGTCACCACTAATAAAAGTATCAGGAAAGTTTTGCTGGGGAATTCTGCTTGTGTCTGCTTTCTTATTTGAACCTATTGAACATTTAATCATTTCTTATAGAACTTGCTTGCCTTTGACAGCTGCTCTTCCAGCAGAACAAGCTTCAGCTGCTTAGGACTGAGAGGTTCAGACCTGTCAAAAAGCAATGATATAGACTTGAATCTCTTTTGGGTAAGAAATTGAATATAGATGTTCTTGTGCCTCTGACTGACCTAACTACTGAGCAGTCAAATAAATAGAAGTGATATTTGCTCCCCCAGCTTTTTATTTTTTTTTTTTTGCTAGCTGAGGAAAAAACCTCTATTTTATTAGGATGTTATGAGGTGTTTTTCTGGGGACCTTGAAGCATAAAGTGAGGAAATTCTGATGTTTGGTTTTTGTTGGGTTTGATTTTAAAAATTTTTTAAATTTTTTTTTTTATTTTTAAATCCTGCATCCTTTCATCAATTTATCCAAGTGGTACCAAGAATTCAGTGTATTTAAAAAAACAGCCCTTTGAAATATTAGTATCATTAAAAGTCAATTTTAAAATTAAGGCAACTTCTTCTGAAAAACTTACCCTGGGACAAGTGTCAGGAAAAATTAAGCTTTGCAGACAAAGTGTGCTGAGATGCACAGTCATTTTGGGAAGCACTTTCCTTTGGTAGCACAGAAAATGCAGACATAGAGATAGGAGTTGATTGCTTTTCACTGGGGAATAAAGTTTAGCTTTTAATATTCCTTGGTAGTTGCTGGCTTCATTAAAGATTTTTAGTGAGCAAATGCAGCTAACAGTGCTTTGATTCTCAGTTAAGTGGGAGTTATTAAAACAGTTGTCCTGAAGTTTTTGTGCAAAACAAAAGATGTAAATAATCGAGGTTTTATATATGTTAGGAGTAGTAAGTGTAGGAAAATATTCTGTCTTAATAACAGGCCTAACAAGGGAAGGCAATAAATCATTTCTAATTACTGGTCTTGACAATTATATGTTTCCTCATTCTAATCTTTCAAATTGAATCCTGAGCTGAGACTTCTTTGTAAACGAGATTTGCTTTTCTTCTCCTTCCGTTCTGTGGGATGTGGCACTGCAGAAATTCGTGTGTGTCCGTCAAACTCCTTCCCTGCCTTTTGGACCAAGATCAACATTTTGCTGAAAAAGATGGAGGACTTTCCACAGCCATCTGGAATATTGCTGTCATATGGCTGCTTCACATCTTCCAGGGGAAAAACAGGGACAAAATGGATTCCCAGCCTGGCCAGTCTACCGAGTTAAATGTTGATTACTTTTGTGGGTCTGTTCCATTTAAAGTCTGTCATTCAGCTCCCATATTTAAAAAGGAGGATTGTTGAAAAGTTAAATCTTTGAGGATGGTGTAGGAAAACCTTCAGTTTGAAGCCATTCCCCCTTGTCCTGGCACTCCAGGCCCCTGTAAATATTATTCCTCTTGTAGCTCCTTCAGGTACTGAAAGGCCACAGTCATGTTATCCCAAATCTTCTCCAGGCTGAACAATCCCAACTCTCTGAGCCTTTCCTCCCAGCAGAGCTGCTCCATCCCTCTGATTAACTTCGTGCCTCCTCTGGACTCTCTCCAGCAGCTCCATGTCCTTCCTGTGCTGGTGATCCAAGAGCTGGAGGCAGCTCTGCAGGGGGGGGTCTCACCTGAGGGGGCAGAGGGGTAGAATCACCTCCCTCCAAATTCAATTGATCTTGTGATTTGGCTTCTTGTCCACATCTGTGTTGTCATTTAAACAGAGCACACTGACTAAAAAAAAAAGGAGAAAGCCCTAAACCCTTCATGCAGTGCTGTGCTGAGGAACAGTATTTCTGAGTCACTCTGCTTTCTTAGGGCTTCTCTGAGGGCTGCAGATTATGTGCTTATGCCCAGGAATTTACGTAAAAGCATGCTTTGGTTTTAGGGGTCTGCAATGTGATACCTTTACATCTCTCTAAAGTGTTTACTGCTAATGGCAGAAAGTTTAGCCCAGGAGTACGAGAGTTACAACAACAAACAAAAGCCCTATTTTTGCAACCCTGACATAAGTAGTCGTTGCAATGAAATATTTTTTTTTTCTTTGAAGTGATTTTAGTTCCAGCAGTTAGGTGAGAGCTTTCTCCCTGCAGTGACAAGGGGAACGTACTCAATCTGTCCTGGTCCTGAGGAGCTCCACTTGGACCATGAGCTGGTTCCACATGAGCTGTCGTGTGGCCATCAGAGTGGTAACAACTTCTGGTTTTAATTATGTGTTTTAAATGGCTGGGTTGTTCCCTGCACCTGCTCTCTTTGACAGCTGTGGGCTTAGACAGCCCATTGTCAGTCTGTTCTCCCAAAATGGGGACCTTTACTTTCCTGTGACTGCTGATGGCCGTGTTTGTGACTGGAGGGTGGTCTGGTGTTATGAGAACTCAATTGCCATCACTGCTGCACTGAGCTCAGGAAAATGAGTCTGGGAAACCCATCCCAGCTGCCCTACAGTTCCCTGGAGCTGGACTCTGTACGACAACCCAGATCTGTGTTTGCTATGGCACCACAGGGTTGGACCAGATGGGCTTTAAAGGTCCCTTCCAACCCAAACTATTCTGTGATTCCATGCCAGATACTCCTTTAAAAGATGATTCTTTTTGGGTTAATGCAGTGGCCAGGCTCTGTTGTGGTGTTGAAGGGGATGAAGTTTGGTGCTTGGTCCCTGTTCCTCTCAGCTGGCAGGAGGTGGAAGCACTGGAGAGGAGCTCACCAGGAGCCCGGGGGAAGAGCTGCTTGCTCCTGGCTGATGGTCTCTGTGATGATTCCTCTGGCCAGCCCCCAGCATGGCACTGATGAGCTCTGCAGGAGCTGTCTCCAGCCCTCCCCAGATGTGGAGATGGTTCTTGTGTCCGGCCTTGAGGGAAGGAAAAAGTAAAAGAGTGGAAAATTAAAATGTCATGCAGGGTAATTGGTCCTGAACTAGGTTTAATTTAATTTTTTCTTTTTAATTAAGAGTTTAAGGTAGAACAAGAGGAAGAAGGTAAGCAAATAACAATGTCTCATGACTTGAAGGTGATTTAGGGAATATACTTTACAAACTGTGAAATTACAGGTAGAATACAGATTGATCTATTTATTTTGTGCAATAGATTGTGTTTATCTGTGGTGTAGTGGCTTAATATATATTAAAATCAGAGGTTTGGGAGTTTTCTTTTATTGATCTCACCTAATTTATTTTTTTAAATCAGGGATGGGATCGAGTTTCTGGGGAAAAATGATAATGAGAAGGTTTTTCCTAAAGAGATTTAAACAATCTTGAGAGAGGAGGGAGAAGCTGGGAACCATCACTTGTGCTGTGTTAGGGTAATCAGAAATATTTCAGTGAAGGTTTTGCAAAGCTTTTAAAAAATCTCTTTCCCTTTCATATTTAAGAGAACTATTATGCACATCTTCAGCTCTGACTGTGTTCACACAACAGGCTTAATGCAGCTCAGAAAAGTGCTGGAAGAATTTGCAGCAACATTTCTGAAGTATTTTGTCACTGATGTGGTGCAAGTCCCCAGCCATAAAACAACATACCAGTAACATATATATATATACCCACCAATAAACCCTGTAAAATCAGTTGAATTGTTTGCTATTTTCCTTCCAAACTAGAGGGATTAAATATCTTTTAACAAGCTAATTTTACTGTAGGAGATAAACCCTATAGCATGGCTGGGTATAGATAGTGTGAGAATGTAGGAAGTAGGTTGTGAAAAGTCAGTGATCCTGACAGGACTGGTGGTAAAAACTTGAAGGCAATAAAATTTTGTAGGACCATGGTAGTGAAAAAGTTTTCCCACCATGAGAAATCTTGAGGCAAAACTATATTGAAAGAAAATTCTCAAGGTAACTGTTGTCTGGAGTCAGAGACTCTTTCCTCTTAGAATGAAATAAAATTTCCTGCATGTGGATGTACCACAGTGGAAAGGAAAGCATCTTACTGACAAACTTTTTGGGCTGAGCAGCTGGAATTTTCCCAGGTGATCCTGTTCCCTGTGCACAGTCTCAGGAAGGTGGAACAATTTGTAGCTCCTGTCTGTACCTGTGCAGCTCCAGGCAAAATGCCTCTGGTGCTCCCCTGGGGCAGAGCTGCTCCATGTGCTGCCCAAATGGGCCATAAATTATTTGCTCACCTACTTTGAATATTTACAAGTTCGGCAAAGGAGACCCTGTACAAAACTGATGGCATTGAGTCAGTTCATAGAACCCAATAGGTTCATCCTGTGATTGTCTCAATGTTTCACCCTCAAGTTATCTTTAAATTAAAAGTTGTCTTAGTGGGGGAAAATGACAAACAAAATCCTTGCAGAAATTTGTCAGTAAAGTTCTCCCTAAAAGACTCATCAGAGCACAATTCAAGAAATTAAAAATAGGTTTGGGGGGAGAGTTCTCTTCCTTTTTTTAATCAGGGCAAGTTATGTGCTAGGACTTGCAAATCTAAAACCAAATTAAGCAAGTCACAGGAGTAAGAAAGTGCCATGTAAAATTACTGTCAGCACAAAATACGAGTTACTCATATAAATGTCTAGGACTCCTTAAAAAAATTGTAATGAGAAAATAATAATCAACTGAGGTATCAGCTTCATATTGCACCAGATACATTGGGGTTTTGTTTCAAATGGTATTTAGTACTGATTAGAATAGCAGAGAGAGAACTTGATGTAATAACTGGATCCATTCTGTTTAGTGTCTTGCAATCCTGCATTTAGCAGAACAGTTTCACCACAAATGGTATTTTAACTCTGGCTGTTTCACACTTTAATTGAAGTCTAAATTTTCTAACAAAGCTGTCATTGTAGAAAGTTCACTGAAGTGCATTTCCAGGATGTGAATTACAGCATTCTGGGGGTGCCAGCTCGAGGGAGAATGATAAAATTAATGTCAAAAATCTTGTTTTGTTACTGTGAAGATGGAGAAGGTTTCACAAATAAAGCAGATTTCATAACCTGGCCTAAATAATACAGTAATTTCATGGGAAAAGGAGATTCCTCCAGACTGATTTGTTGACCTTTTAGGTAGAACTAGATAAAGAAGGAGATTTGGTACTGAAGTGGTATAAGATGACATGACTGGCCTTTGGAGCAGAGGATAAAATGGATTTAAGATCTCTGAGCTGTCAACTACATCATGGAATCTTTAGAAGGTGACCAGTTACTTATCCAAATCCATCCTAAAGACTTCATCTTCTACTGGTAAGTATTGTATTGAGATCAGGATTCCTTTTCTGGTGTGTCTAAGTGTGCTTCATTTATGACTAAGTTTGTTTGATAGTTAATAGAAAACTCAGTCCACACAGGTGTCTCCTTAATAGTCCAAATACTTGATTTAAGAATTTTGGTAACATACAAATTAAAAGTTTCCTGGGTCTGGAGGGAGACAAGCCGTTCTTTTCTTTTAATGCCTTGGCTTCATGTCTGCTCTCTTGTGTATTTTCTGCTCACTGTTACACTTTTAATGAGCATAAAGTTGTATATCTCAGCCCCAAATTTCCTCAGCTAGATGGTGTTGCCTGCTCAACACCACATCATTTCCACTGATCTTCTTCAAGAGAAAAGGAAGCATCATTTGATATTGCATTTGAACTCAGACTTTAAAATAGATCTCAGGAGACTCTTATCTGAGTAAAGAGCTGATATAATCAGAGAGCAAAAAGGATTTACCCTTGTTACCTGTTTTTCTTTCCCTCTTTTCTTCTATCTCTGCTTAAGTTGGTATCATTTAATGGGGAAGAGAAGTTTCTACAATCTCCATTTTTCTCATGGGGAGAACACAGTGGGAGCTTTCAAGAATTTAGAATTGTGTTATTGCAAGGGATGATAACAGCCAGTGGCAAACATGGGATGCTGGCACAGAGTGTTACCACATCTCTGCAGGGTGAGGTGGGTTGTTCTGCAAACACTTGACTGGTACTACAAGTGTTTGACAGAGAAAATGGTGATGGCTTTATTACAAGCTGTCCCATGTAACATGTCAGCTGCATAATGCTGGTGTATGGCCTTGTGCACTCACTTTCTGATGGAAATCAATTCCAAAATTTCCTCCCGAAATTCGAAAATGTTTTGATGACCTCTCATGGTGTGTTGGAGACACTCTAGAACTTGTTTGAGATTAGCAGTGTTTGGGTGTAAAGCAACCTCTGAGGGAAGAAAGCCCCAAGTGCTGGACTACGCAACACTGAAACCCAGTGACTTAAAGAAATTATATTTTAGGTCAAAAGTCTGTTATTCTAGTATGTGGCTTCTAGTTATAGCTGAGTCTTGCATGTAAACTGCATCCACATCCATCTGTGTAGAGTTGCTGTGGAGTGCCCTGTGTTACTCCTGTGCCCAGATTTGCCTTTGTAGTAAATCTGCTCTTTTGCAAGTTAATGTAACTACAGACTTTTAAACACTGTAATTTCATTATTACCATTAGACTAATGAACCATAACTTCAAATCATACTTTTTGCAAATGAGAACTTTCCCTTCCAGTGGCACTCACCTCTCCTTCTTCACCAAAGCAATTACACTGGGTTATACTTCATCTGGATATCCACACAATTAATTCCAAAGGCAGCTGCAAAAGTCATTGTCTTGTGCCAGAGCAATCTCTAAAGTGCAGCTCCACTGTATATATTAACTCTGCTCTTTTCTGCAGCAGCACCAGCTCCATCAGCCTCTTTCCTTTGGGTTTCTCTGCTTAAAGCTTCTTGAAATTATAAAGTATAGAGAAGAAGTGCTCACTAATTGGGTATATGGGAAATGGAGAAGAAACTCATTAATATTGAGGGCTTATTTGTGGATGTTGAGAAAGAAAACAAACCTTTGTAGCTGGAGTTCACTGAATATTATTGTGATTTGTATGTGGCTTGGACTCACATAAAAAGGACAGTCTGGGTCATGTCTATGGAAATTTAATGGGATTTGAGAACAAGACTCTTCTCTCTTATGGTTAGAACTTTTTCTAGAAAGATTTTACTGATTTATTCCCTCTACAGATAACTTGGGGTTTCTTGAAGAAAGGGATGTTCCTTATAGCTTGTGATCAACCCCGTTTGGCCTGGCCTTGGTTTCTGTGTTGATCAGTGTTACAGTGTGATCATAAGTTCCTTAGTCTTACTTTGAAGAGCATTAAAGTCCATAAGATCCTGGATCAGGACCTTATTAAAAACAGTAATATGGTTCAAATTCTACCATTTGTGGTAGTGGTACCTCATTGTTCCTTATTGCTTTTATTACCATATATTTATTTTCATAAGAGAAATAAGAAATACTTCTCAGTGGAGTCACTCCTGCAATGTTGGGCTCTGTTTTTTCTCTTTCAACCACCTACCATCGCTCTAAAAGATGGAAATATATTCATC
Organism: Lepidothrix coronata; assembly: GCF_001604755.1. Classification (NCBI taxonomy): domain Eukaryota; kingdom Metazoa; phylum Chordata; class Aves; order Passeriformes; family Pipridae; genus Lepidothrix; species Lepidothrix coronata. The sequence continues at coordinate 679,685 of NW_016690398.1, forward strand.
CAGTGTATCTGTGCACAGCTCCAGAGATTTTAAGAGTATCTCGTCTAACAAAAATTTATGAGAGAGAAAACTCCTTTTGTTTGCATTGTTTAAGGCCAGAAGAGAGTCTGTAGCCTGACCTTCTGTAAATGTCAAACCTCCTGAATTGTTCTTTGCTTCTCACAGAAAACAGTCAGTCATCCCTGTGACTGCCAGAACTGCTATGACTTCTGATGGATTGTCCCAATAGTTCATTTGCTTATTTGTATTCACTTCCAGGCTAATTTGCCATTCTCAGCCTCCATCTAATTTTCCTATTGGATGACAAAATTGTGTTGTTAGTGTTTTGTTCTCAAAATTCGTGTAGTGTTCTCTGCAGATGCCATTGTACAGATAGTGGGGTCGTAGTGAGTCATAGTCACAGAATGTTTTGGGTATAAAGGGACCTTAAAGCTCATCTTGTTCCACCCCATGCCATGGACAGGGACACCTTCCACTAGCCCAGGTTGCTCCGAGTTCTATCCAACATGACCTTGAACACAACCAGGGATGGGGCAGCCACAGCTTCTCTGGGCAACCTGTGCCAGGGCCTCCCCACCCTCACGGGGAAGAACTTCTTCCCAATATCCAATCTAACCCTCCCTCTGTCATTTCAAAGCCATTCCCTGTGTCCTGTCACTCCATGCCCTTGTGAAAAGTCCCTCTCCAGCCTTCTTGTGGGTCCTGGAAGGCTCTAAAATGGCAGATATTCACATACTGCAACCTTTTCAGAACCCTGAAAACGAGTCCACACAATTGACGCACGTTAAACAACGACATTATTGCGACAAACCCAATTTGTGATGGTGCAGGATGGAACATAAAGCTGATGTGATTAATCCTTCAAACAACTTGTGACAAGTAGATTAAGAAAAATGTGCAGTCTGATCCTGTGTTGTGTCTTTCCATTTCCTCAGCTCTGTGAACACCGCGGTGCCAGCGGGGCCCGCCGAGGACGTGGCGTCTGCTGCACCCCCTGTGCCATCCAGCCCCTTCCCAGGGCTGCAGAGGTGCTGGAATCCTGGCTCCACTCCCTGCTGAGCAGTCAGGACACACTGCTGAAAGATGGAGCAGCAGAGAGAACAATATGGAAAACGCCCGTGGACGGGTCGTTCTCTCGGAGGGCACTCGTGAAATCCTCGGGAATGTTCCCCCGGTCAGGCTCCACCGCTGATTTAACCATCCACAAGCCATCATTAGGTAACACAAGCTGACAGGCAGTACGTTTCTATAAGCTCACTGCACATCTCAGATGCCTTTTGAGATAATTAGGCTTTCAGACTCCTCTCTCTTTCTGCTCCGGGCCCATAGATTCAGAATCGATCTGACTTCCAGCAGTTCTTTACCTCTGCCAGGTGCAATTATATTTCCATTCTCTGCAAACAAAACAAAATCCCAAATTATCTAATGTTTCTCTTTTTTTTTTTTTTTTTGGTGTCAGAATCAAACTGGTTTATGTGGCAACAAATCTTGAAAGCCACTGCATGAATCTGTGGCATCCAAGGGGTATAACAGGAAAGGAAGTTAAATATGACTGGAGTTATGCATTTCCCAGGCCTTCAATAGAAAGATGTGTTTCCAAGGAGGAATGCTGCTGGCATACAATCCAACTCATGCATTTATTATTATTTTTATATAGAGAGAGCCCTTCATTGAAAGCATTGTATAATGTTTTATAGCAAGTGTGAATTACAAGCTGTGAATAGTGGCTTGACTGCTGCATTATAGGAGCTGGAATTTAGGGAAGGCATAAAAAAGGGGAAAAGGGCCAGCAGTGTAGCAGCTCAGCTGTGGGTAAATCCCATCCTGGTAGGGTCAGGCTGGGATCTGTGCTGGCAGTATTCCACTTGGGATGGAAGATCTGGGAGAGAAACAAGAATTTGGAGTCTTGGAGATCCTCTGCTTTCAACCAGCTAAGCCACAAGTGAGGTAAGTGTGAAGGGAATTCAGAAGCAGGAGTGGAGCAAAGTGCTGTCACTCCAGGGAATGTTTCAAAGCTTTGAAACTTGCTTAGGTTTCTGGGACCTAAGCTTGGCACAGCAGAAACAAGGGGAAAGTCGATGGTGATGGAGAATTGTCTTTGCAAACACTAGAAAATTAGTGCGGGACACAGGTAGATTTTTAGAAAAAGTTAACTAACAACAACAAAAAAAAAGCCTAGGGTTTTTAAAAAGACTTCAAAGTCCCTTGCAGGTTAATTCTGAGTTATGGAAAGGCAGGAAATTTTGAGAATGTTTGTGTTGGCCTCTTCACCAGATAAAGAAAACATGACTGTCCTTACTGATGTAAGACCACTCTGACTGAAAGCTATGATAGAAATTTTGTCTTCCTGAAATCTTACAAAGGGACCAAGAGTTATTTTCACTTCTTAGATTACTTAAAGACCAAATATGCAGGGTTGCCTTTTTTTGGTTGAAATGAACCAATTTCCAGACTCTAGAGACAAAACCCAGTCATACTGAAACTCCAAAAAGTGTGGATTCATAATAACAAGTTCTAGATGAACTCGTTACTTTATAGGGTGCTGGGTGTGGTGTTATCACTGTTCCAGATCTGTGGCTTTTTCAGTACCAATAAGAGGAAATGTCTCGTATTTTTGTCTGCCTTTTTACTTATGTAGTTGTTTTTGCTGTGAAGACTAAGAATTAATGTAACTAATAGAAAAACCAGACACCAAGTAAAGCTTTGCTTTCCTAGTTAAGTGGATTTTTATAGGGCACAAACTTTGAAAGCAAATAGTTTATTTTCTTAAGAAAATTTGAATAGCTAACAAGCATAAAAGAGCATTTAGATGATTATTTGGAGTTGTATTTATCAGAGAGGAGTTTCCATTTAATATTGGGACAGGCAGGGCAAGCAAAGATCTGAACAAGGGCTCAGGAAAACAGAGGCCCCATCAATGTTTGCAACACAAATGCTGGAAGGGACAATCTGTTTTAGTTATGCTTTTGAGCACACTTTAAATGTAACGTTCGTGCACAGTAAAAATGAATGTTGTGTTTTCCAAATGCGTCTGTTGAGTTTGAGTTTCCAGACCAGATGGCTTTATATTATGTTAAAACTCACCACACAATACGTGAGTGCTCGCTGGAGCTGCTCAAAGTGACCTTGCATTTTTTTTCTGCATGAGCACAAAACATGACATTTATTAATTCTGACATGCAAAAATGTTGCTCTTTCCAGCCTGTTGTCGTATTCTGTTTTACCTGGCTTTCAGGGTTAGTTGTTTTTTATGGTCAGAGGCGTTGTGGTGTTTCTAATTTTGAGATTGATTCAGGTACAAGCTCTGCCCAAATTGCACATAAATCTTGTTCAATACACACGACGTTTATGTTGCTAAATACTGTGCATAAATCACACCCGGGCCGCTGAATTCTGAGTTGTTGAGTCTGCAGCTGGCAGATATTCATGCTTTAATCTTTCATTCATCCCTGAGCCTCCTCTGCCCTCGCACTGTGTCACTGCATCCATGGAAGCTCTGACCCAAGGCACAGCCACGCTGACATTAAACCAGTGCTGCTGGGTGGGAGTCAGCTGGTGTCCCTGCAGCTCTGGGGGCTTGACCTCAGCTTTTATTTCTGCCAAGGCTCTGTGGAGAGAGAGCAGTGCCTAAAATTAGACTGTGAGTAAAGCCTGGGCTCCACCTTACGAGTGAAACCTTGATGAAAAATGAAATGTCACCATGTCACTGATATTCGTATGATTTGTGCTGCTTCCTCCAAGAAAAATTCTGTGGCTGTGAAAAGTGTGTGCAAAATGCTCCCCTTTTCAGTGTTTCTTCCTGTTATCTGCTTTAGAATGGCAAGTGACTGTTCAAGCTGTGTGGCAGCTGCGATTGGGCCAATTATATATTTAATTTCACCGTCCCACCCTCAGAAATTTGGCCCTTCTTTAAGAGCAGGGTGAAGTTATAACCAGGAGAACATGCCAAGGGCAAGGGATGCCTCTGAGCACATGGGAATGTGGAGCTGGATGTCTTTGCATCCCTGTTGGCTGCCAGGTGCTGATAACAATTCATTTTACCTGACCTTTGGGCAGTAAATACACTGTGCAGGAAAGAAGTGCTGTTCTGGCTGGTTTGTCTTTGATTCTTCTATTGCTGGGACCATATTTCCCACCTACAGGTCATGCAGACGTGGTGATTGTGTTAACCTGGATTTAATTGGCCTGGATGTTTATTAATCTGAATTTTTTTACGGTTTCCATCCTCTTTCTATCTCAGTTATCAATAATTGTTGGTGTGTTATTCCTCACAGCATTTCTGATTGGTGGAAGAAATGTATAATACTTTTTATTGAGGCTGGAGGCATAAAAGAACCTCACTTGCCACCAAGTGCACAGGAATCCATTGGGGATGGAATACCCAAAATCTGGGATAGTTTCCTAATCACTGAATCAGCTATTTTCCTTCTTGCAGCAAGCTGTTATTTCTTATATGAATACAATGTGTATAAACAATGTCCATTTTAATATTATTTATTTGGTGTGACCCAAAACTTATTGTCTTATTATTTTTCAAGTGTTTTCAGCTGTTAAGTCAGTTTGCTCACAATTTAAACACTTGGATAATATTAGAGCTACTGAAATTATTCTCTTAGCTTAAAAATAGATATATTTTAGAAAAATAATGTCAGAAACATTGAGGAATACCTGTATACAGTGACTCTTTAAATGTTGGTTTTTTTCTCTGCACAGCAGATTTCATTAAAATTTTGGACCTAAATGTTTAGTTTCCTAAATGTCCTTTTGAAAGTCCCTGAATTAGTGTCTGTCCAGCCACTTATGTCTCATCTCTTCCTGACACAAAGCACAGGGGAAGGAGAGACAAAGGTGGTGGGGACTGGCTGGTTTTTGGTCCTGTTTCACAGAAGTCAACCTCATTTGATACCTTCTAACACATTTTAGCCAGGAACTTTTGTGTTAATTCTGGCAGAAACTTGTCTTTTTAATTTTTCTCAGGTCCCTTATGGAGGTCATGTCACTGTTACTTATTAAATAACTTCAATTTCACGCAGAGACACACACAAAACTCTAACAGAGCCTGCAATGCCTTAACCTGAGGGTTCATGGCCTTAGTCCTGGGGATGCCCAGAGCTGGGCTCTCCTATTATTCCCATTTTCTTTTCCTTGTTTTGCTGTGTTAAAGTGCTTAAAAATGCTGAAAGATGCACGAGGCAGTTTTCTTTGTAAAGAAAAAAAACTCTTCACCTTCCTCAGGCCACTTGTTAAATCCCAGATGGAAGGGGAAGAATTCCACTGGCAGGTACTGTAGAAATTCTTTAGGTTTGACACCCTTGTAATAAGTCAGTATATGGGAATTTTTATCTGGACCAATTAAAAATTTTGTTGGATGCATTTTCTCCCCTTTCCACTGCATGCATAAATTTAATTAAAAAAAATAATTCATGTCTACACAGCATTCTTGTCCAACAGGGTAAAAATGCTGCTGGATAACAAACACAAACCTTTTTAGACTTCAAAAGCAAACAAAGAAACTACAATTTGTGAAACAGCAGCAGGAACTGTGTTCAGTTTTGGGCTGGACTTGTTTTTTTAAGAAGACTGTTGAGTGCAAGTACACTTTTGTAGCAATTATGGCAAAAAGAGAGACAAAATAGCAGGAAGGATTGTTTTGCTGGGTTGCAGCTCTATTCACAAATACATCAGAAAAACTCTCCAGCAGTAACTCAGCCCTAATCCATGTCCTGTCAGAGAGCTACAAAGGGGCTGTTTTGTCTTAACACTCTTAATAGAGACCAGTGAGGATGAGGGAGGTCCTCTCTTTATGTGTTTTTAGGAACCTCAGGCCCTTTCATTCACCTTGTTCAAAGGTGTTCTCTGTGAAGCTGCTTGTGGTGTCCCTTACCAGAGGAATGTGTGTGTGTATAAATGTTTTAATACTCAGGAAGGTGTTTTTTTTTTTTTCTGAGGCTAAAATTCACAGCTATTTGTATTACTGGAAAAGATTGTTAAAAGTGCACAGTTTTGGAACTCAAAGATTATTGATTTATTTTCAGTGGTATTTTCAGTTTTGGAAGTTGAAAACCCTTGCAGTATTTTAACTGCTGTTTTCCTGGCGTTTCAAAACCCATTTTAAAACATAGAAACTCACAGAAAGGTTTGGTTTGGAAGGGACCTTGAATGAGCTTCTTGTGGAGGTAATGATCTCTGTATCCAGAAGACTCCTATTAAATGCCCTTAGGAGATCTTGTGTTGATCCAGAACCAGTTTAATTTATTCAATTAATTTTTTTCTTGTATGACACAGATTTGTCTCAGTGGTTTTTTTCTTCTTTGCATGTTCTTTAGTTATTGAATATTATTTGTTTACCATACTTTGCCCAGTGCTTATGAAAGATTTTTTTTATCACTGAATAATGATAAAAATATATAGTGCAGGGAATGACATGTAATGCAGATTCTGAGAATTTCCATGCATGGCTGGGAAACATGAAAAGCCATCTTCTCATCCATGTGTTGCTATTAATATTGATGTCATAACACAGCGTTGCAGCAATTGGAATAAATGGCTCAGATAAGGAAAGCAAACAGCAAATGTTCCCAGCGAAGTTATTCCGAGCTGACACTCAGAGCAGCACTGGCAAAGTCAAGCAAGGAGACTTTGCAGTGTGTGTTTTACTGAATAACTAAAATTTTATTGACTTATGTTCCACATGGTGGAGCATTAAGCAGTCCCCCACACCCTAATTCCTTTCTCGATGGCAGCGGGAATGACCTGCAATTCCCATCAAATTATGTTTCCTTGTGTCTTTTGGACTTGATGTTGCTTTTTGATGTCACTTCTTTTTTTTTTTTTCTTCCTCCAGAGTTATGAATTTTATTTAGAAAAGTTTAGAAAAGTTCAGAAAAGTTCTTTTAATGTCTTTTGAGAGATACAATTTTTCTCAAGGCTTGCCTCTATTTCACTCCTTGGAAATGCATATATTCTATATAACACTTCATACTGATTATAAAAGGACTCCTACCTCTCTGTAGACAATTTTTACCACAGAACAGACATTGGAAAGTCTTGATTCATTTCCCCAAACCACAAATGAGCTGAAAGATGACAATCTGCTGGGTCATTTCACCGCACCAGCACTTTGAAGAGCAAACTGCTGATGGGAGGGCTCAGAACTTGTCTTTGAAGGGAGTGTTTTTCAGGTTCTTTTATGGTTCTTATGCCAAAGTAGCACAATACATATCCAGACTGGTACTCAAGTACACACAGGTCAGTGCAGAGAGAATTTTGTGTTCTAAAGCTCAGCTTGGTCTCTAGAAATTCTAGAAATGGCAGGAAAAGCAAGGATTAAATGTTTGTGTCCTGAGCAAGTGGTGGTTTTCCTGCTGCTGGTTTAGTTTAAATGGAGATACTTGATTATGCAGCCAGTTTTATATGCTCAAACATCCTGCTCTGATAATCCATATGGGAACACGGTAGGAAAATGTGAAAAACTGGGATTTAGGCCTGTGAATTGGGCAGCACTGGTGACAGATGTTCACACTGCTCCCAGATGTGAGGAGGCACAGTCCTGTTCTGAGTCAGCCACACTTGTGGTCAGTTATATCAACTACAGGGACCTGCATTTAACTGGATTTACTCCACCTTATGTATTTCATAAAGCAGTCATCTTAGCAAGTTTCATCCTGCAAATGTTAAGTTTGGTCTAACAAAGTGAAAATTCTTGGTTATGATGTTGGTAGAAGTTTGCAAAAATAAGGAGAACATGCCTTTGATTCTGCCTGGCACTGATTTTTTTCTCACTTCCGAGAATTCTTACAGAATATCTCAAACCCTGGGACTGTAAGAATAAGTGCCAGAGCCACATTTCACCTCCCAAGTGTCCCAATAAATGAGCTGCAAAGAAACGATTATGAAAATCCATATTCTGATGTCAACCTGAGGCCATGCAGAGTATCAGTCTGCTGAGCTACTCCTTCCTTTGTGGAACTTTGCCTCTTCTTTGGGCTTCTGGATTTGTATCCATGCTTTTATCCTCTGGAATGTTTGGAAATATAGTGCTTTATGTTCATTTTTGCATCCTTGATTGCTGTAGAAATGACATCTGTCACTAGAACACAGACACTGAGGGAGCCAGATGTGCTCAGATTCTCAATCAAAGGAGTCCTAATCCTGTTCAAATTGTCAGTGTTCCCAATTTCTGAGTGGCCATTCTGCTCACTTAGATTGTGCTATTGTCAAGGACATTTTCAAGAAGCAGCATGTACCCTTGAAGACAAAATTGCCTTCAGATGTTCTTGGATCAGATCACCACATGCAACTTCAAATGGCCCAAAATTCTGGTGCAGTTGGTCCCCTGCAACCACCTTGGCCTTAACACCTTCTCCCTGAGTACTTGCCAAAGAGATTTTCCATGCACGGTGCATCCAAGGAAATATTTGTAAACCCCATGTGCACTGTGAAAACTGGATGCAGTTCCAGTGAAAGCTGCAATTTTTGATGAGTTACTGGATGAATTCCATGTTTTGAAGTGTTTGAAGCACGGGAGACCACAGCAGGCCTTTCATCTTCCCTGTGCTGGTTGATCTCTGCAATGTCAAGATACGACAAGAGAAAATATGGCCCCATAAGGATTTTCCTATTCCTATTCCTTGTTTGTAACTTGTATTAATTTCCTTTTGGGACGTTCTATTACGTGCCAATGACATTTTCCCCTGTGATTTTGGTAGTTTCATTTAAAGGAGTGATTTAGAAGACCAGAGCAAGATGGCCTGGTGAGTAATTATGAAAACATGTTACATGTGTTCAAAGAGTCTGAGCTCCTTAGGCAAGACAGCCGATATTTTGACCTCTAAAAAAACTTTGCAGGTGTATCTGTTTGAATCTGAAAAGACCAACATTTGCACATGCGTTGGCACAGTTGGTTGGATGAGCCATTGAGGGCTCTCTGTGCAACAAGTGTCCTTTCTGTGTAGAAATGACCTGGGGGGGGCTCTTTCACCCCCTTTTTTTAATGTTAGTTTTATGAAGCTCTGCCTGACTGTTCTTGCTTTCTGTTTTGAAGGTAAAAGAGACAAATTTTCACAGCTGAGCATTTGCAGAGTTTAGGTGGACTTTAGAAACTTTGAAATCTCCAAACAGCAGCGTGCTGTGTTTTTATTTAAATCCACAGATCACAGTGGAGTTCTTCAACTTCAGACTTTTCATTAAATATAAAATTGCAAAATCCATATTTTCATCATGCTTATGCAATAATGCTATTGAAAAATACAGACCTGAGACTGCAAATAGTTAGAACAAATCTTCCAAGGGTTCAGCATTTATTGTGAAGTGCAAAATCTAATAGAACAATGTGAAAAGGCATGTCTGAAAAGTGGATAAGTTATGCTTTGTCTAGTTCTGCCTGCCTGCTCCTGGTACCTCTTTTCCTCCTCTGCCTGGGGATAGAAATTACCGGTTTCTGTGGTCAAAATTTATAGATGATAATTCGGGCTCAAAGACTGACTTCTTTTGGTCTTCTTAGAAATTTAGCTTGGATTTTTTTTATGGTTGTATCCTTAGGAAGTAGATAGACAAATCCCAATGGTCTCCCTGAGTGAAGGATAATGAAGATAATGGCATCCTTTTCCCTGACTTTTGATAAATTCCCAAACTTGTTAATGCCCAAAATTCTTAAATGCTTCAGATTTCACTCACGGAGTGTTGAAGTGTTGAAATTTTGGATTCTGGGCATGCCAAGCATTTTGGTCTTGATACTGTAGAAAAAAATACAGGAATAGGAAAATAAATTCATGCAGTTGCACAAGGGTTCTACAGAGTTCAGAAAAAAAATCAGTGACTAGGTAGAGTTGTAATGGGTTCCTCATGAAGAGCTTGGCAGCCACAGGGGACACAAACACCTTTCTTACCTTCTTGCAGGTGTTCAAATCCCATCCCCCTTTTCCCCAAGGAATTAAGTGGTCTCAGAGCTGTGTAACAGCTTTGCTCAGCTCCTCTGTCTGACAAGATTAACTCTCTCCATGAAGCTGTAGGTCACTCCTGGAGGGAGAAGTGGGAGAGATGTTAGGTGAGAGAGAGAACAAGGAGCTATTAATCTCATTTGGGTTTTGTGCCAGAAAGAAATACAGGAAGGAAAAAAAAAAGGCCTAAATTACTTGCTTAATATTAGAGCAATCACTGGGGATGATTTGGTTCTGGAGCTTTCACTGTCATTAGGTGAAGTCATTAAATAGTCATGGGAGCTTTTCTCTCCCTCTCGTGGGTTCAGACATTATCCACCAGGAGAGAAATTTCTTTTCTGCCTTTGGAAATGAGAGTGATCAGGCAAATGATCCACAAAAAAAGCAATTATCAGCTGGCTGAATGTCAGGGGTTAGGTGCAGCAGAAAGAACCTGGGTTTGGTGTCTGAACCGTGGCTGCTGGAGGAGGCACCAGAAAGGGAATGTGCTGCTGGTTAGTTGGTGGTGAGGTTGTGAGGGATGGTGGGAGTTTGTTGCTGTGAATATTTACAGAATCATGGACTCATTGAGGTTGGAAAAGACCTCCAACCTCATCAAGTCCAACCTATGACTGATCAGCACCTTGTCAACCAGACCATGGCACCGAGTGCCACATCTCATGTTTCTGAACACTTCCAGGGGTGGTGACTCCACCACTGTCCTGGGCAGCCTGTCCCCATTCCTGACCACTTTCAGTGGAAGAATTTTTCCCAGTATCCAACCTGAAGCTCCCTTAGTGCAACTTGAGGCCTTTTCCTCTTGTCCTGTCACTCGTTACCTGGGAGAAAAAAAAAATAATGTAAAGCTTGGGTCAGTGGGAGCCAGGAATACCTGGTTTTCACAACCCTTGGTAATCAAACCAGGCCAATTTTTATGATGCAAATAGAAATGTCCCAGATTCAGTTTTCTCAACTGTAATATTTGGTCTTCCTGGCAGGAAAAGTGAATTTGAGCTGAAGCAATTTGGCTCCACAGATAATTGGAAAACCAAGTCATAAGGAGTAGGAACTATGTGATGGTAAAGGAATAAATTTCAGTGCTCAAGTGTGAAGAAGGGAATCACCACAGAAAGTCCCTTTTGACTGAGTCTCTTCTCATCTGCATCACTTCTGGATTACAGTATTTTTTTATTTCCAGGATGAGCAATATAGTTTGTTACCTTCACTTTGTCAAAGTGTTCCAAGTACAGACTGGGATAATGAAAAGTACTAATTTTTTTTTTAATATATATATATATGTACAGTGTTTATTTGGTATTGTGTGCTATCATATAATTTTTAAAAATGTAATTTTTAATAATTTCATTAATAATTTCTTGCAAACTGAAGAACAGCTGTGACACTGCAAACAGTTTGGCGACTTACAAAGAACTTAGGAGGTGTTCTCTCTTGCTTCTCATGTGAATACAGGTTTTATTCTGCAGAGCGTTTATTTCTGCCTGTCCAGCTTCTGATACTTATTTGTTTCCATCAGGTCCCCAGACAGCACATCTGGGGGTTGGTTTCCTGCCCTGTGCAGGCACAAAGGCTCAGTGTGACCAACCCTACGAGGGGCTAAGGCACAAGTGGATGTTCTTTAAGGTTTTAATGGAGAAAACAATGTGTGTTATTAGAAATATGTTTTTCCCTCTCACACACCTGTCTCTCCTGGGAAGGAAATATTACCAGGCATGTTGAGATCCTGACAAAAGTGGAATGTCAACCAATAGCCTGCAATCACTGTGCAGGGCTAAGCCGACTTAAGCAAAAACAGGCTCAGTGACCCTTTTTGTGTATATTGTTGACCTAATAATGAAAAAAAATTCTGGGATTAATGAGTATGATTATTATTATATGTGTCTGAAAATAAAAATTCATTACATTTTTGTGTATGGAGCTCACGGGCACAGGACATTTGTTTATTGCTGGCTAATTAACTACAACCCAATATATGCACTAATGGTGCCTTTTTTCCTGTGTGCAATATTAACCTTTCTGTGCCCTTGCTTTTATTTGTCCATTTAGCCACTCAGTAGCACTGTCTGGAGAAGACAATACTGATACAGAGGAAGCAGCCATTCTAATTGGAAATGGGGAGGACAGAAGGAAGGGAAATAAAGAGAAAAGACTCTTTTTCCTGGGTTTTACTGCAAGTCAAAGCTGAAGGAGATCTGGAGTGGCTCCACTCACACCTGCTCTGATGGTCCTACCCTGCTGAACTCCCATCTGATATCTGCTGACACTCCACATTTCTGGCTCCATTTAAGTATTTTCAACATCTCATTTTCATCCTTTCATGAAGAGGAGAGATTTTGTGACATACCTGTTGCTGGAAGTGTTTAAGAGCAGGTAAGATGGAGAAGGATGTAAAATACAGTGGAGGGATGGGCTCAGATGACCTCCTGATTTCATGATTCAGTCATTCCACCCCATTTGATGTGAACTGACTCCTGTACGTACTTGCCAATCATTTCCTAAGCAAAGGCTCCAAAGAGAGCATTGGGGATTAAGTTAAGCTTTAGCCAAGGATCCCTGATGAGTTTTAAGGCTTATTTTTTTTCCTCCCTCAAATGTGGAAAGGAAGAGAGAAAGCAGAGACCATTATTTTCATATGTAGCTATTGGCTTAATGAATTATTGTATATTGTTCTTTTGTTTTTCTTAAAACTTTAATTCCATTTTTTACCATGCATATTATGATACTGTGAAGTGCAAAATACAAAGCGTTAATGGAAAAAAATGCACATCATTTTGGGTATATACACTCCTAGTGTAAATTGTTAGTAATTTGAATTAAAACATCAGCGTTTCATTTGCAGGGTTACTCATTTACACCAGCAGCATATTTTTAATCAGTAGTTTTCTTTATACAAGAGGAAAATGTTGATCAAAGTTCTCATGGTGGTTTTTGATACACTTATTTATTCCTGGCACAAAGGCAACATCTGATCTGGAGCATCAGATTGGTCCCCCAGAGGCTCCTTCTGTTCCTGGATTAACTTGCTGACTTCAGTGGAATCTCCATAATAGGTGCTGGATTTCCTCACTTATGAACCTCTTCCAAATGTAGTACACATTTACCTTTTAGGGAAAGTAATCAATTAAACAAACAAAGCACATTTACTGGGAAAACTGAGTATCTTGTTAGTTCAGTGCAGAAATGAAAAACTCCCCAAATACCAAGTCACAGGTGGAGTTGCATGGGAAGAAGGTGAAGAGCTCATTTTATCCCTTGTTTCTCGTGCAGACTTGTACATCTCCATCATGTTTGTCCATCTGAGAATTTGTTCTTCACACAGAAGACAAAACATCATTTGTATCCCAGAAATGCATCACTTCAATATTTTAATAATTTTTATGAGGAGGAAATGTTTTACCTCTCCTGGAATGACCATGTCAAACGAGACAACGTTGTCTCAGCAGGGTTTATTTTGCCCTTAAAATACTGTTAATTCTGTGTCCAGAGTGCATTCTCACTTCTGTACAAATTTGAATTTCCTTTCTACAGAGGGACTTGGACAACAAGCAAAGGGAAAACTTTTCTTGACAGGGAACTTGAAGGGAAACTTTTTTAATAACGTTGATGCTGAAGTGGATGACAACGTAAGAGACAAGGATGAAAGAACAAGAGCAAACACTTTACCTTGAAACAACAAAACCTAAACGTGTGATTGAAGTGACCATGAATTGCCATCATTAGTATATTGCTGACACAAACCTGATCCCAAAATTCCTTTAAAAATCTCTCAGCATTTGAGTGATTGTGGTGCTAATAATAGGATGATGCTGCAATTTTATTGTCAGGGTTGTTCTTGGGCTTGACATTGTCTTTATCAATCTGTTAATGAAAATAATGCTTATGTAAGGTATTATGAATTCCTGGTTCAGAGCCAGAGATGGTGGCAATGATATTCTGTAGCTGGGCATGTTACAGGATGGTTCTGTTTAGTTTCTTTTCTCAGTGAGCACCAGAGAAAGATTTGGGTAGTGGAATGTTATTTCCCAACCCTACAAGTGTTCTGAAGGAAGCAGTGACTCTACTCAAACTCTCTTTCAGGGTTGAAACATATCATCACAAAAAAATAAAAAAAGAAAGAAGGCTAGGAAGTTCAATATTTGATATTATTTCATTGAATTTTTCAAACTGGAGATCCCTTTTTTAAAATATAAGCATGTCTTGATCTTTGCAGCTATGCCCGTTCTTGCAAAACCTTGTGAGGGAAGCAAAGTTTCCTAAATTCCTAGTCTGTGTTAGTGCTGGTGTGTTATTTTCCCCAATGTAACTGCGTGTTAGATGCCCACATGAGCATTATTTCCTCATCTTCAGCAACTTGCTCCATCCCTGGAAGTGTCCAAGGCCAGGTTGGGTGATTGTAACCAGATTGGTTGATTGTAACAGAGACTTTGGTTTATTCTGATGATATTCAACTGTCATAGGAGGTGACATGATTTCCTCCTTGGGGTAATTTCAGGTTCATAATCTCATTTGTAACAGGAAATATATTTTATTTCTGGGTATAGCTTATGGATTTTCAGTTTTATCAGATAAAAACTTCACCTTTCGCTGCCTCTCCTGTTTTTATTGATCTGAATCTTGGCCTAATTCTCATTAAAAATACTGCATATGGGGAGTAACTCTTCACCAGGTCTAGTGGAAGGTGTCCCTGCCCATGGCAGGGGTAGGAACCAGATTATCTTTAAGGTCCCTTCCACCCCAAACCATTCTATAACTCTATCTTTTTTTTTTTTTTTTTTTAGTGAGTTTTAAGTTTAGGCACATTATAGCAAAATTCTGCTTCCTAGTTCTGTAGGATCTGGAAGGATTAGAAGAGACAATTACTTATGGTGCTACACTTTTTGTCCCTGCCAGATGACTCCTGAAGTCTTCTTGTGGGAGAGTGCAGCTCTGTTCAGCTGCTCTGCAGGCAGATTGTAAACTGCCAGTCCAGGTCATTGTAAATACAAAATAAACCGGCTGCCAATAAAACTGAAATATAATTCTCTATTCCCAGTATGTGCAAGCGGAGAAACAAATCCAAGATATTCACACTGACAGCTGACATTCCCTCCTCAGTTTATGGTGCTCTGTTCTTCCACTCACTGAACAGCCTCAGGTGTTGCAAGGACAAAGAGATAATGTGGATGAAGCCTAAGAAAGTTTCAGATTCTGGGACACTTACATCGTAAAGGACCTTGCTTTGCAACTAAGCTCCTGGCTTTGAGCTGATCTATTTGCAGGATAAGGCACTGCCAGAGGTGACTGAGGGCAGCAGAATTAGAAATCAGGTTTGTTTTGAAGGAGGCACAAGCCTTGCAGTGTCATTTGGCAGAAAGTGCCAATACCATTCTGAGTTCCATTAACGTCTGCAAGAGGTGTAAAAGGATGTGAAAGATGAGGTTGGTGTTTAGCTTCCCAAAAATGACTCTGATGCCCATGTGCTGGGAGCTGCCTTCCTTTCCAGTCAGATTATCACCAGACAAAAATACAAATGCATGGGCAGTTCTGAAAAGATAATGAAAGGATCAGCCCTGGTTTGTTGTGTCCACAGACATCCTTTCATTTGCTAGTGCCACAAATTATATCACTTGATGTTGATGGACTGGATGGTGTTTCTACAGCCCCAGTGAATGGGTACTCAGACATTTCTCATGATAAGAATCTCCTGATTGTAAGAAATCAGAGACTTTGGTTTATTCTGATGATATTCAGCTGTCATAGGAGGTGACATGATTTCCTCACTGGGGTAATTTCAGGTTCATAATCTCATTTGTAATAGAAATACATTTTATTTCTAAGTATAGCTTATGGATTTTCAGGTTTATGAGATAAAAACTTCACCTTTCACTGACTCTCTTATTTTTGTTGACCTGAATCTTGGCCTGATTCTCATTAAAAATACTGCATACGGGGAGTAACTCTTTACAGTTTTGGGAATAAGAATTAGTCTCACTAAAAAAGCTAAATCTTTATGTTATTTTCAGTATCATACTGATCTGAAAAGAACTAAAGACCTGTTCTGACAGATTTCTGACCACAACAAAAAATCTGATGATGTGCCATGGCCATGACATGCCACGGACTTCACTGGAGTCAGTTCTAGTTGCATTAAGCTGAGAGAAGACCCAAAAGTACTTTGAGCAGAACTCGTTGTCTCTTAGACATCTTTAGTCATTTTATTTGCCAAGTTTCTCTCACAGCTGGATTAAGATAAAGTTTAACAGTTTTCTTGTCTGTTCTCCCTGAGATCAGTCACGAGGCTGTGGGAGAAGCCCAGGGCTTTGGAGCAGAGCCTGCATCTGTTCAAATCCAGGCACGGCTCCTGGGGAGGCTTTTTTGGTTAAAACTCTGTTCAGGCACGATGGCAAAAGCTTTGGGAAACAGTTTAAAGGTAAAGAGGCACAGCCTTACACATTTTATACCATAGAAATCCTAGAGCTTGGAAAGTGTTGTCAAGTAACCAAATTTGGTAGAATTTCAGCCTAAAATATCCTGACGTTACTTGTAGAAAATAAGAATATGAGGAAGCTCTGCAGGGAGGAGAAAACAAGCTAAACTTTTTTTTTCTATATGAAAATATTATTTTTATTGTGATTTAGTGAGGTAGACACCCATTCTCCATTTGCCTTTCCTTCTCCAGGGGCATCACATGATGTTCCAGAGGCTGAAAAAGAAAAGCATCATTAGCAAGTGAGTCCTCATGAAGACTGAGCTGAAAAACTCTGTTGTTCTGCCTTTTCCACTTGCCCTCCTTCAGCAGTGGGTCCAGAGTGCACTGGGGAGAGCAGGAGGATTTGGGTTGGCAGGAATTCACTTTTGGATAAGATAATTTATAAGCTGCAAAAGTTCAAATCCAATATTGTGAGTACAATTTATTCACAATAGAAATTTCATCCCTGAGTTCAGAGGGACCAGAACATTACCATAAAGAATTCCATACCTTTCTGTTAACACTGATATAATTTCCACACATGGTTCATTGCAATCAACAAACCCTATTGTTGCCAATGAAGCTCAGGAGACGCAGCTTATCTTAAATCCACACTTATCTGTGTGTCACACAAGGCCTTTTTTGTAAGTTTGCTAGGCTGATCTATCTATGTTTAAATAAAAAAGAGAGGGGAAAAAAAAAAGGAGAAAAAGCAATATAAAACAGTGAGCAGAACACCAGTCTAGGGAATGAGATGTCTGGTTTCTCTTCCAAACTCTGCCAGTGTGACCTTGCACAACCCCTTCTCCGGGTTTCAGCATCCACCACTATAAAATGTGAGTAATGAGGTTATAAATGTATCATTTTTATTGAGTAATGATGCTGCATGGTCCTGTTTGGTCCTTTATTTCTGTTTGCTATGTAGTTTAATATTTGCCAGTAAAAAAGCGTGCAAGTAGCTAATTACGTTCCAGGGTTCTCAATCCTCAGTTCGCTGCAGTTTACGTGTTTATTTGGTCCTGTACAAAGGTGTTATTAATCATTTGGAAACTGCAACAGCCAAGTTAACAGAGAAAGCCAAGTGTGCAGTGGTTTTGCAGGCTCCAGGTGCAAGGGAATCAGGTTGGAAGCATCAGAAAGTTTTCTGGAACTCACTCATCCTCTAAAACTCAACATTCACTCAGCAACCTTCCTCCCTTATACAAGTCTAGGCAGTAAAAACAATCTTGTTTCTTTTTAAGCAGTTTGCAAATCACTACAAATCATTTGTTATGGCTTAGTCTTACTTTATTCAAATTATTACTCCTGTTTGATTTAATCCTAAGCTCTCCATTCTCCCCACTATAAATAAAAGTAACCACTAGAAGGTTTCCAGTGCACAAATTCTGCAGGTCGTTTTCTTTTTCTCTTTGAAGTGACACTTTTGAAGTTGAAAACAAGTGACAATGAAGAGCCACTATGTCTGGGAAATTATAGTTGCTAATTTAGAATAAATCTCCTGCTCATAGTGTGGTGGTAAAATTGTGCAGGTTCTGCCCCGTGGTGTAATTTTTCTGAGTATTTCTTTGAAATTCCAACAGAAAAGAAAACAGCAAGAAACATGGATTTGGAGATCTACAGAAATACAGATAGTAGATTTGTTTGATGCTGAGTATGTTATTTTTATATGAAAACAAGGTCTATTCTGCCCACTCTAGTAATTTTTCACATGTGTTCCCCTCCCTGGAAATTTGAAGTGTCCAAGTGTGGGTCAGAATGATTTTGTGGTGCAGTATTTAATAAAAAAGGGGCTGCCTTTTTTTTCCCCATTACCAACTTTCTTAGCAAACTTATCATCAAAGCATTTGTGATAGTAAATTTAGCTCCGCTTTTTGTGTTTCAAATCACAAAATCATTCTGAAATACGTTAAAAATGTTTAATAGAAGTTTCACATTAAATTGATTTAATGGTATTTTTGAGACTTGCAATATATTCCTCTGAAAATTGTGCTTCATCTTCTCTGGTTCTTCAATTCATTATTAGATACCTGTGGAGCTTAATAGAAATACACTTTATGTCAACTTTATTGTTAACAGGGAACATTCTTTTTTTTTTTTTTTTTTAATCTCTGCACACCCTGTGAAGAAAAACCTCGTATTTCTTTATAGGAAATAAATACATGGATTTTGTTTATCAACCAAAAGAGCTCAGGGCTTCTGTTTAAATTGCTGGTGCAGTCTTTTTGAAGTGATGTTGGATGTTTAAAGATTGATGGTGGACAGATATTTTGAGAGGAGGCAGGATCTGACTGGGATGATCTCACACATCACTCTTTGAATGCTCCAAACGTGGAAGTGCTTTTAATGGATATCTCCTGGAAAACACTGGAGAAACTCTGCTAAGCTTCTCTCAGCTTATTTTATAACAATGATATTTCTAATTCAGTAAATTCTTAGCTTTGAATTATTTCCTCTCATCTGTTTTAGTCATTTTTTTAAACTAAAAGTCTTTGATTTCCATCATTTAATCACAGTTTGCCTCAGGCAAGCCAAATGTCTTCCCCTGAAAGGCCATTTGTTTCTGCTTTTCTAAAGAGCATATTAATAAGGAAGGTGGGGAGTTTTAAAGGTGTTAAAAGATGTCTTTGTAAGGGCTCCTACAGCACGATATTCCCTCATTTATTTAAATGGGAACGTTCAGTTTTTGAGGCTTTTCCACTGATGTTTTCAACACAGGTAGTTGGGAGCTGACAATGCCACCAGCTGTGCACTGGGGGGCAAAGATACAAAAGGGAGGAACCTTTCTGGGTAAAATACAACTTTTTTTAGGTTAATTGACTCATATCCAGGTGGCTGAGATCTAGTTTTGTTTTTTATTTTTTTTTCAGGTTTGTCAATTCATCTAATATAGTATTGCCCCTGCAGTGCCCCCTTTTTTGTGTGTTCAACTCAGGGGGGTTAGTTTATCTACACATTCTAATGTGAATATTTGCTTTTATGGTGTTCCTTACAGATTTTCAGAGTAGTGATTGAAGTGGAATGGAGAGATCAAAAGAGGTAAAACTGGTAAGCAGTGATCACATGTGCTGTAAAAACACCCCTACAAACAAACCCTAACCAACCATTATTATTTTTTTTTACAGGAGGGCATCAAAAATCCAACAGAGGTAGAAGATTTATAGTGCTAAGAACTTTCCAGATAGCTACAGATAATTGTTGCTTCAAAGGAATTAGATGCAGCAGGCAAAAAAAAAAAAATGTCATTTTCTCAGAGTTGCACATTGCAGGCTGGTGGGAAGATGAGGAGTTGCCATGAAGTCCAAAACACTAAATCAGTAATTCTCAACATTGAATATCTTTCCTTCTAGGAAAACAAAGTTTAATGCAATGTGGTTTAATATTATAATTTTTGCCTGCCTATTGCTTGTTCTCTGCTTTTGTAATGGCATGGTGGTCTCACTTTTTAGTCATTGTGACTTTAGTTAAATTAAATTTTAATTACCTTGGTTACCTTACAGTGCCTCAGGTATTTTAAAGTAGAAACTCTATTAGGCTTTCACAATCAGGCAGGTGTGTATTTTACAAAGAAAAGCACGAACAAAAAAATGTCTGGATATGGTTTTATGTAGAAAAATATTAAGAATTAGTGTGGTGCATAAAAGGAAAGGTCAGAGCTCACAGCAGATTTTAGTCCTGGATTGTTAAAACAAGTGAGTCCATTGAGCAACCTGGTCTATAACAGGTGTCCCTGCCCATGGCAGGGGTTTGGAACCAGCTGATCTTTAATGTCCCTTCCAACCCAAACCATTCTGTAATTCTATGACTTTTTTTATCACCTGGTGTCACATCCATCAAGGAATGACTGCTGTGTGCCACGGTGGGATGGGACAAGTGTGAGAGTTGGCCAAAGCCTGAGTGAGAACCCAGTGGAATGGTCAACCTTAAAAAAAAAAATTCCAGAAGGCTGAAAATCTTCCATTTTCACCAGGAGTTAGAGATGTTCCTGAGCAAAAAAAAAGGGAGGATATGATGAAGGGAACTTATAACTCTGCTTTGAATTTATAGTCATGTTGAGAAACCATTTCCCGTTGCTTCCAACACGTTCTGGATTCAACTCATGATCTTAATGATGAAGGACACCACATCCCATTAGCAAACTTCTGAGCCACACAGTTCTCCTGAGAGCCTGTTTCAGTGGCCTGGTGGGTGTTTCTGTGTGCTGCATACAAAATAGATTTTACAATTAAAAGATTTTTTTTTTTATCCATTCATCATTTAAATCAAATTACAAGGCACTTGAACATTGAATAATTTATATTCTCTAAAAAGATGATAGGATATTAAATAGCAGGAATAATGTTAGGTTTATTAGGTTGTTATAGTGAAATCTTCTCTATTTTTGGTAATGCCTCAAACTCTTAATTCTTATTAAATAATTGTTACCATTGTTGGCTTGATTGTAGGGTTATTTCAAGAGGGTTTTTCTGTTTGTTTCTTTGATTTTTTTTTAGTGTTTACTGGGAAAATCTTTTCAGTTCAGGCATTCCCCAGCTGGTTCATCCAGTCACTGAATTCTGTAAAAGAAGGTTCTTTTCAAAACCCTGTGCCCACAAATTCTCTCCATTTGGAGACAAATCCACGACTCTTTTCCTGGATCTGCATTTCCCTCCTGGCAAAGGGCTGCACGTTTCCCCAGTGCCTGGTTGGGTGATGTATTAGCATTTTTATACAAATGGATGCAGGTTTTCTGCTGAAGAGTTTTCAGAGAGATGCAGAGACAAGAGGAGAACACTTCATTTTATGTGGGTTACTTGTTGGCAAGCTTCAAGCTGGGAAAAATAGTGAAGAAAGTTATGGTTGGGTTTGGCCCTGAATTTCCGCAGGAGGATTTCAGGACCCCCCAGACTGTTTCAAGGCTGTCTCAGGGTGCATGGGAATGGGGATTTGCCCTTGAGAGAGTTGCATTTATAGATGGAATTGTGTAGACACAGTTGTTGCAATCCAGAAAGAAAATGGGAAAGGAAATTTCTCTGTGATCAGGCAAGTTAATGCTCTGTTTGAGGGAAGAATTAAAACCACAGTGCAAGGGACATATATAACCCTTCCTTGCTACAGAACCAGCGAGATGAAGAAAAGGAAGCACTTGGAGGATGATAACAAGGATATTATGATGGGGAACACGACATTTAAGTGCCAGTGGAATGGGCAATTCTATCAGCCCTCAGGAAGACAAGTGTTGCTGAAACATGACAATTTATTGAACGGATTTCCTACACTCTTGTTACCATATTTTGTTCCTGAAATGCCACAATGAATTCTCTCCTAGCTTTTTGGCACAAAAATAAAGAGAAGAGAAAAGAATGTGAAGCAGGAGCAGGGTGGCAGTGCCTGGAGTCTCTGGCCTTCCTAGATGAGGAGGGGGAAGCTTGGTTGTCTCTGCAGAATATGGGGAATTCTCCACAGAAGATGGAAGGTCCAAATTGACAGTTGTTGTCAAAGGAACTCACGGTAAGATTTAGCTTCTCTCAGTTAAAACATTTGGATGTGGTAATAGGAGGTTTCTGTGTGAAGGGGAAAATAATACTCCTCTTGTGGAAGGCAGGTGGAGTGGGATAGTTTTTACATGGAGGGAAATGGAAGAGGAGGAATAATCAAGGTAAAGAAATAGCATGGCTTGTGTTGTAATGGTGACTTCTGGGTGGAAATTCTGATTTCTGGTTTCAAATAGTAAAAATACATACGAACCAAACTGTGAAATGGCTTAACTGGGACCCCGACTCTGCCTGTTTTGTTTTATAGCAAAATTGTATCAGTGGGTGCAGGGTGTGAGCACTGGCATCTTTCCCACTGCCCGGAACAGCTTTGGGAACCTTGGATTTCAGTCCATGTTAAATAGTGACCACATAAATCAGCTGTTTCTTATCTCAATCAGTGCCCTGTAGTCCTAAAGCAGCAGCAAACAGCAATGAAATAAATAGTAATTAAATTAATAATCCAATTAAAGTGCAGTTTCTATTTACAGTTATACTGGGTGGTTTGTCTGTGTTGAGTGACACCAGCTGACACCCATCCAGAGTTCAGTAGGTGACCTGCCTACACACCATGTCCTGGAGGGAATAAAAGTTATGATGCAAATTAAGCACTTCCAGGGAGGATAATTGCTTGAGCTCATAAGTGGAAATAGTCTGTGCATCCTTTAACACAATCCAGGGAACTCCAGCAGTTGGGAGATGAGGGTTCCTGGGCCTTCTAACAAAGCACTCCTGATGCTGCCTTGAAAATTCATGTTAAACCTGGATTTTTGGGCTGGAAGGGGAAAGCTGCACCATTTCAGCTTCAAAGTGTTTTGTCTTTTCTCCCCGAATTCTGTCAATAAAGACAGAATATAGCATTTTCTATGTAAAAGCAATAAATAAGGGGGGTGTAAGTCCTTCCTGGCTGCGAGGGAGAGGAACATCTCCTCTAAACTGTAGCTGAGACGTAAAATCCTTTGGGAAGACAATCTGTGATTTATCAATCCTTACGAAAATCAAACCAAGTCTTTGCAAGTTTATAGAGCAACATGCTAGAACACTGAGTTAACTCAGGTGATAATGTCTGCTTCTACTGGTTTCCCTAGAGATTCTGGTTGTAATTTTTCCAGTGAAACGGAATCTTATCAGAAAATAGCTACTTTTCGTGCCAAAATGTTCCAGAAAATACCTTAGTTTTGGCGACCTGCAGGCAAACCAGTTGTAATCGGACATGAGAGAGACTTCCATGGGTGTCCATATCCCCTGAGGTGGTGTTAGACTTATTAATATTAGTATTAATCACCTCAGGTTATGGCTTTAGCCACTGCTGATTAATACTCCAGTGATATGACTTCAACCAGGGGACTGAAGGGCAAAGATACAAAAGGGGGGAACTGAAATACTGAAATACTTTGTGTCCAGTATCTGTAAACAGATCCAATTCCATCCATCTCAGGAACCGGATGAAGTTACGGTCACTTTTAGTGCTGGGTCTAGTCTTTTATGTGCTTTTAAATTACTAGGTGGCTGCTAGCTGGGAAGGAAGAGCTCAGTGAAGAAGAGGAGATGGTCACAAAGAGGGACCTTGTGGTGATGACAGCAGAGAAATGTTACCTGAGCATGAAACAGTGATCCAAGGCTGAATCCCAGCACCTCTGCTCCTTCACAGTGAGTCACTGCACCTCTCCACTTTACAGGGGTTTTGAAATAAAATCCAGCTAATTACCCGCCTTAAAGAGGAGTTGGGAGACTCATTAATTAATATTTGCAAAGAACTTCAAAAACTGTAAAGTGCAGTAATGACTGCTGAGTGTTGTTAGTACTTTTTGGGGGCAGATGCAGCACGAGCAGTGCTCATGGTGGGATTGTTGGGGCTGTCCTGTGCAGGGCCAGGAGTTGGACTGGGATGATCCTGGTGAGTCCCTTCCACCTCAGGATATTCTATGATTCTATGTAGCTTCTGCTGTAAGTTGGTGTGAAGGCTCTTGGCTGTTTCAGACTCTTCTGATTTCACTGACAGCCTCAGGAACCTCAAAAGAAACAAAACATCCCTGAAAGCTGCCTTGGCTCCCTACCCCTGCTGTGCACATTCCCAGTCACAGGGTTGGTGTGATCCAAACTATGTCCTTCATGGAAGTTACCTAGAAATAAGTGTTTCCATTTATGTTCAGCAAACTTTCACGGAATGGACTCGATCCATGTGGCAGAGGTTTGCACAGAGCTCACCATCATCCCGTGCCAACTCCTTGGCAGTAATGACCTGGAAAGGTGGAACAAACAGTGCATTAACTGGCTGATTAACTCTGAGAATATGAAGAAAGTCTCTCCTCCTCTCTCTGAGCACTGGGAGGAGGAGAGGCCCCTGAATGCAGCCCATTTACACCATGTCCAGAACCACCTTTTGTGTTTGTTTTCCTCACCCATCCTGTTCCAGCACCTCCAGGGTCGAGGTAGATTTTCCATCCCACTTCCTCCTGTCCTCTCCATGACCACTACCTGTCTCTATTCATTTATTTCTATCAGCTGGTGTTATATGCCAGCAGGTTGCTTCTTCAAAAATTGCAGACAAAATAAGGCAGATGTGTCAAATGCAAAGATATTAAGAGAGCAGTTTCCATGGCAATTGTAACCACGGTCTAAGAGATTCATTCCTGGGGTTGGAGTCATGTTGTAGCAGCTTTTGAATGGAAATGACCAGGTGCAGATTTCTGGAATTTCCACTGCTTTTTATGTAATTCATTCCATTTCCATAGCACAGCTACTAAAACGTATCTCATGAAGACAGGCTAAGGAAAGTAGTTAAAAGCTCTATTTAATATTGCATATATAATTGTATGTAATATTATTCAAACATATAGCATATACAGATAATATATTACAGATGTACACATAGGCAGAGTATAATGCACAAATACATGTTTATATATTGCACAATATATGGAATAGATGGCAGATTACCTAAAAAAGTGCTAGTTCAGAATTGAGGGCTACAGGGTTTCACTTGGAAAAAGAAAACAATATACAAATTTTCCTGACATATTTTCATGTTTATTTGCACTATGAAAACTTTTTGGCAGTGGTTCTGAAGTTGTCTCCATAGAATTATGCTTATATACATCCACCTTCTATCATGTGGCTGCTACAGAAATAGAAATATTAATAGATAAAAGCAGCAGCCTCTTCACTGTAGCAAAGTCTGGGAGTGGATGAATTGTTAATTCAAATTAAACTGCTTTTATGAACTTCTTGTTCATTTGTATTAATTGCTTGTACTGACCTGACCTAACCTGCTTAGGTGGAACTGCAGAAATTAAAGATGCTTCCATTTTGCAGGCACAAAGTGCACAGTGAGTTTGTTGCTTAAATGCACCCACGTACACTTTCTACATAAAAATTAATAAAACTCATTAGTAATGCGGCCCAATTAGAATAGATGTGCTTTGGGAATCAATCCCAGATCACTAGGTTGGGAGGGGACCTCAAGGACTGTCTGGTCCAGCCTTTCTTGGCCAAAGCTTGGTCTAGACAAGGTGTCCCAGCACCTTGTCCAGCTGAATCCTAGGAGTGCACAACAGCGGGGAATCCACCACTGCCCTGTGCTGATTGTTCTCACTGTGAAAACTTTCCCTCTTTCATGTAATGGAAATCTCAGCAGGGATAATTTTTACTTATTACCCCTCGTCTTTTCCATGTGACTCCTTGGAAAAAGGGAGTCTCCATCTTCTCTGTAGCCACGCTTTGAATACCAGAACAAAAAATTCTCTCTGTTGTTTCTTTCTATCGGGATTTGGGTTGTACTTCAGAGTGGGACAGACTGGAATGGTTTTCTCTTGAGTTTCTGATGGATTCAGAAGTATTCCCAGTATTTATCTGTCCCAGGTGTGCTGGGAGACACACAGAACTCCAGAGACGTGGTTTGTTCAGGTTGCCAATTATTACCTTGGCTCAGTAGGGAATTATGCAGCAGTAACTCAAGCACTGTTCATTCTCATCCTTCTTCACCTTCATATATTTATTTGAGGCTTCCATTATTGCTTTTGAATTTGATTGTGCTTGTTGGTCTGACAGTATTTCAGGAAGAGGTTTAGTTCCTGAGAATGGCTGGGATGAGGAGGAGGTGGAAGAACAAGGCAAAAGCACAAAAAGACCCTCCATATATTATGTAAACAACTAAGATGAGCTCAGCTCCTTGTCTCTGCTTTTCCGTAATCCTCCTTTCTGAACTTCTTTTTTTGGTCAGTGATAATATAAACACTGAGAATGTGGTCATGGAGATTTTATTTCAAGTAATAATATCACTCAACATGACCAGAAGCTTTGGAAAATTCGCCAAAGTCACCTAGAACATAAAGAACTGATGGAAGCTGTCATATATATTATAAATATGCTCAGTTATATAAACTAAAAAAAGCTAAGAACACTCTAAAGGTACTCAAAGTGGGCAGGAGAGGGAGCACATGTTGCAGCAAAGCCCAACATCCTTAAGAATTCTGTATTTTCTTATCTGGAGCTGGAATGGATCCTGTTTGTAACAAGCACAAGTCCGTGTGTTACTGCATTAATTGAGATTCTGATCAATTCCATAATGACTTTGAGAGAATAAAGATTGAGTGGCTTCTGTAAATAGGCTAGTATTAAATAATGGATATTTTGTATTTTACTGTTGTATTCTCTCTCTTTTGGATCTGTATCCAATCCAACAATGAAAAGGAGAGTGGAAAAAAACACTTGGTTTGTTTCATCAGATATCTCAAAAATACTTTTTGCAGCATTTAAGGAGCAGAACTGTTATTGCTACCTTCCTATTTAACCATATTCTGTGTGATATTGGCTATTTTCTCATGGAATCAGCCTGCAGAGCCCCATGAATAGAGGCATGAAACAGTTTTATTTTATACTGAAGCACGTTTTTAGTCATTTTGGCTTCTGAGTGACTGTGGCAGCTTCATCCCTTGTGGGATCAAAACCCAGAAAGCAAATACAATAAGACTGATAATAATATTTATGATTCCCAGATTTAGAGCTGTTCTCTCCCTTTCTGTAAAGCAGAGGGATTTTCCCTGGAGACTTGCTTGTTTAGCCCCTTGGGTATGGTTAAGGTTTCTAAAAGGTTTATAAAGCTCTCAAATAAATATTTGTAAAAGAACTACTAGTGCTGGGAGAGAGCAGTGTTGAAAAGCTGGTGATATGGCAACTTAACTGAATACACAGTAATTATAGATCTTATTTCCAGGACTTTTTTTCCCCACAGATGGTTCCTCTTGCAAGGGAAGGAATAAAAAAAAAGACAACACTTTCTTTTCTTTTTTTTTTCCCCATCAACTAAATTAGGTACAGCAGAGTTTTTTAAGTTTGGTGTCTATTGAAACACCTTGTAGTCTGTCAGTTAAACAAAATTAATTGCAAATGAGGAGAGAGATGAGGTGCAAATAGAATTAGTAGGGAACTGATGTGGGCTTTAGTAACCAAAGCTCACAGGTGTTATAAATATCTGTCCTGAAGTTAAAAGTCTCTGTCACAGGAGGGTTTGGGTTGGAAGGGACCTTGAAGACCATCCAGTTCCATGGGCAGGGACATGTCCACTCCAGCAGGACCATCCTGAGTGTCCTCCTTTGAGCTTCTGGGTTAGCAGGGGCTCTCTGGGATTTTTCTGGTAGACACTCTGATTTTTGATAGTGTGAGGAAAGCTCTGTAACCACAGGAAGAAATTTGTGTTTGCACTTGGATAACAACCCTTGGCTGCTCTGGCCAGCTGATAACACCCACTCTGGAACTTTGGGGACCGAGTAGAGTCACGTCCAGATCCTGCTGAGCCCTGCAGAACAAAAACTGTCACTGTACTTGCTCCTGGCTCCTTCCATACCTCCAGCAATGCAAATTCTTGGCCAGGATCTGGGTTCTAAATCACAAACAAGCATCAGAGGGTGTCTCTTCCTTCCCAGCCTGGAACAATTTCCAGAGTTTGGCGGTTGGGAGGCAGTACCTTGGAAGGGGAGGGAGCTGGGCTGTGTTGTATAATTGATGCATTGGAGGTGTCAGGTGCATGCTAATGGCAGGGCTGCTCTTTTCCCAGGTACTCTGGACACTGGTGATTAACCAGAGCACACACTTAAAAACTGCAGCAATCCAAGGCTGGGAGCTCTTTTTTTTTTTTTTATCTCAGCCAGCAATATAGGAAACCAACAAGTAGATGGCATTCTATCTCTATTTTTAAATTAAGAAACAACTGCTTAGGATGTCATGTAGTCTGTTCCTTTGCCTTGTTGTGTTATATTGTTCCTCTGAACAAAGAAATGTGTATTGATTTAATTTCACAGCTATAGCCACGGACTTTAAAAATGTAATGATAAATATAAGCATTGTAGTAAAATTGATTGAATGCAAAATAAATTTCCTTTTATGTTGAAGAACTCTGTGATAAAATATCTGACAGGAAATGGCCAAGTAATGAAACACGAATTTTCTCAAAAACCTTCAAGTTTTTTGGTTGGGTGCAGAACAAATCACAAAGTAGTTTCCTCTTATTCACCAGGAAAGGGAATGGACAGTTGGCCGAACTGTGTAATTAATATTTCCAGCTGAATTGGCCCACAAGGCTTGATTTATAGCTTAATAATGAGATATATTTGTACACAGATAGAAAAAGATGTATTGCTTCTTTGAAACCCTCTCTTCCACACAAACAGCACAGTGGTCAACTGTAAAATGTTTCCCTTTCTCCCGAATGGTGAAGCACTTTTTATTTTTTCAGAAAAGCTTCCATTCAAGGAATTAGCAATGGGGAACCACTAAAGGCTAAAGGTTGCTGGGCTTTATTTAAACTTTGAAAGGAAAAAGTCATTTAGGTATTGAACTGTGTTTTACTCCAGATAAATGTCTCATGAACCTTCCAGGACCTCATGTTCCTGGCCAAGAAACAAGTCAAAACCCATTTTATAAGAGAGAATTTGTTGGTTTTTTCCTCATTTTTGGAGAAGAAAGGAGGAAAAATACTGTGTTGTAATACTCTTGATACTTTTCTCTACAAATGCTGTTAATGCCATGCTCTCTATGATGCCTTGGCACAGAAACATGAGATTAAATGTTCCAAAGCTGTCCCAGTTCACTCTTACCTGGCCCAAAAGGTTTTGGTGTGATGGGTCAGGGGCTCACCTGTATCCAGGGGTGTTGCTGGTTGATGTTGGTTGCAATTATCAGTTAAATCTGGCAGAGAATGTTTCCCTTCTCTAACCCAACCAGTTTACCCACCCAACCCACCTGTTTTGGCCTTGCAATGGGGGTGTTTTAATTTTTAACAATCATTATGATTTGGGAGAGCAAATCTGAAGTCAGCAAACCAGGTAAGTGTTATGCTATGAGTTGCAGCCTTTTCATTGTGTGCTTATGATTCAAATTTTTATTTATACTTCAAAGAAAACAAACAATTCAGAGGCTTTAAATATAAATCCCTACACAATGTGCAAAAATATTTGCTGTAAGTATAGGACATTTACTTATGCTTTTAAACAGAGAGGGAAAGCTATGAATTTTATATTTTCTTGTGAAATCATAGAATATCCTGAATAGGAAGGGATCCACAAAGATCATAGAAATTGAACATACTCTAAAGTTTCCATTTCATTTTCCTCCACAGGCATCTCCAAGATTGTTTTTATATGTTTTATTTGCATTTCATTAATGTCTAGGACTCCTATAGGTTAGATATTGCAGTCATAAATATGATGTGGACATAATGACAACCTTCAACTCAGAGAATTTGCTGTCTTTTGTCTCTGACAAGCTAGACAGTAACAAAATTAACATTATAATCAGCCCCCAAACCATATTCAGTGAGAATTTTGAAGCTTGCTCAGCTCCTGCCTGCTGGAGGAAGAGGTGGTTCAGAAATTATGCTAAATTAAGGTATTCCCCTTAACTGGCTTGGCCTTATTTCCTCTGTCCTGAGCAAACAGGCTGTGTCAGCTCTGGTCCTGCTCCTCCCATCCTCAATTCCAGCTGGATTCCCTGTGTTCATCCCAAGGAAGGGCACAGTAAAGAAAGACACTGATTCAACTTCCCCAGTTATTCCCAATAGAATCTTGGGTCAACACCAATTTTCTCTTCAGGCTTTAAACATGGCCTAAAGTATCTGACTTTCCTCTAGGGCTCTGAACTGATTAGCCCATCCCTGACAGATTGAAATTTATGGACTTTTAGGGGAATTCTTTTCTGTGGGATCGTGCCTTTCGTAGCGTTACTGCTGCCATGGCAAAAAATAACTGTTAAAATGTAACCTTACTCTTTAAAAAAGACAAAAAAAAAGGAAGAAAAAAGTGAAATGCTGCTTTTTTATGTCAAGTTCTCCTTAATATTCTTTCCTTTTTGGGCAGATTTTTTTGCCAGAAAAACGACTGCAATTTGAGAGACTTGCAGCTCTTGCCTGAGGGCTCTCCAAGAAACTGCCTCACCTTAAAATGTGTTTTTGAATAGGGGTTAAAAAAGCAGTTTAAGCTTAATGAATAGTGATGAAGTGTTAAAATGCAAGGTGCCTGAATGAGAAACAAAAATGTATTTCAACTACAGTCCCAGAGTCTCATTAAAATCCTACTAAAGTGATCTCTTGAGGATACATTGTCCAAACTGCACCAAGGTTTGCAACACTACACATCTCTGAATTTGGGAAAATGCAGATGTGCTAGTTTTATTTTTGGAGGATGAGAGGTTTATCTGGACTGGAACATGGTACTGCTGGGGTCCACCTGACAAAGCTTCACCAGGTATAAAAAGGGGCACCTCTTCCCCAGAGGAGGAAATTTGTGTCAGTCTGGAAGATCTACAGCTTTCATTGCAGGGAAATAAATAAATCTTCAAAAGCAACTTAATTAAATTAGTTAATAATGCAAAGGGATTATAAAATGCTATATAATTAGTAAACAAAATTATATGTTTAAGGTCAGCCTGTGGCTATAAGCAAATTGTATATAAAACTACCTAGTTAATATTTAAGAAAACCCCAAACCCTGTAGCAATTTTTCTAGGATAAGCATGATAAAATATTCCATAGCTCCCACAATCATGATAAATTTTGGATTAAGGAGTGCATTTTGTTGCTGAGTGTCAGCATTCTGGCAGTGCTGCAAAGAGGGGCCAATTTATTTGAAACTTGTAAATCCATAGTAGATTATTCCATATTAGTGGTTGGGAACTCCAGGCAGAGAAATGGTGAGTGCAATTTTATTAAAATAACACTCTTGTTAGATTGCTTCAGCAAATCAAGAAGATCATCAAGATAAAGGAAGAAATTAATTAAAAAAGCACAAAGGCTTTGTCCCCAGAGATGGGAGCTGTTGTACAAAGTGATGGTACTTCAATAAAAAAAAGTCCACAAGTTGAAGGATTCAGTGGAGTTTATTGTGAAATATTCCCCTTCATTTAAATCCTTTCCAGGGGTTATGTGTCATGTGATTCTAATCTTTTCTTACTCAAGTATCAGCAATTACCATAAAATTTATACAGCAGTTGCCTTCGTTGATATTTGAGACTGAAAAAAAGCAGTGCATTTAATGAAAGGAAGATTGGAGCAGCTCAGATCACCTTGCACAATAAAGGTAGAAAAAAACCCCCAATCTTAGCAATAGTGGCTGCACCAATATTAATAGAGGTTGGTATTTCCTATATTTGGATACTTTTTCCACATTAGAGCAACAAGTGCAGTTTGTGAGCTCTGATAACAAAATAAATGAATATAATAATCCTGGTGTGTGCACTAAGCACCACCAAGCAGCCTGGATCACCCTAATTCCTTTTCCCAGATTGCCTGGCAGGATTTTGCTACAAATATGTGTGTTGCTCTAAAAATGGGACCACAACGTTTATCTATATTTGTCTATTTGTCATTCAATTTATCTTAGCCAGTGTGCTCGCTGAAGGGAAAAAAAAAAGGTTTTTAATAAGCCCCAAAATCATTTATAATTAGAATGTACAGAGAAAATGTAAGTGAAAAACTAACGAACAACAAGAAAAAGATAGATCTAGAAAGTATTCTTTTTATCATCTGGAAATTATGAGAATTTTCAAAAGAATTATAAATACTTGACAATGTACAGGTAATTTGGTTTTTTTGGGAATTCTGCTCACTCTGTTTTTGTCCACAATTGCACGGGGATGATAACCTGTAACCAGAGTTGGGGATGCTGCAGGCATTTAATCTCCAATTCGGAACTTGTAATATAAATTTTGGAATTATTGTCATATTGCTGCAGTTTCATGCTGTGAATAGAAATGACTATTTCTGCTTCCACTTAAGCTAAGTGGCTTTTTTTTTTTTAAGTAAGGCTCTGTAATTTGCTCCAGATCTGAGGGTAATCTTCCCCAAATTTCATATATAAACCTTGTTCAAACGTGGAACACAGGAATGTTCCTTGGAGAAACTATTATTGGAGAACACTCTTGGAGAAATATTACTGTATGTTAAAAATGCATCCATTAACTCAGAAATCTGAGTGGGTTTCATGATTTTGGGGGGCAGTGCTCATGTCAATCCCACACTGGTGCTCTTAGGTAGCCATTTATCCCCAAAAGTTTGGGAAGATAAAGTGAGGGTCAGAACAAAGACATAATTTAATAGATGTTTTCATATCCCATTAGATTATTTTTCTCCTTTTTTCCCTGATTTTATAACCTGCATTCAGATAATACATGTGTCCCATCTTATTATTTTTCTTCTAATAAAATATACTTTAAGCCATAATAATATTTTCCCCCCTGTAAGACAGGTGTCATATTTCCTGGCAGTTAAATATTTATAGCTTTTAGGATATACCCAGCAAGGGGGGTACAAGGTTGATACCCAAATGTTTTACTTGGCCTGTGTTGGTAACATAAAATGGTTTTTGTTAGAAGTTTAATTATGAACTAGTAATAAAATAACACTGCAAAAGATGAGATCAAGCTGAGTTCAAAGCTCTATTGGGTTGTCAAACACTTAATGCATTTGCCCTATAGCCAACCTGGTTTTTGTACAAATTGAGAACACAACTTGGTCCTTGATCTCCCTAATGGAACTTCCCCTGGAAGGTGTTTTTGTTTTTTTGGTCCAGGCTATTTTCCTGCTTGTATTTTAAGCATATAAACTGCACTGTCCCTGTTGCTACTTGAGCTGTTGTCACTTTGTAAAATCCTCCCTAATAGCACTTGTTCTTTTTCCGCTTGACAGGTGGCCTTCCCTTCCCTGTGCCCTCCACGTGCCTGGAATGCTGATGGATAACCAGGGATTTACCTGGAATACACAGGTAGAGACTGGAGGGGGAAAATCCAACTCCTTGTTGCCACTGTTATTGATATCAAAGGCTGCAAAGGTCTCCAGTCCTCAAAGAGGAGGCTTCACAAAGCCCCAGTGAGGTGATGCCTCGAGCCTTGACCCTTTATTTAGGATCCCTCAGCAGACATTTGGGCTCGTGTTGTTATTCAGGGCAGACATTTTATCACATTTTGGATTTCTGTACCAGAAAGGCAGAACTTTTTGAATTTAAGATGCCCACAGTTTTATCTGCAGCTCTTCTGGGTTTGTTATTCAAAGGCATCTCACTGGCTTAGATATCTAAGACCCAGTGAAAGTCAGTGGAACTCAGATAAATGGATTTTAGGGATAGGGTTATAAGCACTTGCTATGGATTTTGTGCTGCTCTCCACAGAATATTAGTCACTAACTTTATTTTGAGCTATAATCATTATCTTTGAGGGATAAGAGTCTTGATAACAGTGAGCTGGGGCTGCACAGGTGAAAATCTTACTATTTATTTTTTATTCGCTCCTCTTTGTCTCTGGAAACGTCTGTCACTCTCTTTGGCTGGCATTCCTCTAATTTAATAGACTGTGCTTGTCAAGATTGGATATCAAACACTGCAGACAATCAGGTAAGTCCTTGTCATCTGTCAAATAATGGGGTCTTGGGTGCACTGAAAAAAAGTTGGCAAAGTAGGGTATATTACATTCTGAAGTTTAAACTGGAGCTCTGTTTACTCCTAATACAAAAAGAGCATTAAGAGCTTGATAGTCTATTTGAAATTCCTTTGAAAAATGTATCCCAGACTGGATCTTTTTTACTGCTTGTCTCTTGTGAGCCTCTTTTGAGAAAAAGCCATTCTTTTAGATCCACACTGCTATAAAACCAGGGAACTGTCAGAGCCCTGCTGATCCAATTACAACTTTAAAACTTTTAAGCTTTTGATTTACAGTAAGCTCATTCCAGTTAAATACAGAGGAATCTTGTTCCTAATCTCCACATTGTTTACCAGTGTATTTCGCAGGATATTTCATGTCTTTTCTCCCTTACTTATGGAAAATAAAAATAATCACAGAACCCCTGAATGGTTTAGGTTGGAAGGGACCTTAAAAATTGTCCAGTTTCACCCCCTGCCATGGGCAGGGACACCTTCCACTAGCCCAGGTTGCTCCAAGCCCTGTCCAAACTGGCCTTGGACACTTCCAGGGATGGGGCATCCACAGCTTCTCTGGGCAAATTTCTTCCCAATATCCCATCTCCCCCTGCCCTCTGTCACTTTGAATCCGTTCCCCCTTGTCCTGTCATTCCAGGCCCTTGTCCAAAATCCCTCTCCATCTCTCTTGGAGGCCCTTGAGGCACTGGAAGGTGCTGTTTATTGGGTTTTGTTTTTCTTTTGTGATGAAAAAGCATCCATAAAATGCTGGTAAATACAGTGCCAGTGATGGGAGTGTTTCCTTAGGTTTTATTTAGTTACAGTGCAACTTTTAGACAGAATATTTGAGGCAGTTTAGAATTGTGCAGCTGTAACTGAGCAGTGTCATTAATCTCTCTTTTTAGGCTGTCTGGGGTTGTTTGGGCTCCCCAGTTGTGCATTCAGAGCTTTCTTGCTAAGATGTACATGAGGAGACTGCTAGGAATTTTGGTTATTCCTGTTTTTTTTGTTTCCCAACACTCCTCAGCCCACCAGGAACTACAAAACCAGGGAGTGTGAAGAGTTTGTGAAATTATTTCTGATCAAGTCTGCTGGAGATAGTTGTGTGTGTGGGTTTAGTTCAGCTGCAGGGAGGCTGCATTTCAAAAACAGGGAAATTTTGTTCAAAAAAAAGTAGATATTTTGACTATTTCAGCTCCCAAATAAGAAAATAAGACATTTGGCAGTTACCTCATAGAAATAATTAGTATTTAATTTAAAAATGTTCCCTATAAACCCTTGAATTCATAAATCTATTTGCTTCTCATTTACTAATAATTAAGTTTTAGAATGGAATATTGAAGGAAAAATGTTTCCAGAGTTTCTCTGTTGAAGATCTTGGTCCATAATCTCTGCAAAGTTATGTATTCCCAACTAATTAACTTAAACAGCCAAGACACAATGAGAGAGTTACCGTCTCTGTTTATAATTAATTTCCAGTGAGATGTCATTTTTCAACACTGAAATATTTTCCTGCTTAACAATTACGATGATTGTTTCCATTTTTTTAAAAGATGTTCTGTGAGGGCTCCGTGCTGGAAACAGTTCTGCATGTGAATAAATTGCCTTGAGATTGATTTAGTACAAAGCAAATTAAATCAATGGCATTACTTGTGTGAATTTCTTTACTCCTGCTTGTAACTTTTTACCTGATCAAGGCTGTAACTTCACTTGGTGGCACAGGAGTTGCCTTTTTCCCCTAAAATCAAACTGTGGCAGTTGGTTGATCCACGAAACTTCCTACTGAGGAAAGACAGTGCACAGTTAGGAATGCACAGCTCTTGATTCCCAAATTTAGGAGTCTCAAAGCCTATAAAATAATAATAAAATATTTCTAATAATAAAATCTGACTAAAATAAGAAGGTAGATTTCTTAACTCTCAATTATTTTTCAGGTTCAATTGAGATCTTAGTAAATGGTCCTTGTTACCTCTCAGATCCACTTTATTTAATTCTGTATGCAGGCGCTTGTCCTGCTCCTTCCCTGTTATTTAAAAGCTCTTGCTGAGCATTCTTTTTAAGCATGAAATACTCCATAGATTTTAGTATTCATATTGTTTGTTTCTTAAGATGAATTTTGAGTTTGCAAAGAATGACTGTGCAATGGAGGAGCATCCTCATAGATCATCCACCTGCTGTATAAATGTTTCGGGCATAAATGTCAGCGTGGATTTGTGTTTGAAATCTAATGTTCTTTAAAAGCATCTGCTCAATTTCTCTTTAAGAATGATATTGTTCTCCAAAGAAGCATTCAGAAAAATCCTACTTACTGTAAATTAATTTAGTGGATGAAAATCCCGTTGGATGATGTTACCTGAATGATAGAGCTCAGTAAGAGGTGTCTGCAGTGACAATTCCCCTGAGCACTGACGAGACCTTGGATGAAAGATCGTGCTCATCAGTTTGGGGATTGCAGAGGAATTTGCTGAATAATCAACTCTGCATCTCCAGAGTGATTCTCAAGCCCAGCAGAAATGTTTGCAGGGCTGATTGTTTGTATTGATGCTCATCAATGGTTTGTTTTCATAAGTCAGACACATCACAGAGGGAACACATCCAAGCCTGCTCTCTTGTGGGAGTAGTCACGTTGGCACATTTCAGGCAAAATTCCCACAAAAGCCCAGAGGATTATGGATATTGTCACGTTTGGAACGAAACACAGAAGTGACAAAATTTCTTCATGTTGTAAGAAATTCTGCTGGTTTGATGTTGTTATTCCTTCCAGTGTCTGTAGGTGCAGGAATGTACATTCCCCAGGTGTGTGATAGGTGCAGATCAGTTTGACAGCTCTTTAATCTCCTCAACCTTCAAGAAATGTGACTGTTGAGAAACATTGCAAGTCCATTTCTCTGGAGAGTATCTTCATTTCTGTCAACAAATCTCTTCCACCTTTGGCTCAAACAGTAGAACAAAGGGATCATTCTCTTTTTCCTGCCTTCACCACTGTCTCCTCATCCTGATTCTCTTGGCTGTACAACTTTTTCAATGATGTTACCTGTGCACTTCACATTGTGGTCTCATTGCCTTTATTTTTCAATATAATTCTCTCCTCTTATACAAAATTCTTTTGTAAATGTGATCTGTCCCAGCCGATCTTGTTATGGCCATTGCTGTTACTGTTTGTATCCTATTTTGTCACCTTCTATTGACTTGTCCCCTCTTTTGACTGCTTTGACAACCATTTCTTCACTTTGCCCTCCCACAAAAGTGCCTTTGGTGCAAACCCCTATTCCTCTGAAGGCCCTGCCATCTGGAAGAGCCTTTCTGAGTCTCTCTGCCTCAGTGGCTTGCTGTATCTTTTTAAAATCTCATTGGAAAGCAGCTTTTCTCATTTGTCTGAGCCTCTTAATATTATATTTGATCACTTCCATTATGAGTTATTTAATTTAGTGATTATATTATTCTAATCTTTAAGGCATTTTAGAATAGTATTTGGAAGAAAAATGTCTTGTGTTATAATGCTGTGTTTTATTATACGTCTCCCTGACTGAAATAGAAATCACATTAGAATTTATTGAGCAGATTTTTTTTTTTAATGTCTTACACCTTCTCTTTGAGTAAGTTTTATCCCTTAATAAAAATTACAAGTAAAATTGATTTTTCAACATCTTTTGAAGGTGTTTAGGACAGACATCAGATGGCTGGGTCGAGGACACCTTCCACTAGCCTAGGTTGCTCCAAGTGCCATCCCACCTGGCCTTGAACACTTCCAGGGATGGGGCATCCCCAGCTCCTCTGGGCATCTGAGAGTTGGAAGGGTCGATGTTGATAAGTTTTTAATCAAAGGAAACATTTGCAATACCTAAGTCTGGTAGAGGAGAGGTTGATCCTCACAGACCCAGTTGAACGGCAGGAGCAGGGCAACGTTTCTGGTGGAAGTTCCACCTACGAGGACTCAGCTCAGGAGAAACAGGGGATTGGGGATCAGAGAGGGGATGTCAAACATGACAGTCTCTTCCAAAAATTGTCTCCCAGAAAGCTGAAGGGCAGCACGAAATTATCTCTCCTCAGAGGCTCATCCATTAATGATGTTAATGACTGTGGGTTGTGTTCAATTTGATTGTTGTCCTCAGGAATGACTGATTGGAGCCAAGCTGCACATGGACACAGTCAGTAAAATGTCC
Organism: Lepidothrix coronata; assembly: GCF_001604755.1. Classification (NCBI taxonomy): domain Eukaryota; kingdom Metazoa; phylum Chordata; class Aves; order Passeriformes; family Pipridae; genus Lepidothrix; species Lepidothrix coronata. The sequence goes on from NW_016690398.1 coordinate 717,638, forward strand.
CTGAAGTCTGGCTGTCCCTAAAACATTCCTGCAGGACAGTCTGATGGCTCGTGCTGTGCTGTGGATGCTGCACACATCCCTGTTATTCATCATGCAGGTTCTGAGCTGACATTTGTGAAGGGAATATGGGATTGTTGTGAAGGGAAAACAGTTTACAAATCTACACTTAGTGGTTCTGTTGTCTCTCTCTGAAGTGGCTTTGTTTACCAGCTTGAACTCCAAATGTGATGCTTTATGAATTGTGGAAATTGGGCTACTGGCACCCTCAAACCTTTCAAAAGGCCACAGAGATTCCCAGCACAGGAGAACCTGTGCCTATAAAGGAAGAAAGATACTTGTGCTTAAGTGTCAGTTTAGATGCCAGAGTTTCTCTGGCACATCTATCTGGGCCTGGCAGGTATGGAAAAAATACCTAAAAGACTCTGCTGCTCCTCTGCAATGGCAGAATGAAGCTAAGCAGGAAAATTCATCACCTTCACAGCCCTGGGAATTTGTATGTAGGTAACCAAACTGCTTTCTTTCCTGAGATTCTTTAGTCACCCCATTATTAGTGGTTAAATCTTGGAAGCACTGCCTTGCCACGCTGGACTCAGGTAATGTAATTATCTATTTAAAATCTCAATTTCTCCGAAGTTCAGCAGGAGAAAAATGCCTAGATTCTGGTTTTGCACAGTGAGACACTTGAGGCAGAAAGCTTAGGTTCAGCTTAATTTCCATATCCAAACTTCCCTGAAGCTTCAGGTCTGGGATTGGGACCCATTATCGTAATGCATTATGTTAATGCTATAGATGAAATTCCAATTCAATCTTCTCCATAAGAAAGCCCTTGACATGATCTATTAACCATCAGATTAGAGGTAGACTGACTAATTATCATTTAATGCAATTGAATGCCAGGGTTTGTCATTTGCCAGGGCTGGCTGGCTGGGGAATATAAATCTGTTAGTATGGATATCGTTATGAACTTCGGATGGAAGGGAGATTAAAATTCCCTGAATGCAATATTTATTCACAGTCATCATTCACAGACTGACACACCACAGTGTCATAAAAATGCCAGCACCTACCTTTCCATTCATATGTGGTTTTAGGAGAAAGATTAATATGATCCCAGTCATAGTTTAGATGGACCTACGTGCTGTTATTCTTTATTAGTCCTCCATGGGCAAACATCTCTGTATGGAATCTATATTCTGGAAGAATCCTGATGGTGGGTAGCTCTTCCCTATTATAAGGGCATCAAAATGACAAGGGAATAAACCCTCTGAGTCATTAAATCTAAATCCATGCAGTCACAGGGCAGTTCAGCCTAAAGTCATCAGTCCCCTCTTCTCTTTCGGATGGGTCTCTGGCCACCTTCATTTTTAGTGCTGATCCTCATCTGAGCTGATTCAACCACTAATTTCCAGCCTGGCAATTAATCAGGTGCTTTACTGAAGTCCAGATAGATTAGATTGATCTCATTTTCCCTTCCAAGAAACTAGTTCTCTTAGAAGGAAAAAAAAAAGGGGAAAAAAAAAAGGAAAAAAAAAAAAAAGGAAAAACTAGTAGATCAGTATCACCGATCTTTCCTTAGAAACCTGGGCTCCATTGGCTACTAATTTGCCATTTCCTTTCTAGGTCTTTACTTCCACCCACACCTTAAGAGTGTTTAAAGTGTTACATATGCCCGAGATGAAAGAATAGGTCTGTGATTGCCCTCACCACTTATTTCTCGATTTAAAAATGAAATAATGATTTTAGTGCTCGCTTGGGAGAGTCATTTGATGTCCCTTAATTTAAAAAAAATAATAAATCAAAAGATCAATTACTTTCATACTTTGGGATGAGAATTTTCTTATCCTGCTGAGCAAATATTTTGCTTCATCTCAACATTTTACTCACTCCAGTGACGGTGCTCTCACCCTCCCCTGGCAATTTTAGTTTTGCTCCAGGTTCAGTACTACTCTTATTCAAAATTTAATGTATTTATTTGCATGTTTGACTGTATCTACATTGTGTTTTATCTTAATGCTTAAATGCCTCACTTTGTCTTTTCATGTTCTCTTCCTATTCACATGATGAAACATCCTTGTGCTGTTTGTTTTCATTTTCATTGTAAAACCACCTTGAATTTGTCAGGTTTCAGTTTCTAGCTTTTAAAAGTCAGCTTCTTTACTGATTTGAGTTTGGTTTTTTTTCTTTCTCTCTGAGCTTTTTCTCTATACCTTTTCTGAGGTGGTTGTTCCTCTAAACAAATGAGAATTTGGTGTCCAGTCTGTGTCTGAACAGTTAAAATTTTCTGTAATTATCTTGTTTTCTAATGCATTTATATCCAAACAAATTCCAATAATGTCTGTTGATACATAAATACGACCACAGGATCTTGTAGAAAAACTTAAACTATCCCAACAGGAATTATTTTTAAATTACTTTTCAAAATCACTTCAAACCACTGCTTTACCTGGAGTATCATTTCCTGTCTCCTGAGAAGTTCTCACATTGTTTGTGTACAATGTTAACTACTGGGATTTTAAATTCTATTTTTTTCTGAACTGCTTTTACATGCTTTTATTTAGTAAGGATTTATTTGTGTACTTCTAAAGTTTTATTTTCTTCTGACCCTGCCCTCCCTTCCCATCATCTCACTGATTCCAGATCGTATCAGCACGAGGTGAAAAATGAAATGTGTTTGGGTTTTGCCTGTAGTGAAGTGTAGCCTCTGAAATGTGCCACTCTTAAACTGTACAAAGGGATAATCTATGGGCAGACTTTATCTTCATATCAAACATGTTCTTTTATGAAGTGATGTGACCTGCTGATGTGTCACAGATTTTTCCACAGCTGGTTTAACTGCCCATTGTAACAAAAATAGAGAACTCAATTGAAAAAAAAACCAAAACAAAACAAAACACAACAAAACAGTCTCAAAAGGGTGGTTTAATATCTGAGGGTGCCTGTCTTAGAACATTGAATGGATCCCAGTTTTTCAGCAATGGAAAATCAAACAAAGGGTTTAGATGTTGTCATCTAAACCAGCTGATGGCACAATTAGGAGCCGTTGGTTTCATGGGCAGAAAGTGCAATCTGCAAATAATATTCTACACAAATTGTAAAGCATTGCAGTTTTAGCTTTGTGGGAGTTTCAGTCACAAATTCTTCATGAGTGAATTGGTGTTTTTCTTAGCTCAGTGTGTATGAACCTCTCTGATGCTGATCTATGTGAAATTCATATTATTTGGTCAACATTTAGTATAGAGGTGATATTTTTAGGATAATAGTCCCTGGAAGTGTTCAGTGCCAGGCCGGATGGGACTCTGAGCAACCTGGTCTGGTGGAAGGTGTCCCTGCCCATGGCAGGGGGTGGGATGAGATGGTCTTGAAGGTCCCTTCCAACCCAAACCATTCCATGGTTCCATGGTAAGACTGTGCAATGTAAAATATGTATATTAAGCACCATGAAGATCTTCACAGGCACACTTTCCTTTTGGAAGGGAGATCAACATTTCAAACCCAGCTCCAAGCATTTTAATAAAACACTCAATAGTTAAGCAAATGTTCTATGATTTTGAGGCAGTCCTAAAGAATGATAAAGGAAGAGCCTTTATAACAAATTAGAAAAATTTTAAATTTATAATGTACTACATTTTTAGCCTACAAAACATTTACTGCAGAGAGGAAGGAAGGTTTCAGATTGTAAGGGCTGGTCTTCAGCTCCTAATTAAGCATCAGATGTGTTTTTTCCCCCTCTTTCCTTTGCTCCCTGAGAGCTGCACCTCACTTTGAGCAAACTCAGGGGTGTCAGCAGACTTGACTTCTTGCTGGTTTGGCAGCTGCCTTCAAATGTTGTGTGCTGGAGGGCATGGGTGAGCTTCAGACAAACAGTTGGGATTGTTTTCCAAATGATACCATCAAAAAAAAAAAAGAAACTTAACTAAATATGTTTGCCATAACTCAGCAGAGACCCTTCCAGACCTGAATAACCTTCCCTGTCACCAGAGGAGTTACTGAAGTAGAGCAGAAAGAATATGAAATATGGTGATGTGGGGATATGAAAGGATGTGCTTTTTGCCTGGTTAAGGGAGAAAAAGCTCTGAAAAAAAGGACTTTCAGGGCATAAGAACTGGAGCTGTGAATTACAAGATCTCTCTGGTGTGATTCTCTGATCCATTCCTTCAGCAAACAAAATTGCTGAGGGAAATAAAACTTTATTCCCACAGAAACAAAAGGCATATGACACAATGAAATCGATTTTATTGTTATTTATTTTGTTGTAATAGTTTACTTGTTGGAAACTGGCATTTTCTCTTTAGTATCTGTTCACTTTCTCCAGCATAATGAAATTCCCACTGTCATGAGCAACAGGACTGCCTTTTAATTGGGCATAATTACATGATTTCTTTTATATTCCATAGTGACAGTAACAGCTCTACATGGACTGGTTCGTGTAGTTAAGGTATTACTACATAATTTTTAATGCAACTGTCCTTGCTGTCTCCAGTGTTGTCCAACTGTTGAGCATAAAAGGGGAAAAAGGTAAGTTAAAATCTATACAGAGTATAATTTGCAGGCGGGTTCACAAATATTTTGAAATATCTATTGTTTTGTAATTAAACCAATTTGTTTCTAAATGCAAGAACTAACGTATCCCCTACAAAAGTGTTCCAAAAAGCAACAGTCTCTGAGTAATTAACATGCCAGAGAAGAAACACAAATTTTGCTGGGAAGTGAAAAAAACAAACCTTATTTTTCTTTATGGCAAAACCTTGCAAACCCTTTTCAATGAGGTCTATTTTTAGTAAATATCTACATTTCTGGGCATCTGCCTCTTAATTTCACACGCTGAAATACCACCCAGTGGATTGTGTCCTGTCAAAAGGAAAAAGAAAGGCAAAATTATCATTATTATTCTCTGGCCCCAGAGTGGCTGATATTTCTCTGAGCCTTAGTCGAACAATTAAAATGTCTGGTAATTAGAGTGGTTGCAATCTTTCAGGTTAGAAGGGTTTAGTGTTTATTAAGAGGTTGCCTTCTGTGTTGCAAGATGGTTGTCAGCGTGGGGCCGGGCTGGGATTGCCACAGACAGCACAGCCAGGGATGTGTTTTCCACTCCTTCCCTGTTTTAACCCGGAGGAAGACATTGGATATGTCAGAGCTTTGCATCTTATTCACGCTCTGCTGGTCACAGATTTCCCCTACAACTCGAATAAGTAGGTAGTGACATATTTTTGTGGTGGTGCAGCCTAGCTCACCCCAAATCAGGGGTTTTGTCCCTCTTTACTGGAGCTCAGTGCCAGGTCTGGGAGCTGCGCCAGGCACGGGAGGGACTTCGCAACCGGGGGGGAGAACGAGGGTTTCGCAAAAAGGAAGGAGATGGCAGGTTACATGATATAATCTCCCCTCATATCATCTTTGACATAGTGGAAAAATCGGGTGTATGAGCTCAAGGTGCCCTCAGGCATCTTGACTTGCCAGTGGTACTTACTCAGCACGTCCCCGACCTTGGCGTCGGTTCAGAGCCACATTTGTTCACAGATGAGCTGCTCGGGAGGAGTTTGTCCAAACACCGAGGCACAAGGGCACCTGGGTGCCTCACTGCCTTCCAAAGCTGGTCAGGCTGACAGTGCTCCACAGAATATCTTGTTTCCAGCAGTCTGGCATTTTACTTTGGAAACCCAGCAGGCAGGGAAACCTCACATCGCTTCTAAAACTTGCTGCTTAATGTTGTCTGACTTGTCCAAGCTGGACTTTGGACAGCAGAGAGTTGAGAATTTAAGGTTGACTCCCTGTTTATGGGTAATGATGTCTTCTCACAAAGCTTGGTAGGCTATTTGTTGTAGTTTGAGACCCCCAAAATCCAATTCCCGAGTCCAAGCCCCCCTCCCACATCTCTCCCCAGTGTGAGAGGGGTGAGAGGAGACTCCTTGTAATGGAAAGAAATCCAGCTACAACTTCAGCTATGACTGCTGCATGGAAGAAGAGAGACACTGCTGCCCTGAGAGTGCAAAGGATCTTTCCTTCTTCCCTTCTGAACTTTTATTGGAGGGAGAAGAAATTTGATCCATTGTAAATTATGCTTTATTGTAGGAGAGATAGTTAGGATTGTGTATATAATGTATTATAATATTTATTTGTGTAGTGATTGTAATATAATTCCCTTCTCCCCATATTGAGTCTTGTGTTGTGTCTGGAAAACCCCTCTCACACTGGGGTGAGATGTGGGAGGGGGGGCTTGGACTCAGAAATTGGATTTTTGGGGGTCCCAAACCACGACACTATTCAAAGTCAATAAATTCCTGAAAAGGACAGCTTTTTGTCAAAAAAACTCCAAAACTCTTCCACCTCTTGAAGTTACCTTTGTAATGAAAACATCCACTGCTTGGTGAGAGGGTGGGCAAAGTAATATGGTCCCTGCTGTGTATGAAGGGGTTTAGAAATGAAAACAGTACATTCATAGATATGTTACTGCATTTCAACTTAATAGCAGTAAATTTGATTTATTTTAGAATGTCTGAATTTTCTGTTGTACAATCAGGTGGGATTCTAAGATATGCTCAAAAATTTATTTTTAAAAGTAGTATTGATATTTTTCAAAGCTGGCTTTTTCTTTTTCTATCTAAAGTGTTTTGAAACCTGATCACACTGTTGACAACTTCATTGCTATGGAATTGTTACAAGATGTCTCTTTATATGAGATTTAAAAAATACATGATGGTTGTATTTTCTATCTTATGTTGTTAAAAGCAGAGCTTTGTCATTTCAAGTTTCAGGAGATCCAAAACAAGTCAAAATCCTAAAAATTGTTTAAAATTGTCCTTCCAGATTTATTTCCTGAAGGTTTATCCTTATGTTAAATTATATACTTTATGTTCTTGTTACTAAAGTAATATTAATTTTTGATGGCTGTTTATGATCTGAAAATGCTACATCTGCAATATCTGGGGCATTGACCTAAAAATAATAGATACTAAAATATACCAGCATAGAATATTAGTGGCAAAATATTTCTTGGTGGTGGTGTAAAACTGGATATAAACATTAAACACTCCTTGCCTCAATTCAGATCTTCTCAGTGGAGTAAAAATATGTCCTGAATATAAACAAAAGAAGGAAGAGAACAGTGAGATGCCCACTGGTCACCCCTTGAGGGTTCTTTAATCCCACAGTCTCATACCTTGGTGTCCTGCAGAGGGAGTGCCCCAAGCTCTGTGAGAACAATGGCTGTAAAATGGTCTTTGTTGTTTTTCCAGGCTGTTTTTTTCAGGATTTGTGCAGGATTCCCCCCTGGTCGCTATGTCTCCCAATTCCTTGAACTCCATTTTGTGTTTCCGTTTCTCCCTCTCTTTTTTCTCTACTCACAAAGTCAGCCCAAGCACTGGATAATGTTAAGCACCTTATCAGCATTCAGGAGACTTCCCCTGCACTCACCTAGGGATTGAATTCCAGGCCAGGAGTCACTGACAATACATTTTCTACAGTCTCCTTTCTTGCTGCTCCCTTTGTTTCCATTGGCAGCTTCGAACTTCTCACGTTTCTGTTCTTTGAATATTATTCCCAGCACCTCTTACCATGCATAATGCCATTCTCCACATCTCTGCTTTTTAGTATAAAGAGTGTTTCTCGTGTCACAGTAGCTCAGGAGTGAGTAAACTGCTTTTGGGGGGGAAAAAGGGGGTGCCAAGTTGAACCAGCTGAAATCAAAGGCAAGAGCGAGACCTTTCAAGGTAGGGTAGTGAAAATACAAGTAGCCTTTGCAATAAAGGATTGAAACAGCTCACAGAGGGCTGAGATTCTTTTGCTCAATCATCCACACTAGTGGAGAAGAGATTTCCAGGGAATGGTGTCTTTATTTGGCTGAATTCACTGCGCTGTTTGAATTTTTCCAGTGGACCTTGGACAGGTAAAGTATCTTTCTGCCTCTCCTTAGGCCAGAATCCCGAGATGTAGGTTTAGGCTTCTGAAAAGTGAGTCTCTTTCTCTTCCTAACAATTGTCCATGGATTTTCTCTTGAGTATCTGTCATGGGTTTTGTGAAATTGCCTCAATTTTACTTCTCCTTGGATCCATTTAGATGTCAGCCCTGCAAGTGTGGCTTGGTGAGCAGCGAGGTGCCAGTGTGCCAGGAATGCTGACATGCTGCTGGATCCTGCCTGGAGGCACAGTCTGACAGCAAAAGAACCTGGTCAGGGAGCAGGTAAATCTGGGAGTCTGCCAGATTCCTCTCAGCTACCGAACTGCATCTTAAAGAGCAGCGTAGACACAGGTAATTCTCCAGCTTTTAATTACCAAACTGAGCGGGGAACTGAGCCGCCTTTACATACCCAGTGACTTTTATAATTTTTATTTTTTGTTTAATATCAGCAATAACAAAGTCCCTTTTCCCATTTTCCTCCCCGGAATTGATAGAACTGTGGAATTTTTCTTGCTAGATTGTACTTTTTATGCCTGATATCTGCCCAGAGAAATATGTGATTAAAAATAATCTATACTTAATGACGAGTAAATACATTTTTATTGAAACAACTGTCAATGGGGAGACTCCTGCCTGGCAGGAACTTCAGAATTGCCAATTCCTTTCTGAGCCCTGTCTGTGTGTGCAGGTGCCTGAATGTACCTGACTCACCTCAAGCACTACATTTGCTAATGAATTAAGAGTCCTGCTCTTTGGGTACACTGTGAGGTATCTGAATACGTTGATTCCTGGTGGAACCTTCTCAGGATAATTTCAGGAAATTGTTCTCTCCTGGTAAATTCCTGAAAATTCTGCAAATTTGAAGTATGGAAGTTGAGGACTTAAGGGTTTATGTTTGCAGAACTTGCAAGCTCTGAGCAAGGATTGATGGTGTGAACAGAAACATTAACAGATTTGCTTCTGTGTATCTGGCCACTGAATGTTTAAATAGCTGGCAGGAGTATTTATTCTTTTATTTTAAATAGTATATTCCAGTCTTAACCTTTACTATTCATTTTTCTTCAAAAGTATAAAAAGATTTATTGCTATAATATCTCTTGCTGAGCAGATCAGGAGACTCAATGCATTACAAAAAAAGAAGAAACGATTTCAAGGAACTTTACCACTGGAAGTTTCCTGTCTTTCCTGCAGGTCTGGTGTTTTCAAAATTTAGGAATGTGAAGACTTTGCTGATGTCATCAGCTCAGATATTAATGAGTTAGGGGGTCTGTGTTATCAGGCACAACCTGAAAGGGAAAAAAAAAAAATCCACATTTTATGTTCTCCAAATCTAATTGGGAATACCTGTAGATTCTGGGATAAGTTCTGCTGGGGTATGTCCACTGTAATACTGTTGAATCAAAATTATTCTGGCTTTTTTGCTGGAGTTTAGGGAACGATTATGAGTCACACTAAACCACAAAAGCAGTGTTCCTACTAATGACTCCTGTGTGTTACCCACCCTTCTTTCACAAAATATCTATTGCTTACTGGTGCAGTTTCCCTAAGACTCAATAATAAGTAAAGCACGTTATTTTTTTGCCACTCTGACAGTTTGGAACAGCAAAGGGCCAAGTGACCCAAGGACCCGAAACATGTGAACCCCCCTGACTCCTGGAACTGCTGGAAATAAAGGGCAGTGGCTGCAGAAAAGCTTGTCCTGGATGTTCTCCCAGCTCTTGGAAAACTTAGATTTGTAACTCTTTATAGAGAAAACTGGACAATCTGTCCTCATTTTTCCCCCACATCTGTGCTGGTACTTCCTCTAGGACTTCCCTCCAACCAGGGCTCTTGCAACCTCCTCATTTTTCACTCATCTATCTCTTTTTTAGCACCTTTGTTGTCTTCAGTTCTCCTCTTCCTCTTGACCAGACCCAACCTCCTCCCCTCTAGGGCTGCAGAACCCACAGCTGAACCTCTGTTTGACCCAAGTGCTGTTCCCAGAGTCAGGTAGCTCCGGTTTATTCTTCCCAGGGCTCTTGAGCCTTTTGCTCTTGGCTATTGCTGACCACTTTGGTCCTTTCTTGTCTTCTGATCTTCATTGTAAGGCAGAGTTTCCCACTCCTGGGAACGAAAGCTAAGATCATGGCTTGTCCTTTGACAGTGGAGATGGATAATGGGCACTTCAGTGCATTTTTTTCAATGCAAAAACAGCTGAGATAACTGTTCCCATAAAAGCCCAATTGATTGCTGTAGGCATTATATTCACTCTGACAATGATAAAATGATTGCTTTAGTATCTGGCTGCATAACCCACTTACAGCATGTGCACCAGTATTATGAGAATGTTTCAATTGTGGAAATCATTGAGATGTAAATGTCACGATTGTAATTTATCTTCATTAAAAATTCCGTCGGCAGAGGGGGAAATTAATACACGTGCTGTGTGGAGTCCCAGCCACTAAAAAGTAATATGTTACACTGAAAACAGGGGCTTAGGAATGTAACCACATCAGAAAATAACTCACATTCTGGTGATGTGACAGGTGGTTATCTCAAGGGCACTGCTGGAAATATTTGAGTGGCTCTCAGTTGTGATGGGGAGTGGTGGAACATTTCATCTCCCTCTAATGGCAGCTCTTTCCCCCTCCCTCCAACACGGACACTCAGCCAAACAGAAGGGATCTGTCACCGTTGGGTTTCAGTGATCAAAAATGATTGTATCACCTCAAACTGCCGTCAGCTTCCAGCACAAAAGCCAGCTGGAAATTGTATTAATGTCACTGGAAAGACTTCCATTAAATTCAGTGATTTCACATTATTTCTCCCGTAGTTGTTCGTGGTTCTTTTACATTTCACATTTTTATTGTTTTATTTGCTTGCTGATTTATTTGCTGACTGAAAATTTTTCTTTTGAGTTCAACATCTATCAGCTCAATCAGGTGTCACATTTCTATCACAGATCCAAAATTGCCTGACTAAAGATCTATTAGAAATTATGTTTTTTCTCCTGCCACAGATGACTTTAATCTATCACCTTCTTACACATAAAGTTTTAGGGTGTTTCTTTCCTTTATTCATTGACTGTGTGATGTTGATTTTTTTAATTTTATTTTTTGTTATCTAGTCCAAATAAAAATTGTGATCTCTGTTCCATTTCTGTTTTAAAAAAAATTAATTGTGTTTGGTTGGTTTGAAATCAAATATTTTAATTGGAAAGCAGTGGGTGGCCACTGAATATTTATAGACTGATTTTGATTAAGTTTAATATGTTCTATTGCTCTCCAATTTTTTTTAATTTTGTCTTTTGATGGTGTGGCAGCATCTTGCCTCTGCTTCTCCTGTAGATGAAATGCTTCATCTCAGTGATTTTCTTCTCTGCCAGATTGAAGAGAAAATGAAATATTCATTGTTTTGTTACATGTTCTGTAATTGAGAAGTCTCTCTGTAAATACAGAGTAATTGCTGAATTTATGTTTATTATTTTATTTGCTTTTATATCTTGAGGAGTTCTGATTGTCCCAGGATGACCTTTTTTGGTTGTCTGTCCTTCCACTGACCCATTCATAATATCTTTGCCAGTGCACAGCAGTGTCTCATTGCCACAGTTGGTGCCAAAGCTCTGTGACAAAAGATGTTTTATGATTTGAGAAGTTCCTGTTAATTGCCAAATTCTCGATGTTAAGGAATTGAAAGGTATAATTTTTCCTGAGTGCTATTAGATATCCCGTGTTTTGTCTGTCAGATATGTTTTGCACCTCTCTGCCTTCTTTAAAGTACAGTGGTGAGAAATGTCTTGGAACAGGAGAGGGAGCCCTCAGCCTGGATATGAGGGTGGGAAGGGCTGAGTGGGAAGGGGAACTCCCTTCTGCCTTGGAAAGCAGAGGGAAGAGGGGTTATTTTTACCTGCCATTCCATGTTTTATCCATAACTATCATAATTTAGTCATAGTTACAGGTATCTGAAAGGATGGAGAGTGACTTACGTTGAAAATTAAATAAAAACAACTAAGGAAGGTCAGGAAAGGGAAGAAGTTTTAGAGTAAATGACTCTACATGTCACAGTCCAACAGAAAAATGGAATTGTTCCTGAAGGCAAACGATGGGGACAAAACATATTTGGAATGGATGTTATAAAGAGCCCTGTTCTTTCAAGTTTTAATTAACAGAACTTTCTCCTGGTTGTGCTGTCAGGGCTGCAGATTTCACATTTCCTGGGGAATCATTTTACATGACTGGTCTTGTTGGAGCTGTCGCCTCCTCTTCCCTGCATCCATCTGCTCAGGGATACAGGTACACGAGCCTTTCCCACAGGCAGGCAGATAAAACCTGCTGCATTTATGGCATAAATGGGCAGGAATTTTCTCAACTGAAAGCACAGTGGAGAGAAAGTTACACAGAAAGGCTTTGGCTGCTCCATCAGGGCTTCTGATCAAACGTTTGTACGAGGCAGTTTGTCCTCAGTTCTTTCGTTCAAAGGCTGGGGAAACATTTTTCTGAGTTTTTTGGCTTGAACTGGCTGTGATTGAGTTATTTCACAATTAAATTATTTTACTTTTCCTAAAGACTGTGGAGTTTTTGCAGGTTTTCATTAAAAATAGAAAAAATACACCAAATAACCACAACAAAGCACTTCCACCATATTCAAAGTAGCAATTTTTTTTCAAAGTTTGAGTTTTGGGTTTTTTTTGCTTTTCATTTGCTGAAAGTTGAATTTTACCCTGAAGAGTTCTCTTTTAGAAGCAGGGCAGGTACTTTGTAAGCTTATAGGATCTGTCATCTTGACTGCAAACAAAACAAACAGCAAAGCAAACTACTACTGTCTTCTCAGAAGGCTTTTTATATGTTCCCCTAGCAGCAAATAGAGGGAAAACCCACAATATTATGGAACAGTGGGTCAGTTTGACCAACTCTTAGACAACTATCTCAGATTTCATTTTGCTTAGTAATTAGTATAAATTGAAAAATGCTTTGAAGAAGAAATAATTTACTGTCCTCCCAAAATGTAACTTTTGGCAATGATCAGGTCATGGCTTTTGATACCATGAAAATCAAGTTCTTTGAATTTTGGGTCAATAATATACTGTGGTGCTGACACTATACTAGAATACTTTCAGTTTTGAGGCCTTAATCTCACTTGCAGGTGATTTGTGGGATTAAAAAGAATTCAGATATTTGAATTGATTGAGTAGCATTTTGTTCTGTGGCTTATGGTGAATATATACTAATTTGTTTTATGCAAGTATCCTGTAATAAGTTAAAAATTTCCCTGATGCCCTTATGTATTGAAAAATGCCAAATAAATAGAAAACAGGCTAAATGATTAAAGGACCCAAGATCTTTTCCCTGTATACTGTGGCAGGACATATTTTTAATATCTAAAAGAACTATATTTACATGTAGATTTATTTGAATAAGCATATTTTAATTTATCATACTTCTGGCCACTAAGCTAATTACTAACCTGGCATGGTTAAGATTTTGATTTTTATGTCACACAAATAAATAGTAGATGAGTAATATGACAATAAAAAAAATATAAAGTCTATTGAAATGTTAATATAGATATTAATTTTTTTTTTTTAATTTAGACCCATGTAGAGGAGAAGGAAACCCATCAAAGTCAGGTGAGTGGCACAGCTGGAAACCTCTGGTAAATATTCCTTCACTTTAGTGAAAGTCTTTCCAAAATGTGAAGTTTTGGTCAGAATTCTAAACCACTGAAACATTCTGTAGCAGATACTATGAATGGACTAGGCAGCAGAGATGTTGTCCAGGGGGCAGGTGAGGTGTTGCTCGTGTATCAATTTTTGTGGTGGCAAAGGTTTCCGAAATATTACCGTGTTTTGGACGTGCACAAGGGTTGGTTCTTTGCTCCTGTGTTAGCCTGGGGCTCACATTTATATCTGAAAATTGTGTGTGAAAGGTGCCTGTCAAGTAAACCAAGATGAGAACATAAACCAAAGCTGCCGCTTCAGAAAATAAGAAAGTCAATAGAAAATGTTTTAGAGGGACTCCTAATGATCTGCTTGATCTTTACAAAAATGTCCCCAAGGAACCACTTGTGTGGAGTCAAAAATACAACAGCACTTTTAAGAATGTTGCTCCATTTGTTGGTGTGTTTTGCTAAGGAATGAACAGTTCTTTTTCTGACATTCAGAGCGCTGAAGTACCATTTTTAACTTAGTATAAATGCATATTATTAAAGCTTTAACAGCATATGGCAGCAAGTAATAACATCTGTGCCTCTCAGCCTTGTTCTTTCCCAACATACTGGAGGCACATTTTCTTTTCAGAATTGTGTCAGAACCACATAAAAGCCTGTTTTAAAGGAAAAACAGACAAGAATATGAAGTTTTGTCAGTAGTGATACCAGGATCTGGGCACTTTGCTGCCTGTCCTTGAACAGTGTCACACACAAAGTGTAAGAGCAAAAGGTGGGACTGGTTTAAGGTTCAGGAGCCAAACCAAGCTCCTGGATCAAAGCACTATAAATTCCCAAGTTTAGAACCTTGCTGGATCATTAGAGTGTTATCCCAGACCCACGTGGTGTTCCACTTTTTGGGAGAAGTTTTTTTTTTTATTCAGTTGTTTATTTGGTTGAATTCTTCATCTGGACTCTGAGTTCTGGAGAAGGTTTTAAAGATCTGCAGGCCACAAAAATGTGGTGTTTGACACCCCCTGATGTCCTGAACAGAATTATGTTAAGAGCAGGTGAGGTATCAGATGTTCTCCTCAAATAAAAGAGCATAAAGAACTCCTCAGGTAAGAACCCATTAAAATGCACTCAAAGAGCTTTTGGTTTTATTATTAGGAACAGGTTAATTTTCCACTAATGTGAAATAGAAAGAAATCCCAAATCCCTCTATTTTACATATGTATTGTTGTGCATATGGAAAATAATGTATTTTTTGGAAGCACTTGCTACAAAGTAGATATTGCTTTTATAATTTTTTTATTCTGTGAAATGGACTACCTGCTTGTGCCACTTATTATAACATCTTGATATGAGTTCCCATTAATCTGCAATATAAATTTCAATTCTACATGTGCCTGTATTGGATTAAGGCTTAATCAATCTTTAAAAGAAGTGATCCAAATGGAACCCTTGTATAAATGTGCTCAGTTCCTTAGGACAGTAGTCAAAATTAACCCCATTTTTCTGGCTAAATTTTTTTCTACTTTCTGTAAAATCTCTGTCTTTGTACTCAGTTATCTGGTATATTCTCCTAGAAAAAAAATTAATTGCTTATAAAGTTTTACCCTTGCTCAGTGGAAGTTTAACCACTTACAACACAGCCTGTAATTGCCTTTTTTATCATCATTTTTTAGTCATAAACCCAGGGGTTGTCCTTGAATAAGGAAAAATGTAGATTTTAGAACTGGTGAACAGTTTAGGAAAGTGAATTATCTTGGAGCTCATTTCTTGAAAACTGCTCTGAAGAAGAAATAATTTGCTTTCCTTACAAAATGTGGCTTTTGGTAGTTGCTTTTGTGAGTTTTGGGTCAATAATATACTCTGGTACTGATGCTATATGTGAAAAAGGATATTTTGATCAATTTTGAGGCTTTAATCTCGCAGGTGATTTGTGAGATTAAAAAGAATTCAAATATTCAAATTGATCAAGTAGCATTTTGTACTGTGGTTTATGGTGAATATATAATAATTTGTTTTATATAAATATCCTGTAAAAAGTTAAAAATTTCCCTGATACCTTTATGTATTGAAAAATGTCAAATAAACACAAAACAGGCTAAACGAGTAAAGGGTCCAAGATCTTTCCCCTGTATACTGTGGCAGGACATATTTTTAATACATCTAGCAATTATTTTTAATATCTAAAAGAATTAAGTTAATTTACATGTAGTTTTATCTGAACAAGCATATTTTAAGTTATCATACTTCTAGCTACTGTAATAATGACTGTAACATTGGTTTTCAGGGCTTTCTCTGATTGAGAACTACTTAGAATTTTGTACTAATAATAAAAACATAATCACGTTGGAACCCGTGGTCTGGATTAATATTGAGAAGTGTTTGCATAGTAAATATCAGAACAGCCTGTGGGTTTGAGGCAGGTGGAGAACTGGGAGAAAGAAAACTGATGTCTTCCTCAGAAAAGCAAAGTACAGGAGCCAGGATTTGCAGAGCAATTGGCTTTATTTTATTTCTCATAGAAGATAAAAGCCAACAGATATTTTTTAAATAATGATCCATGTCAGACCAGTCTGATTTCTTTACATAACAGAAGGCTTTGTGGGTGGAGTACAGGCTTTGTTATGTCTCTTTTGATGCAGTTGATATTAGAGATTAAAAACATGCTGAATACTCATTGATAAGGAAACCAAACTAGAGAAATACAAATGGATGGGAATAAAAACTGATCCCATCCAGCCATATAAACACCACAGGGGTGCCTGGACAGAATTACCTCCCTGTGCAGATGGGAAACACCACCCAAAGCTCAGCTCTGTTAGGCTCTGCAGTAAAGAAATGGTCTGGTTTGCACCATGTAAACTAAATTTCAGACAACTGTGTTAAAATGTGTGCAAGAAGGGGCCAACAGAACGTCCTCAGAATGTAATAATCTTATTATAGGTTATAAAGATGAAGTTTTACATGAGCACAGATAGATTTGTGATTAAACTACGTCTTCTGTCCCACACACAGGTCTCAGACTGTGTCCAATTTTGAGCACTTCAAGAGAGATGAATCAATTAGGAATTGTAGCATGGAGAAGGGAGAGCATCAGGTTCTAGGAAATGATTTTATATTTCACATTTTCATTGTTTGTTTCCAATCAAAGGCTGAAGGGAGGCACAGTAAGGCCTTCTCAAGTGTGCAGAACGGTCCTGCAGAAAGGAAGAGAATAAAAATCTCTTTAGATAGACAGGATGTAGGGGCTTTAAGTTGCAGACAGAAAGATTTGGATCAAACTTGGAGAAAAAAGGGCAGTAAGACAATGCAACAGATTGCTCAGGGCGCTTGTGAAGCCATGCCCAGAAGGTCAGATGGTGGTGGAGGGGCAGCAAGTGTCTGTCACGACAAATGAAGTTAAACTGGTCCTTCCTTTGGGCTCGGGGAACAGACCAGATGACCTCTGAGTGCCTTCCCTCCTTGGGTTCTATGATTAGATGGAAAATGTGTCTCAGACCTTAAAATAACCCCCCCCAAATGCTTATTAACATGACAGTGGTTGTTAACATTAACTAGACTTAATCAGGGCTACTGTCCCTTCCTGCAGGACGAGAAGGAAGCGACACAAGCTGTGCCAGCAGCGCTTCCCCTGTTTACAAACAGGAGAGAGATGATCTTGTCATCCACAAGGATTGTGATTCTACAAGAAAATGAAGTGTTTAGTGAAAACTAGATGTCAAACTGACAGTTGATTTTAAATTAAAACCCCTCCAAAACATAGTATAATGTACTTTTGGGTAATAAACAGGAGTAGTGAAGTTTGAGCAGTGTGTTTTTCGGCTCAGATGGTGATTGGATGGGGCAGGAGCTGATGGGAACTGGGGGGGGTGCTTCAATCATGTCCTATGTGCTAATCATAGAATCACAGAATGGTTTGGATTGGAAGGGACCTTAAAGCTCATCTCATCCCACCCCCTGCCATGGGCAGGGACACCTCCCACTAGCCCAGGTTGCTCCAAGCCCTGTCCAACCTGACCTTGGACACTGCCAGGGATGGGGCAGCCACAGCTTCTCTGGGCAACCTGTGCCAGGGCCTCCCCACCCTCCCAGGGAAGAATTCCTTCCCAATATCCCATTTATCCCTGCCCTCTGGTAGCAGAAAGCAGTAGCAGCAGCTTGAAATTCTCATCAGGGCACCTCCAAGTTTGACCCCATGGAATCATCCATACCTTAGTGTTTATGTCTTTATTTACTTACTTATTTATTTCTTTATTCTGCTTGATTTTTTTTTTCCCCTCCAGTTTTTAAAAATTAATGCCAAAGTCGTGAGAAAAGACCAGCCTGACTTTGCTGGGCACTGTGCCTTTAAGAATGTGCAAAGCAAATGGGCTGAAGCAGACTGGGGAGTCTGTGTTGTCTCCATGAGCATCTTGATTTTTCATAGATTTTTTTAAAACAGGAAGGATTTGCCAGACACCATCCATGCCAGGCAGAGTAGGATAAGTCTCTGCAGTGAGCCCATTGTCTGGGTATCAGTCTGATTCTTAAAGGCTTGACATAATATATGAGAATTAAAGAATTTTAAAATACCAGAGCACTTCTGGCCTTTATTCAAACAGCAAATCCACTCAGAGTAAAGCATCTGTCTACAGACAATCTTGATAGAACTCTCTTTCAACCTCTCCAAGAAATAGCTTTTTTTAAAAAAAATCTTCTTTTAATTTACACCTATGAATACTTAGGAAAGGATTTCTTAAGGAAAGTCTGTTTGCTTTTCCTTTTCATAGGCAACATTAGGCAGGGTTTTTATGTGATGAATTTTTATTATTACAAAAATGATCTTGTGTTGACTTCATCAAGTTACATTCTAAAACAATGAAACCCATTACTGTGAAAACATCTAGATTTGATAAAAAATAAACTTTCTGTTAAATATGTGAATCAGCCCCTCAGACTCCATGACAGAAATCCCATCCTCATTAATTTCAGAAGTTTAAAATTAATGTTTACTATAATACCATAATATTACTGTTATAATATAATGAGCCCTTTATCTCACGTTGGAAAATATTCTTATCCGCCTTAGAATTTCTGAAAAATATAGAATGTTTTCACTTTGCTTTTTAGTTTGCTCATGGTACTACCTAAATAAGCCAAACTGTATCTAGAGATGAGGGGGACTCAGTCTTTTCTCTCTCCTACATTTGCCTTTTCCCAAAATATAGTGAACCCCCAAATATCCTAAACTGAGACTCAGTTTTCCTCTCTGTATCTCAGTATTTCTTTTCAGCTTGATAACAATACTTGTGTTCTTTGTAAAGCACTTTGAGTCTGGTATGGAAAAATGCTGCAGAAAAAGCTCTGTTTTTTTCTCATTTGGCTTTTACAGACAGATTACAATAGTCATATTTTATTGCAATATAAGCATCATATTTATATGATAATGATTTTTTTCCTCAATAGATATAATCTGTTTCTGTCCATATGTGCTAAATATGAATGTG
>NW_016690398.1:736657-902433 GCF_001604755.1 Lepidothrix coronata
TGGACAGTGGCAGTGAGGGTCTCAGGACGTAGGTTTGTTTAGAGTGACCTTCTCTTAGATGGATTGCCTCACAGGGCTAACGAGCTCCATCTGCCCGGGGGGCCGGGAATCGAACCCGGGTCGCAGCGGTGAAAGTGCTGCACCTTAACCACTAGACCACCAGGGGCCCCTATTGCAATATAAGCATCATATTTATATGATAATGATTTTTTTCCTCAATAGATATAATCTGTTTCTGTCCATATGTGCTAAATATGAATGTGTTTTGTTGGAATTTTCCATATTTAAGGAATTTTTTGCGCTTAACCTGCAAACCAGCAAAAAGGAAGGAACTATAAGTCCCTCAAATTATATCTCTCTTAGATAGACAATATGTATTACTTTTGCTCACCTTATAGTTGCAGCTACTAAAGAAAACTGTGACACAGCACATTCTTTCTGCTTGGAGAAAATGAAATCATGTAATGGCTCCACTCTGCTGAAGGAACAATATTCTCCACAAGCAAATTTATAAATTTTCCTTGTATACTTCTACAGCAAGGTCAGATGTCTTCCCTTTTTTAAAAAAAAAAAAATTTGCCTGAAAAGAGCCAGCCCACAAGTTCCACAATACCCAAATTTCATGCCAAAACGTTAAAAAATTTGTCCCTGAATCCACTTAGTGTGAGACATTGAGACTTGCTTTTAAAGTACCTTTCCACGGTATAAAGGGACGTTAACACAGCTGAAAGCAGGGCTTTGATCTCAATAAGGTCATACTTCCCTAATAAGAAGTTGTTCCTTATGTAATTCCAAAGAATTAACAGTGCAGCAGCAAAGAGGAACCCACACATATTTTATGAGAGTCAGAAGAAACCAATTTTTCACTGCAAAGTGCTTCATATTGTGCAAAAGCATGAAAAGGTAAATGTTTCACTGAGGCATCACAGGAGAAGCCTCCCTGAGCCCATATAATCCAAAAAGGTCTTCAGGGAGGGATAAGAAGGAAAGGTATATTAAAAATGATGTCCTGATGATTTAGACCAAAATTCTAAGGAGAGTCTTTGGAGAGATTCTGGTGGTGATTCACAATTTAAAAGCCAAAAACAGAAGAAAAAGGAAAAAAAAAAAAAAAGAGGAAAAAGTAAAAAAGATCCTGGTTCATTGTAGGGAAGGATCAGTGAAATGTCAGGTAATTACTCCCCACCCTGTCATCCAGTTTATCAGAGAACAGAGTGAACCTCTGCAATATCTAATAATCACAAACAAACAGCAACTAATGGTGTTTGTGCTGCAAAAACCGCTGAGTCCCCAAAAGAACAACAAAAGAATCCAGGCAGGTTATCGTGGTGAGAAAGTCATTATTGCTGCCTAAGTGACACTGTGTAAATAAAATGAAATTAAAGCTGTGAGCAAATGTTGCTGCCCTGGAGATCAGGATAATTTTGTGGCACATCATATCAAGGAATATGTGTGAGTGCTGACAGTGGAAATGCATCAGGACCCCAAAATTCCCTTTCAGGACTCACTGGCATCACAAAAATTCTTCTGATTTTAGTGTCTGTGCCCTGATGGAAGAAAGGAAGGTACTTTTTATTTTTCCTGGCAGTAATGGGATGTGTGGTTTTTGTGAAGTCGTGTCATCTTCCCCCTGTGTGTTTCAAACCACTGTTTGGAGCAGAGAATCACTCCCAGGCTGCTTCTGCCTGTGCATTTACAAAATGCTTGGGAAAATAATAGGTTTGTGTCATATCATAGTAATAACCACTTACAGGCTATTCTCACAAGCTGAAATCCTAACCAACCACTATAGGATTTGGCCTAATTACCCAATTCTCGTTCTCCTGTAGTCGGCAAAACCTTTTTCTCTGCCTCTGTGGTTGTGCAATGCCAGGATTTCCCTGTGCAGATCAAATAATTCTGATTTTGCTTTTATATTCAACTGGTAACCGAATTGATTTTTTTTCCCCTACTAAAAATAGATCAAAGTTTTAGGACAATTATAAATTTCATTTTCTAAGCTTTGTATTTTAGTTATTTCAAATAGATGAAATGCTGAAGAGAAATCACACTGATTTCACACTTAATGTACAAAATGGCTTTTTTTTATTATGTTGATATTACATAAAAAGTTCATAAGAGTGATGACATCGAATTCAGATGCATTGTAGAAACATGTTCTGATTTTGTATCCATTCTAAATCCAGTTTTATCCAGTGTTTGATGCATTTCCTTTGGTTGGTACCTGAATAATTATATTTCATTTAAAAGTGTGTTGTGTCTTGTCTTCCTAGCAATTCACAGGGATGGTCACCAGAATCATGTCCAAAAGTAATTCTGACTGAGTTTGCAAGTAGTTACTAAATTTTGTTTATTTGAACAACATTGGATTTATTTTCGGAGACTTTGACTATAGATCAAAAATAAGGTAGTTTAAAGTCAGTATAAATCAAAATATGGTCTGAAACGTTAATACACTACCTATGTCACTGGTAACAATTCTATCAAAAATTCCTTTAGCTATCAAATGAAAAAAAATGTTTTTGAGTAGAGTTCTGGGTGATACACATAAATTTGATGCAAGGTAGAAGTTTCTCTGTATATCAATATCATGCAGGTCATTATAAAGTTGGACTAAAAAATTGGTGCTGGAGTTGTACACACTCAGTGGATCTGTCAGCTGTTTTTAGGAAAATAGATTTAACTGCTTTGTATTTCAACAAAAGATATCTTACTATCTTATGAGATAATGGGGAAAAATCCATTAGGAGCATAAGGATGTGGTGTTCAGATAAGTTATTAAGGAAATTAAGTCATTAAGGAAAATGTTTATTGGAGTCATAAGTAAAGTAGGTTTATTTTCAATGGCACTTCGTATCTTGGCCACTTTGGGTTTGGATTTGATGCATTGCAAGAGAAAGATAGTGATAAAATTAGAAAAAAAATTAAAAAGGAGGAAGAAAAAGCAATTACAACTAATAGTAACTGTGTAGAAGGCTTTTTCCAAGCCACATTTCAAGACTCAGCAACTGTCTTTTCAAAGAACATTCAGGAGAAAATATTTCAACGGAATGATTTCTACTAATTCTTGTACACACTCTTGTCTGAGCTGGTTTTATTATTTTTGTCAGATTTTTTTGTCTTTTATCTCTTTGGTGTAAACTGTGTTCAGGAGCCTGACGTGGGTTTTTAAGTTATTTCAGTGGGAAGAGTTACATTCATTAGTAATTTCTCTCTTATCAAGAATGAATTTGGATTCTTTTACTTTTTCTCCTTGAAATCTTTTGTCTCTCCTGGATTACAGACTCGTGTTGGGTTACACAGAAAAGGTTCAATTGGCATGTTAAAAATATCATCATCAGATACCAATTCTGCAGAACAATTTCTAGGAAACACTTTCACCTATGGAAATTTAGCACCAAAAAAAAAAAATATCCCGTTTATTCCAAATTTTTAAAGATGTTGGATTTTGGAGAGCTGTGCTGTGACAAGGAACAAATCATTGGAATCCCATTGCTCAGAAGTCATAGATATGTCTGGATAAAAACTCATCCTTGAGGTTCTTTGTCTACTAACAGGAGTCCAGGATTATTTATTCCTGGTTCTCTAAAACAATTGGTAGCTGGACTTGTGCACAGAGCTTGGCTTTACTGCAATTGTTTCTCCAGCTATTCAATATAAAAATAAATACCTACCATATGGGGATGCAGGGAGGTTAATTCATTAATATTTATGTAGCACTTTTAGACATTTTTATAGAAGGGACTATAAAAATGCTTATACAGATGAGGCTGTAAAAATAGGAAATTGTATTCCTGCGACTTATAAATTTTTTGGCAGTAATGGCACACACCTTGTTTCCAGTATTGCTTCTGTTCTTTTATGCAAGGCCTTCATTTAGAGTGGGATAATTTTAATCCAGTTTTAGTCACCTAAAATTTAGGTGTGTAGTCTAAGCCAGTAATTGATATTCTTGCTAAAGGAGATAATTCCACATATCTAAGCTTTGGTGCATAATTTTTGGATTTTGAATGTTTCTTGAGATGAATCTCCTCTCTTTAGTAGAAGTGTCCAGTGACCATCACACCTTCCTGGCTCTGACACCCTCCTGGGGGTTTGCAGGCTGCTGATGTTTTTGCAAGGGAACTAATCCAACAGTTTGGCATCAGCTCCTCCAGATGTTTCTGGTTGGCTGTGGAGGATTTTCTCCTCTTCTCTTTATCTACCTTTGAAGGTAATACTAATTCCCAGAAACACAACTAAAAACACCCCTGTTATGTAGATAATGGAAATATGTATTATTTCACATAATTCCTGCACAGAATACATGAGTTTATGGCTATTTATTCTTTTATATTTTTAAAAACTGTTGTGCTTGTTGTCACATCAGAATACAGGGTGGAACTTGCCCGAGCAGAACTGGAAGGATACATTTTCTTCCATAAAACATGAGGAAATTTTAGTACAAGTTCTGAGCGTGTTAACAATATTAAACCCCTTGATTGTCACACTCATCACTGAAACACTTAAGAGCAACCTTTTGTGACTAAAAGTCTGGTTCTAAATCTCAGAATCGGGGGATACAGAGAGTGAATTCTGTCCATGGCCTGGATGAAAAGTATTTTCAGTAGTTTGCACTTGGCAGTACTGAAGAATTTGATAAAATACAGATAGTTCCAAGAGAATTTTGCTTCTGTTCATTCACCAAGTAACTCATGCAGAACTTCAGATTATGACTGGGTAGAATATAAGAGGTGATATGACTTACAATCAACCTGAAAGAAAAACTAACACTTGCTTTTTTTAATCTGGCATTATAAAATTGACCGGTATCTATCTCATAAACGAGGTGCATGCTTTTGTATTTTATTACAGCAGGTTCATAAGATGAATCCCCTTAAGTGTGAGGTAGAACTGGTTTAAACTGAAGAACTGTTCCGTAAGCAGTTCGGAGGCACAATAAACAATGATTTACTTCTTGGAGCATTCCCTTTTCCAGTATGATAATGACATAACTGTAATGAACCATATCTTCTTGTTATGAAAAAGAATCAACCACAGTTGTTGCACAGACCTGCTGTGTATCTTGTCTGACAGCACTTGCTTTTTTCCCCAACTGCGTGGATTTGCTTGTAGGCAAATGGCAAAGCTTATCTGCAGCCTCAGTGTTGTAAGGTGATAAACATGTTTTCCTTTATGCACAGGAGACATAAATACATTCCTGCTCTTAGTTTATTCCAAAAGAAATTCTAGCTCTGTAGTAATCCTGCATCCTTCAGAAGTCAATAAGCCTTTTCCCTAAAACAAGCTGACTATCCATCTGTTCAGCTGCATTCTGGACCTCTGCTGGGTGAGCACAAACCTGCATGGGGTGTAAGTCCCATTCTCAGATGTGTCCTGATTGATCATAACAGAGATTTCCACACATTAATGCTTTTTTGGGGGAAATATTCTGTATATGATGAACGCTATTTGTTTGTAACGGCTGTAAAATTAAAGAGAAGGACAAAAAGAAAAAGAAAATAGGGAGACGTGTTTCTTTTGATATCCCTAAGACTCTGACAGAGAATTTGATATTAGCACTGATTTCAGGTAACTCTTATGAATGCACTGTAACTGTAGCAACAAAATGGTTCTTTTAAAGTTCTATTTCTTACCTTTTTCCAGCAGTTTTCCTTCATAATGAATTTATGAATATGTCTGTATTTTAGCAGCTCGAATTGATGAAAAGAGGAATTTACCATTGATTTCCAAACACAGAACCTCAGTCAGGCAAACAACTAATTGCTCCATTTTCAGTATGAACTGAAAAGCTTTTGTCAGTGGCAGCCAGCTCAGAGAAATAACTCTGGTACAAAAGCAGCTCACCCTGGGCTGAGGTGGAAAGAGAATAGAACTCAGCAGAATAGCAGTGACATTATACCTGGATTGGTGACATTTGGATATAAGGAGGGTGCAGAGAGGTAAATCAAAGTGCAAAGAGTTTGTATGCGAGAATCTGCTAAAAATAGAAAGAATGGGATGTCTGACAGGGCCTAAATTCATGACGGGCTAAAGGTGATGCCTTTTGGCTCAAGATGGGATTTGGGAAATCCTGGAAGATAGGGGCTGTGTGAGAAGTAGTTTCCATCCTCTAAAAGGAGCAGACCCACTGGTTTGCCACCCAAACCAGTTGTTATCTCAGTGAGGGCAGCCAGGCTGCACCTGGAGTAAAGCTGGAGAATGGTTGGAATCAGTCCCAGAAATATGGAACATCGGTCCCTGGACATGGGATGGGTGGTGACAAAGTGGTGGCTGGTCAATGAGGTTCTTTTTTTACATATAAAAGCGATCAAAAAAGGATTGACAGTGACACAAAAACACCCCCCTGGTTGTTGGCCGTGATGTTTTGTAGCTGGCTGGTGCCCACAGCCTGATATCACACTGGGTTTGGAAATGGAATCAAAGACACACCTCAGATATTCCCACTCTCAAGACCCCCTGGCAGCTGAGGGGGAGGGAGCATTTGCTGAAGAGAAAACCAAAAGAAAACCAGAACATTCCTGTCTATCATCCAAACAAGGCATTCAGTTTGCCTTGTTATTGTAACATAAGGCAAATTTTAATTTCTAGGAAAGGAATTTCCTTCTATCATAAAGTTTTGAACTTTAATTAACTTTCTGTAAAGGGCTGATGCCTTAGATAGCAGACAGAAAGCCTGTGTAAGCTTATAATGGCCAAGGGCATACCTGTCATCTGATGTAATCTTTACATCTGTGCCAAAAAAGATTTATGTTCTTATGAATAAATGTTATTTGGTCACTGTATGAAAAATGTTTTTTAATGGGAGAAAAGTTGAAAACTATAACTCACTTATGCAGTTGGTTATTCACCTAATGAAAGTCCTGCAGAAGATGTATTTCTGGGTTATTCATAAAGTTCATTAAGGTGTCCAAAATCTAACAGTATTTCCTATTAGAAACACAATAACCTGCCCAAATAATTTAGATCTCTATATAAAGGGGCTAATTTAGTTATATTCTCATGCAGAAGTTATGCACCTTTGGTAAAAAAATTATAAATAAACAGGAGTGGGTCCAACAATTGAAATTACACTGGAGTTAGGAGAAAATATAACTTAACCAACTCTAAAAGGAGGATCAGTGAATCAGCAAAAACTGATGAGACAATATATGGAGAAAATTATTTTCCTTAAACTGAATTCAAGACAACAGAACAATTTAAGAGACTGAAATACCATACAGATATTGGGCCAAGACACACCTTAAGATTTGACCTTCTCTAAAATTCCAAAAATATTTTCTTCAGTCTTCTGAGAAGGTGGATTTTCTAGAGCACGAAATGCGAATCAAGATTTGATCTGAATCTTCCTTAAAATTAGAAGGGGTTGTTTTCTCTTAGGTAAAAATATGTGATCAAGACAAAGGATAGTTAGCCACTAAACAGTGTTTATATAATGTAAGTAAGAATATTGAGATTTCCACTTTTCTGTGGGTTTTCCTGTCCCTTACTGGAGCAGCACAATGCATGTTTGGCCAGACCTGTCTGGGTCCTGTCTGAGTTTAAGGTAATTTTGTCATGAATTCATTTTGACTGAATTAGTGACTTTTTGTGATCAGATTCATAAATCTGGTGTCAGTTGGGTGAAAAAAACCAACTTTTGAGTACTGTCACAACATATTTCCAAAACATATATTTCAGATACATAATGAAGGCTTTGTTCTGGATATTTGATTCTAAATGTTGAGAATAACCCATCTTGTGTTCTTTAAGTCTGATATCAATGATTTAACACTTTGAAAAACATTTAATATCAGAGTGTTATTAAATACTTTGACAAATTGATTCATTCAGCTAATGGGCCAAGGATTATTTAACGTTCAGTGAACAAATATTGAAAGTGAATCCATTTAGATGATCAAGTTTGATCATCTAATTTTAATTTTATTATCGATCACGATTGATCGTGGTCAATTCATGTGAAATCTTAATCAGATACATTATCCCTTTGGTTTTTTTTTTTTTTTTCTACATGCCACAAATAGGAATTCTTAATTTTCTTTAAAATTAAAACAGGCATTGCTGAAAAATCATGAGCACATTAGTTATGTACTGACAAGAGACCAGTACTCTGCAGTGACAGAAGTGGAGTCTCTCATTACTGATTGCAAGTATTCACATGTCTTGATGCAGGCACCACCAAAGGTTGCCAAGAGTACTTGAATCAGTCTTTTATATTGATAAATACAGCAAGAGAGACTCTTGCATATGAAAATGTTCACCAGGTGCCACAGCAGCTTTGCTTATATTAACAGAAAACTTTGGGAATAGTTTGTGGCTAATTTAACCTCTGTGGTCCTCAGAAAGTAAGACTTGGTTACACTCTGAAATTTGCTTTCAGAGCTGATGCAAACTTTTATTTGCTCCTTTCTCTGTTGTATTATTCTGAACAGTGATGTATTTTTTGACATTTTCTAACTTCAAGTTCAGATGTGTGTCTGCACTCAAGCTCTGAGATGAACAATGAGCTTGAAGTTTAGGTCCTTGGTATTCTTGAAATATTGGGTCATCTTTTCCTTTATTTCTTTAATCCAGTAATCATTCCTGTTCCTTTCACACATATATCTCTATTTCTATATCTGTATCTATGCATAAACCCACCCTTATGTACCTGAATGTGTAGAGAGACCAGTAGAACTGCATTTAAAGTAGCTAAACTTGGTTTCTGACCAGTTTTTTTGGGAAAAGCCATCCTTGTAGTGACATTATGGTACCGTTACCAGAGATATTTAGCAGTTCTTAGCAACTGTTGAAACCACCTGTCCCATTTTGGTGACACTCTTTTAGATGAGAAGGATCTTCAATTCAAAGGAAAGCTGACAGGCTGCAACTGGGACTTGGCTTTGCTTCCCAGAGAAAATCCAAACTAATAAACTGCAGCTCTTGGGACATAATTCACTCCTTAATGCAACCCTGGTATATACAGGTGGTTATATAATGCAATATAAACACCTTCATGTACCTGCAATATGAACACCTGCATAACACAAGCCAGAGTGTCTTATTTTTAGAGAATTCAGCAGCAAAATTAAAGGTAAAAGAATTCTTAGTGAAGTGTTGATTTGGAGTCTATTATGTTCCAAAGGCTTGATGTAGGTCTGGGAGGTTCTAAAAGTTATGGAGTCTTTGGAAATCTCTAAAGAATTGCATCATGAAATAGCATGTTAAATTATATTTATTAGCCAGGTGAGGAACCAACCATTAGTAATCTCTCTTCTCTGTTGGATTAACTAATAATGTTTCTCTCATGCAGTCATGTATCAATAATACATAGCAGAGTGCCCATGTAATGTGTGCTCATACATATGTGTGTGTTTTTATAGGTATCATCATATTTTCAAAAGAGAAGTAACTGCTATTCACACAGTGACTCTGATTTCTCCCACATTTTGTGGCATTTGGTCCAGATTGGAGCAGCAAATATCAAAAAGTGGGTGCTCGGGACACCTGATATATTTTGATCCATTTTTGCAGGATGATTGGGGTTTCAGCCCAATTTCTTTGTGCCCTGAGTCCATAGGCTCAGGTAAAGTGGTGATTAGTGTTATATTGCTTCATTTTCTCAAGCACAGACTTCTCAAAATGACTGCAAGGGATGATTATAAATATCCGGATTACAGATGGCTGGAATTAGTCAGTTCCCAGAAGACTGGAATCATTTAGTTTGGTTTCATATTCATCAGTGCTTCGTATGTAAAGTTCAATGTTCTAATCTCTGGAAATGCAGTGTCTGGAAAGTTTAATTTTAAGTTTTCACCTGGAAATGAGCACCTGCAACTTCTTTTGAGTTCCATCAACTTCTCAGTTAGAGTTTCTGTCCTATTCATTGCTTCTGTGACTTCAGTGTTAATTTTACCTCGAAGAAAACCTTGTATCTTATGATTATTTGGTTTTGATTAATTTTCTCAAGTTGCTGAGCCAGTTCCTCCTTTTCCAACTGTGGTGGTGAATCTGTAACAGGTAATTCTGCAGCGTGACCTACTTTCAATTTTTAGCTACAGAAGCAGCAGAAAAGGATTAAAAATGTCAGCAGCAAGGGTAACATTTGTTTGGGTGGATTTAAAAATGCAATTTTTAGTAGCACAGGACCTCTGCTCCATTCAGAACTTTCAGGACATGTCCTGTGTATTGATTACCCAGGGCAGCTCACAAATACCCCCACTGCCTTCTGCAGCACTTGGAGGGCTTCTCTGGGTTTCATTCCTCTAATAACTCTGGTAAGTATTTAAGAACTATTCTGGAATTGTATGTAAATTATGACTACACGTTGAGAAAACTGAACTGCAAACAGGAATCCTACACTTTCAGCTAACAATAAGTAATATCTCTGTTCTCCATCTATTTGAAGCAAACCACCCTTCCCTCAACCAGTTGCACTGTTAAATTTGTTATTCCCCAGTGTATCTTGAACTAAAGGGTTGAGACATGAATGAGTTGTAGGACATATGTCAAGAACTTTTATCTTAAAGGGTGTAAAAAATAAGAAAAAATAAACAGGATATGAGAGGAGAGGGGAGAGGGAAGGGAAGAGGAGAGGAGAAGAGAGGAGAGGAGAGAAAAGAGAAGAGAAAAGAGAAGAGGAGAGAAAAGAGAAGAGGAGAGGAGAGAAAAGAGAAAAGAGGAGAGGAGAGAAAAGAGAAGAGAGGAGAGGAGAGAGAAAAGAGAAGAGAGGAGAGGAGAGAGAAAAGAGAAGAGAGGAGAGGAGAGAAAAGAGAAGAGAGGTTCGGTTCGGAGAGAAGAGGAGAAATACTATTTCCCTCTTGGAAGCAGCAATATTAGAAAGGAGAGTTTCAGTCCTCGCTTTCCCCCAGTTATATCCTCAAACATGCTGGGGGAGGGTGGCAGTGGGAATAGTTCAGATGGCTCAAGTGTGCTGAGCTGGCTTTTTGAGGTGATGAATTGCTCACAGCTCTAAACAACCGAGCGCAGGCTCAGAGCCAGCAAAGGCTGGCAATTTGAAATGGAGAGCACACAGTGTGTTCCAGAGGAGGGAAAGGAGGAAACCGTTCCAGTGGAAAACTTGTTCGACACCTGTTTAGTGCCGAGTGTTTTGTACATCTGCCTGGAGTGCCAAGGACTGGCCATTCCAATAAATAAGATGCTGAGCAAATGAACCGTTCAGCTCATCAGTTTGTTGGTTCAGACATTGCTCCTTTTTAGGCGCTAAAAAAAAAATGCTGATTGAGATAGTTGTGTAATTAAGTAAAATTGTTTTCCACAAGATCAAAAAGGAAAATATGGTTGGCTTCCTACCTGTGCCTTCCAAACAGCTCTGCAGGTCTTATTAAACCCTTTCTCATTTAAATGCAAATAAGATGTAATATCAAATGCAGACAGGTTTTGCTCTTGAATGATGTGTATCCCTTTTTCTAACCTGTGTGTTGAGAACACGTGAACTCTCAGGCTTTAGTCAACCTTCAAAAATCATCCAAATACACAAACCACTTCTGATCCTCAACATTATTCCCTATCAGTGTTTTATGAGATTTATTTTGTCTTGGCTTCATTTTTTCATCACTTAGGCATGGAGGATGTTCTTCATTTCTCAAAAAGAAAAAGAAAACAGGTAATTTATTGAGTTGACATTATTCTATTGGAAATTAAAGTCTGAACACTTAATAGCTCTAAGGTAAGGCTGACATTGGTTTCTCAATCAGACTTACTACACCCAGACTGTATCAGTGGTAAAAGTAAATTAAGTGACTGGCTTCTAATCATCTCAGATGACTGGTAATGATTGTCTACGTTTAAGATTTTATACTATAAAATTGATCTATAAATACAGGTTACAGCAGAATATTCTCATGACATTCCTATGTTTAACTTTCAGATTCCAATCGCTCTATTTGTGGTTTCTGTAATGCCTTTATGTTAATACTCAACTTCTGTGTTTATGTTAATCCTGCCTTTTCTTTGAAAAGAAAACGAAGGGATGAAGCAGAAAGAATGCAGTGCACAAATAATGTTTTTTTTTTCTGATATGAAACTGATACCTTTTACTCTCGAAAGCAACCCATCTGTTGTGATAATGAATGTAATGGGAAAGAGTTTTAATTATGACTGGCATAACCATCAGCCAGAGACTTGCTGTCAGAGCTGACTAAAATGAGGATATAAAAAATCTGGCACCCCACATAAACAGGGCTGTTTAGGTATTACAGCTTGTTAATTACCTCTTTATTAAATCCAGTCCTTCTTTATCATTGTAAAAATGTTTGAAAGAATAATATTGTCGTTACAGAGGTGACGGTGCTGTGAGAAGAATTAAAGTGCCTGGAAGAATGTTTCATATTTACATGCATTTGACACTTAACCATGTGAAGAAAATCTACTATCTTCTTCGAAAATGCATTTATCAGCTTATCTTTGTGTTATATGATGAAGTTTTATGTATATCTTTATCACACATAGATTTTTTCACACATATCTCAAAACCCCATCCATCATGTCTAGTGCTTTAATCAGGTAAATTGATTGATCTCCAGCCAAATATGATCCCAAATATTGTTAAATGCACTGAGAATACCAAAAGACTTCACAGGCAAGAAGAAAATCGTTGTCACTACCTTAATTTTGAGACACTTTTCATTTAACCACTTAAATTACAATGTGTTGTTTCTGTCTGTCCCTGTAGATTTTTATCTGCACACGTGTATGCATAAAAGATAGAAAACAATAGATGTATAATTATCCCATCGAAAGAACTACATCATGTGTTAATTGGCCAAAGGGCCACTTTGACAAATCTTGATTTCCCAGGATATTTAGATTTTCTTTAATGCAAATCTCTGCTAAATTTAATAAAGCAGCAAATCACTGTTCATCTGAATGAGCTTAAACAAACCTATTATACATTAGAGTGTATAGACACTCAGCTGGGGGTGTTAATTTGTTTTTCTTTCAGAACTGGCCTGCCAGAACCTCCAAATCCTGAACATCTCACTGGGAGCAGGACAAAGAACATCTGAAAAAATAATGTCATTGACTTTAAGAAGTGACCCCTTAAGAGATGAGTTGATGTCACGATGTAAGTCACAGTGCAATAGCAAATCTTTACCTTTTTTTTTCTTTTTTTCAGTTTCTGTTTCCTTCTTTCTCTTCAGTTACATCCAGAATCAACAAAAAATTATAGTCAGAGCCTCATCCAGTTTATACTGAGTGAGGGTATATCTCTCTTGTTAAGGCTGCACCAGTAAAATCAGAAATGCAAATGTTCCAGGTGCTTAAAATGTATGAAGAGATCACACAGAATTTGTAATGAAGCCATTGTGAGTTTGTCCTGTGAACCTTAAACTGCAGCAGGAATTTATAATTATCATGACTGCCTTTTCAGCTGAAGAGCTGAGAATATTCTGCATTTATTAACTTGCTTTAGCCCAAAGTGGACAAGAAGAAAAGGCTTTCCTCCAGGAAAAACTCATTTTGCCTTACTCAAAAGTGAAGAAGTACTCTGATATATATGGTATATTTTCAAGATACCATCTTAAACAGAAAACACAGATAATTAAATGATCACAAACTGTAGTGCAATTAGAAGACTTTGATGAAAGACGTGATTTAAGTAATACAAGTTTTAATGGCAAAAAGAGCAGTTCTTCACTCAAATGCATATCAATCATCACAGTGTGTGTGCTTTCTCTGCTGCTGATAAACTGATTATTTCTTTCTTTCTTCAGTTCCCTCTGAATAAACATCTATTCCCAAATGCCACCCATAGCACTGAGTGCAAAGAATGAGTCCTTCCAGAGCCTGATAAAATGGCATCCTGTACTCAGCAGAGAGAACAGGATCAGGAAAAAGAGTTTCTAGTGGCAAAGAGTTGAATAATGCTTGGGACCAGCACAGAAAGCTGAGAAATTCAGGATCACTGTGGTTGCATCTGAGTGCAGGCTGTCAAAATTCCCCCTTTCCCCCAGTATCCAATATTTGTTTATTTATTTATTTATTTATTTATTTGCCCTTGAAATGTGCTAAACAAAAAAGGATTTTTGCTATTCCTGGTGTTTCAGCACAAGCTGGAAGTCTCAGGGCAGGTTGATTTTGCAAGGAGGAACATCCTCACTAAGGCTGGGGCTCAGGAATTGGGGTGTAGTTGTGTGTGAGTGCACTGAAGTGCTCTGAGCAGAAAAGCTGATCTGAAACCACCAAGTTGGAACAGAAACAGCACAGACCTGATCTAGAGACCTTTTCTCCCAAATCCTGAATATTTTCTCGCTG
Organism: Lepidothrix coronata; assembly: GCF_001604755.1. NCBI lineage: Eukaryota > Metazoa > Chordata > Aves > Passeriformes > Pipridae > Lepidothrix > Lepidothrix coronata. The sequence goes on from NW_016690398.1 coordinate 750,914, forward strand.
TGCCTTTGCTTTTAGACAAAGCAATGAGGTTCCACTCTGTCCAACACCATCACTGTCTATGAAGAGAATTTCAGAGTCATCTGCAGACAGTTCTCTAAAAATGATATTTTTTCCCCTCTACACAGTTTTACACATTTCCTGAAATTGGATTTTCCTTCTCATTTTCTTCCTAGCTGTTCAAAGACCTGTTTTGAATTAACACCTCAGTCACTAGTATGTATTTGAAAGTCAATGTTCCATAGAAATGTGAAAAAGAAGTTTATTAACCTCCCATAACAAGTGAATTGTCCTGGATCTGAGGGTTATACTGTGGCCATTACACTATATTAGAGAACAGCCTTAGCTGTGGGGAAAAGGCACAGACATCTGCAGTCTCATACAAGGAACAGAATGGAACACAATGGGAACGTAGAGAAACTGGTAAAAATTATGCTGCTGGATGGCTCAGTGAAACTAAATGTTGCATAACATGTTTTTTTGTTTTTGCAGTGCATCAGCATTCAAATTAATTAAGGAATCTTCCAGAATGAGGTGCAATGTTGCTTTGGAAATATATTGCTTTAGCAAGCTGTAATGGGCAACTCAGGACAGATCTGTAAAATCAGTCTGCAACTTGTACCAATTAGAGTTGCTGTGCTATAAATGAATTTTTAAAGTTCCTTATTTATAAAAGCCATTTTTAAAACACAGAACCCTTAATGCTTTTGCAAGCAGTTATAGCAGCACATTTCAGTTGGTTATCAAAGGTTAAAAAGAAAGAGATGATGGAATTTCACACTGATTTTCTTTTTCAATTCACAGTGGAAGGAGTCTCTCTTGTGTTATTCTGACCATCAGAAGAAAAGGCATTAAAGTCACCAAACATCCACTTATTGTGAGATACAGCTAAAGATCGGACTCCAAACTTTAAGGTGGGCTGATTTCTAAAAATTAGAGATTAAATGCACATCTAAACTGTGGACGGAGCTGGAGTGATGAAAATATCTCCACTCAGTAGCACAAGAGAACAACTCAAGTCCCAGCAGCCATTTGGCACCTCTGAAGGACGGACACCACAGCAAATAGAAGAGTAACTTGTCCCTTCAGTTTAACCTGAACTGTGATCAGTGTGGTGTCACCTCATCTGAGTTTGTTCCAATGAAGAAATAAATTGTAGCCTTTGTGATGGAAGATCCTTTGCTAATTGAGATTGCCAAAGATCCTTCAATTTGCTGAAATAAGGATATTTTATATCACCTGAGGGTCAGCTGTCAGGTTCTTATGGCATCTTTATCCCATTTGAGGCAAAGCACATGTAGGGGAAAATGTAATGACCAAAAGTGCTACAGTTTGGGGTCTGGATCTACAGATGGCTTTTTACCTGAGGTAATTGTAATGTCTCAGTAAAGACATGCTTGTCCCATAAAAAATCATGGGGAAAAGAGATATTCATAAGCATTTCACCATGACTTATTCAAGCATTTTTAAGTGACTCCCCACAAATATTGTGTAAGGAAGCAGGAAAGGAAAGGCCACTTGGTCTGAAATATGCCCAGAGGAGTTTGTGTGAGCATGAAAGATTTGCACTGTGTTGGAATTAAGGGAATTTATGATTTACTCTTTAAATGCTATCTTTTTTTTTTTTTTGAGATGTGGGTAAAATATTTAACAGCACATTCTTGATAGTAACTCTGGGGGTTTTTTTGCAGTTAGGACATTAAGGACAGATTAGAAACTCTCAAGGGCAGGGTAGTGGCCAGCAGTGAACCTGGAGTTCCTTTTGGTTTTCAAACAACCATTGTATTTCCAAAAATTTCTGAACTGACTGACTGAATGAGGATTTTTAGGGAACATTGTCAATTTTTTATTCACAGAAAGGGGCTTTCTCCTGACCTTTAGGATGCTTTCAACGAACTTCTCATTGGGAATAGTGTTTGATGCTCTGTGCATGACCCTTTCCTAGAGCTCTCAGCCAAGCAGGGTGAACTCCTTGAAACTGTTGAAAATACAAATATTAACTCACTGTGTGGTTTCTTCTTACTCAGGTTTTTGTGAAGGTTAAGCTAAGAATTGCCACACTTGAGTGACAGAGCCTTAGGGAAAATTTATCTCACCAGACATTTAAAAGGTAGATATCTACATCTAAACTGGTCATCATGAGCTCTTTTAATTGACTGACAGAGAGGCTCATCAATGTTAAATTAACTGCCCTCAGAATGTTTATTTTCCTACTCTGAGGCAGAGCTGGGGTGGCTGGTTTAGGTGTAGCACCCACAGCTGAGACATCTGAGCAGAATCACACCTTCAGCCTCACTGAACATCAGCCCCTGCTTTGTAAAATTTTGATTTCGTGTTTTAATCTGAGTTTTTGTAATGTTTTTATTTACTGTTTAAATAATTATTTTTTAAAATATTGTCCTCGTCCATCCATGATAATTTCAGTAGAATTGTGGTTCTATACAATCCTGAATTTTTTTTTTACTGCTCAAGACCTGCTACCTGAAAGACATATAACTAATCCTCCATCCACTGGAAGATCATTAGCATGAAAAAAAGACAAGGAACATGAGACGTACCATGGCATTACAGCTATGGAGGAGGAATTTAGCTTTTCCCTTGTTTCTGAGTATTTTCAAGCACATTTGTACTTCCAGAATGAGGAAAGTAAGGGTTTTCTTCTCAAAATTTTAAAAGTCAGACTCTTTGTGTGTGTGACATCCTTCCCTATTTCCTGTTTGACTGATAAAGATAAATCTCTTTCAGAAGACCAGGAAAGGAGTAGTACAGAATTTTGGAATACTTTACATTAACACTAATGCTTGCAATCATGCGTCAGGTAATTAGCTCAGGCAAAGGTCCTCATTTTGCTCTTTTGAGAAATGGCATCACAAAATACAGACCTCTCAGTCTTCTTGACTGAAGGGATTGCTTGAGTCACTTATTTCCTCTCAATGTCTCTCACTAATAGAGTATCATTCACACATGACATTAAGATGAGAAAGCAACAAATTCTGGTCCCTTCTCAGCCCAACAGCTGGTTGGGATCTCTTCTGCTTAATCTCCTTTTGGTGGATATTTATTTCAGTGCTTTCTGAAGCAAATTGGTTGTGACTGCTTCAAGGGAGCTCTGTGTCCTGCCCTTTAGCTTAGGTGAAAGGAGCCTCTCTTTCTGTGTCACTCACACTGTTGTCCTGGGCAGAATAAACATGGAAATAGGAAGGATCTAGGACTTTGTAAACTTGGTACTCTGAGAGCAGTTATCCAGCAAGAACCAGGCTCACTGCCTCTCAGTTGTAATTGCCTTTTGGTCACCAGTTACTGAGGTTGTGACTGTGAGATTTGGTGGGTTTCCTGCAGGTCATCCCAAACCCCCTCCCACTGCTGTGTAATGCTCCACAAACCTATAGTGTTCCTCAAAACTGATGTTCAAGGGTGAAGGAGTTAAAGCAAGAAGCATTTTGGGAATAGTTCACTTGCAATCGATGTCACACCCACAACAGCCCAGGTACCACCTTCAGACGGTTCCCTTTTTATCATAAAAGCTTTGACTTCCCATGGATTTCTTGGGCAACATTTTATAGACCACCAGTAGCAGAGAATCAGTTACATGAACTCTTTGTAAATTCTCTTCTTGGAGAAGATTCACTGTTGTTTGTATTCCACAGCCATCACTCTCATAACTGCAAATCTTATTTTTCACAGGTATTGTGAAAAGTGCTCATTGAAAACACTGATTAGGCCCCCAACATGCAACTCTTTTGAAAAGAAAACTCAACCCACAGGACCCATAAGGGCACCACAGACTTGTTGTTTTCCTAATGAACTGGAATTACAAGCCTTCAGGGGCAGAGAATGAGAACAAAATTTCTTGAGAGCAGAGGCCATGTGGGTGAAATTGAAAATAATTCCTGTGAGAATATGTACCCTGTTGGGTTGAATGATCCCAGAATTAAAGAACAAATACATGAAGGAAAACTATGCTGTAGTGTACAGTCCTGCTGTATTTTATAGTACCTCTAAAAAAGACTAAAATATTCAATTTTTTTTTATTCATGTTGCTACTCAACATCTTATCCATTCGTCCATTTGCTCAGTAATCAGTGACCAGTGTCATTTATCTTCATTTACTTAAGCTGCCTGAACAATGTAACATTGCTCATCCTAATCTTTTTGGCAATCTCTGTTTGACATTGTTCATTATTGTCTGCCTTTCATCGTGTCACCATTTCGAGCTGACATTGTTTATCTTTGCTCACCACACATTTATCTGGTGATTGTTGTCTAAAATCATTAGTCTTGGCTCACTCCTGCCCACTTGGCAATCACAGGCTGACAGGATTCACTCTTGGGGGGGGTCAGTTGTCATCATTTGGGGCTTAAAGGAGTGGGAAAAACTTCCTTGAATGCTTCAGAAATTTAAATTGAAAGTCCAGACTCACTGAAGGGCTCATTTACCATTGTTTTATCAAAAAGGGAGAAGCTGAGGCCCCGGATATGGTTTGAGGTTTCAAACAGCTCATTAATTTGCTAATTGAGGACTGTGGAAAAACCAAATCAAACCAAACAAACCTTTAACCTTAAACAAAACACAGCTGAAACACAGGGATATGATTTTTTTTCTCTCTGGACTTTCAATGTTTTATATACTTTTCATAATGCAGTTGCATCTCTAAGTGGGATCTTATTTTAAACTAATTGAAAAAGTCAAGTTTGTTCCTCAATAATCTACGGTCTAGAATATCCAGAATGTGATTTATTTACTTTTAGAAAAGATTTTTAGGACTTTACCATTACTTTTTTGTTGTTTTGTATTTCTTTGGCAAATGGTTTCAGTTTTCTACCTCAGAGGTTGAATATTGTCAATACCTAGGAAAAAACCTTGATTTAGGGATGTTCAAACAGGTTTTTGTATTTTCAAAGTAGCTTGAAATTTCTTGGTATTTTTTTTTGCAGTGGTGGTTGTTGGTGGATGAGAAAGACCTGGAGCCCAAAATATTTGAGAACTGTCCTTGTTTTATTACATAAGAAGCAAAAATTATATATAACTGATCATATGGAGTTTAAACAAATTTCATATGAAAGTGAAAAACACCTGCTGCCAGCCTTCTTTGGAAATGATTCTGAGTCCAAATCCAAGCCAGAGCCCTGAAATATTTAACTACAACCACAAAGGTGCTGAATGTGGGTAAATCCACTGTTTGAAGGTTGAGCCGTGCCTTGGCAAGGCAACAATTACACTCCTAGTTAAAAATCTGAGAGTCTCTTTTGCTCTTTGAATATGTAGAATCGAAATTTCCTGGTTGGTATCCAGTTCTCTGTCTCAGAATTGTCAGAGAAGTGCTAAATGAAGTGGCTCCAAAATCTCGGAGCTGTAAATTGTGTCTTGTCTCTGCAGAACAAAGACTGGCTGACCCCCATTTCTGGGAGGTTGTTCTGCAGATGAAGTTGATGACAAGTCACAAAGCCTGAGCTGAGCCACGTTAACAACTCTGTGTATCTTTAAACCATGACAAATTGTGTCAACTGCTCCATCTGAGCTGCACTCTGAAGTAAAATAAGTTTTCTTACATTTGATGTGGAATAAAGCAGAGCACAGAGTCTTCTGTTGTTGACTTTATGTGTGTTATCCTTTTAAAAGGCAACATGTGAAAATTTGGGCTTTATTATTATTTGCTTGAACATTTTTATTTGACACAAAATAATATGTGTCATGGTTTGAACTGTCTGTACAATTTGTGCTATAATTTTTTTTCTCTAGTATCCCAGAAATATAGGTCAAAATTTCATCTTCAAAAAGAAAAGGACTTTTCTGGGGGGTTTTATGTATGCTTTACATTTGCTACAGACTTTGTATTTTGTGCATGTCATTCTAAATATAAATAAGCAGACTTGGAAGAACTAAAAATAATGACCAGATTTGATTATGTTTCAAATCACTGAATCACCCAGAATCACAGAATATTCTGAGTTGGAAGAGACCCACAAATGTCAGATGCCATTTCATATCTGCAGTTAGATACAGTTCATATTGTTGATTTGTTCTGTAACTGGCTCTGAACCCCTGGCAGACAATTTAGAACGTTTGAGACACCAAAACTTTGTTTTTCTCAAAAGAAAGAAAGAAAAACAGTTGTGAAGATCTGCACATACAAACGTGTCCAAATCTTTTTAACCAGCCTCTAATTTAATTCAAGAGAACAAGCTTTTTATTGAAAGTAAGAATGCACATTTCCATTCTAATATAAAGTTCTCTGATTTAAATCAGGGTTATTCAGTTGTACTCCTGTTTATGTTTGAACAGGCAATACAGTGATTTTGGAGACTGAATCCAGATTCATGCAGATGATGAAAAATTAATCAATTAGCTTCATATAGATTCATTTTACGGTAGGAATCATATATCTTGAGCAGCCTCTGACTGCTTTGCTACAAGCCCCTGAATGATGCAGACACTAGTTCTGCCTCTGCTGGCAAAGCATTAGCTAAAACAATGTTTTAATTCCAGAAATAACTGGAGATACCACTTTAATTACTGTATTTATACGTAATATTAAATATATTCTCATGTTCTTGCAGGCAGCAAGCGTATAGAAGATCTAAGAGCAAAAAAATTATTTAAATGTCAGAAAATGATCAATAAGTTGAACACAATTTCAAGGAATCTCCTTGGAGAACATTAATCAGTAAGTTAGTCTTTGTGACAGATTCAGTCATATGAGATAAGGAAAAAAAAGAGGTTGATATTTTATGTCCTTTACACTATAAAGTGCACTAAAGGTCATTGAATCACAAATACCTCAATGGCCACAAAGTACAGTGTCAAGAACTCTGGGCCCAGCACAGAATAAACTTTATCCTTTTATAATCTGATTCAGTTCCCACCTCGTTTTAAAAACTTCTTCTCTCCAGCAAAGATGAAGTTCGTGGCTGTGAATGGCTCGAGATGGTCCATAGTGCAGAAACAAGGTTGTCTGGATTCCCTGATCCCAAAAAACCTTACAGGTGGGAATGTTTGGAGGAGAGACACCCACTGGAGTGTTAATGCTGCGTGAACGTGGCCAACTAAGTGCTCAAAGGAATCTGGTTTTCAAAAGAAGCCGATATTTTTCTCACCAGTTTCCCTTGACACAGACAATGAAAAGCTTAGTCAAGTTTAGGTGACACAAGCCCACAAGAAAGATGGAGAGGGACTTTTTAAAAGATCATGGAGTGACAGGACAAGGGGGAATGGAGTCAAACTGACAGAGAGTAAGTTTAGATTAGGTATTAGGAAAGAAATTTTTATTGTGGGAGGGAGGTGAGGCCCTGGCACAGGTTGCCCAGAGAAGCTGTGGCTGCCCCATCCCTGGAAGTGTCCAAAGCCAGATTGGAGCAACCTGGGATAGTAGAGGGTGTCCCTGCCCATGACAGGGGGTGGAACAAGCTGATCTTTAAGATCCCTTCCAACTCAAACCATTCTGTGATTCAGCCTCTTGGCTTAGTCTCCTTCATAGTAAAAATCAGTTGGTGGGACTTGGCAGTCTCCAGGAAATCAGGTGGAGCTCCTGAAAGAATGCATCTTCCTGCCTCATGCTTAATATTTGTGATAATTTCAATATCTGCACCCCCAACAACGTTTGCTACTGTTTTCTCACCCTTTTGATGCAGTGACCTCCTCAGAAGGCTTTGTTTTGTCCTGGTGTCACTCCAGGTAATGCTGCTGTCCCTGGATTCCCCCAGCACTTTGATCTGTCACTGGAGGTAAGAGCACAGTGTGGTTGGTGCTACAAGTGATGATATTCACAGTCTCTCCAGGCAAAATAGGTCATCCTGTAGTTTTTCTTTTCTGTCACATCAGCTATTTCCCTTCACCAGTACCCTTCATGTTTCCTCGAATAAACATCCTGCAAGTGTGAACAGTAGCACCTGCTGGAAAGAATTCCTTTCTTCTCTCAGACGAAGTTCACTTCAGTTTTGTCAGTGGAAGTTCCTGACATTAGGCCATTTCTTTTTTATAACGCTATGATACACTGATTTTGGATGCTGCATTCTCTCTTACAGTGGTGGTTACTGCTGGGAATGCCAAGATACTGGCTGGGAAAGATAGTGTAAAAAACGTTGTGGGGAAAAAATATACGGGATAAACAAAGGGATAACACAAACCATTCTTTTTCATTGCTTCTGTAACCAGGAGATATTTCTTTCACAAGCAGTGGATATTCTTCACACCTGCTCTAGTGGAAGGTGTTCCTGCCCGTGGGAGGGGGTTTGGAACGAGATGGTCTTTAATGTCCCTTCCAACCCAAACCATTCTCTGATTTCACAATTCTAAGAGTGGCATCCTGTAATAAAACTTATAATTTTTACTCTGATTGAACCCATAAACTAGTGTTGACACAAGTATGTTGCTGAAGTGAGCAGAAGCTTGTATTTGATGGTGAAATAAGTTTGGTTCTTTCCCTACTGTCTATAAAGTTAGTCTTTGATCTCAAATCTCTTAGAGTCAGTGATGGCTTTCATCTTCCTTTGGTTTGCCTTGAATTACACTCAGTTAAAGAAACCTTTAAAAGTTAAAATACCCATTTTTCAAGAGCATAGATCATAGAATCAACCACGTTGAAAAAGACCTCCAAGATCATCAAGTCCAACCCTTGATCCAACACTGTCTGATGGCAGACAAACAATTTTATCAGTATATAAAGAAATTAGGCCAATTTTTCTCAGTAGTTCTACCAAGGCTGTGTAATTTATTTTTTTCCCTTTCCTTTTTTATTTTCTTTCCTTCCTTTTCTTACTACAACAGCCTCTTCATGACTGTGGAACATTGTTGCCATAGTGAAAGTTGTCTGATATCGAGGGGCTGACAATCAGGAGGAGTTATGATACTAAATGATGTGCTGTTCATATCATTTAGCAAAACAATTATTGGTTGGGAAACATGACGGGATATGCTGGAATTTTGATCATGAAATGAACATAACACTGCGTTTTTGTTTTAAACTAAAAATGCTGCTGCTTTATAACTGTGTATATGTATGTGTATATATATATATATATAAAATGAAGAAAAGCAGATTTTTAATGTTTCTTTTAGAATATTCTTGGATTCCTTTCCTAACCATGTTCCTGCTGTCACTCTGCTCTCGTTAAGGTGTATAAGTGATGGTCTAATTAGCAGACAGAACCAGGCCACTTATGTCAATTGACATTTATTAGCTGAGGGAAGGCAGGAGAGACACAGGAGGCTTTCATCCCTCTGGAGACTCAGCCAGCCATAGTCCATCTCTTATCTAGGCACAATAGGGAAAACCAAGTGAAAAGGAGGAATTAACTGTGGTGCTTAATTTTGAATCCCTTCACTGAAACGTTCCAACTACCTCTGGATGTAATACTTAAGCCTAGGAGGAGTTGGTTTTTTTTTCCTCCATAAAAAGGTTGATGTCAGAGGGCTGAAGAGAAAGAAGCTGCGCCTTAAAAACTCTTCTGGTGAAGGGGAGACATTCCAGGATCTCAGCATTTTTTCTGGAAAGGGAAAAATCTCATCATTTTCATTCAACATTGCAACTTAAAGTGGCTTTCCATTAAATAATAACTGCTGTATGTAGGAAGGGCTATAGCTATTTCAGTAAAGAAAACTAATTCTAGTCTCCCTTCTCATCCTGTACGATTATTCAGTACATAAAAGAAGTCAGCATGTATGGTCTGCATCAGTATGAGTCACTTAGGCAGAAGGAACACAAAGAACGCAGGAAAAAAAAACCAAACAGAAAAAGGAGTTATTTTCTTTCTGCCTTCCTTCAAAATAATAAACCTTCAACCCTCAGAGTCTTTGAAGTTCATATTTTCATGATGTTGCTGCAGCTACTTGACTGTGCCATTACCCAGAGCCCATGAGCACAAATGTTAGTGGGGCTCCATTCTCTTCTTAAGTTACTGATTAGCTGTTAATTTTTTAGTAAAGTGGAAATATTAACCTCTGGTGTTGACAGATCTTGGGCCCCAGTTTGACTATGCATACAGTAAAATTTTCTTTGCCTGTGTTTGATCAGTTCACATTAGTGCCTTGAAACAATCAATATCACACTGTGCTTAAAATTATCTTTTAAGGGACGCAAAGTATTCAGGTGGAAAAAAAAAAATCTCAAGAGACCAGCACGAAACTAATAAGATTTACTAATGGCTTTTGCTTTCGTAATTTGCAGGGAAACCAAAGTGTAGACTCTGAATAGCTGGATTCTTAATTGGATATTGATCTAAACAAATATTCTCTGTCTAAGTGCCTGTTAAAATCAGTTACTGCAATTTGTTGGGACGCATTATATTTATCCTTATTCCTGTAGAAGTGGTGTTGCTGTTCAAAGTTATATAAAGATGCATTAGCAGTACACTTTTAATAGACCTATTAAATTCACTTTGCTTTGATTTAGTCAGTATTTGACTGTAGGCTGAGTATTGTATAAAGCTGCAGAAAGAGGAGTAGTGAAAATAATGTAATTATCACCATTTATGCTACTATTTATTTTGTTAATTTGCATGAAACTGCAGTTTATGGAGCACTTGTGCTGTATCTACTTTTAAATATTCCTTATATGTGGCTTAATACTGTTTACCCTCCACTTCTGCTGAAAGATCCTGCTTTCAATGGCATTTTCTGGGTTTGATTTTGCTTCCTTGCTTTCTTGTTTGTCCCTGTTGTAGGAAGACAACACAGCATTGTTCCAGAAGTTATATATCATTCTTTTCCCAGACAGACTCTCTTTAATTTAAAAAGGTATAATCATACAGGCAGAGCTGTGAAATGCAGACAGAACATATCAGTGACCTTTTTTTTTTCCTTTTGTCAAGTTTCTTAACAATTAAAGAAACAAAAAAGCCCACAAATCCAAACCCCCAAAACTGTTGAATTAAATAAATTACTTCCTAAATAGATTAATGGAATATGATGATAAATACAGTTATTTGTGGATTTGGCTTTGGATCTTTATGGTATAAATCAAGATGGCATATTTCAAATCAAACTCATCTAATAATTTGGATTTTTATGATTAATTCTTATTCTGACTTATTCACACTTGATGTTATTTATGTCTAAAAATGGATAGAATAGAAACATGATGTTTGAGAGGTAAAAAAGCATAGGAGCACAGTAGATGCAATTATATCTCTTTTAAGGAGGCTTTTACAGGGTAACCAAGTCCTTGAAGTTACACCTTTACAAATCTTTAGAAGTGTAGCTCAGTCCCTAAACTATTTTTGTACTAAAATAAAAATAATAACTAAAAAAAAGGCATTAAAATTGATGACTTGATTTTATTCAATAAGAAAATTAAACTAATTAATAGAAGTTGTATCAGTTCAGGGAAACTAAAAGTGGCTGCATCTTGAGCCCTGAGCTGTGGAACTATTGACCCCAAATTAATTTGGCAATAACACATTTGGCAACTATGACTGAAAAATTGCCCAGTGCAAGCAAAAGATATGGTTAAACTTGCAAATATCCGAAGTCTTCTCTCTGTTCTTCTCAGGGCCTGGCATGAGGTTCTTCAGCCTCTGCAAATGCTAAGGTAATTATATGCTTTATATGCATAAAGAAGTATACAATCTGCACTGAATAAGAGAAATAAAACTGTTGGACTTAGCTTGGAAAATGAGTTAACCGTGCCAGGTGACTCCTGAGGGAATTTCTGGATAACTCTTTGGTGGCTGAAGCTCCTGGTCTTGGGATGACGGAGATCTTGGAAACAATTGTTTTGCTTGTTGATATTCTGGTTGCAGAAAGGATTTTCAGTGATGTGCTGACGTCTCTCAGCAACACAACAGGTTCAGTCCTGTCTCCATCTGTATCTCCAGCTACAGCCAGAAAGGTTCAAAACTAGGAATGTGTTCCCATCTCCTGCCCCAAGACAGGCTTTGTGTCTCACATCATCCCAGTTTATCAACAGGCAAGACCCGATAGATCTTCACAGCAACATTCAAACCAGTGAAGTTGGTATAAAAAAACCTTAGTGATTGTATGTTTTACTTGGGTTTGAAAAATCTTAGCGATTTTGCATTTTACTTGGATTTTAGAACAAATATATTGATATACATGGGAGGAGGACAGAGCTACCTTATGAGTTTGTTATAGTTTTTGTGATTGTGTTTGGTTTTTTTTGTTTGTTTTTTTTCTGCAATATATTATTCTGTTTGTGACTAAGATGAAGAAATACCTTTGTCTCTGTTCCAGAAATGCTATTTTGTGGGTATTTTTTGTTCCAGTCACAGACTTTTTATGATATTTATATTTAGCCTAAAATAATGAAACTTGCACAGACTGTACAGACTTCAGAGCTAAGCCTATATATGTCTTACTTATTTGTCCTCTGAACAAATGTTTTCATAAAAAACCCCAGGAACTTGTAAATACCAGCAATATAAAAATGCTGAAATTAGAGTGACAGGTCCGGAGAAGACCTGAAAAGATAATTCATTCTATCTCTGTTGTAAGGCAGGTTTCACAACCTACTTTGATATCTCCTACATATCTAACCTCTTCTTAAAGATCTGGAGCACTGACAACTCCCCAGTCTGATCCATTGCTTAATTATCTTTACATAATTATTGGGTTTGGGGTTTTTTTGGTGGTTTTTTTGTTTGGTTGGTTGAGGTTTTTTGTTTTGTTTTTTTTTTTCCCCCATTTGCTTCTATCTATTTCTTGAGGAAACTTTCTGTATTTTGACCGTCGTTTTTACTATTTTAAAAATACTTTTAGCTAGTTTATTTATTATTTATTCTTCATGATTATTACATATTCTTTGGTATTTTTAAATATTTAAAAATATATCCATACTTTTTACTGTTATGTACATATTTTACTGTTGTTTATTATGTCAAGTGCCTTTGGTCTTTTTCAACCAGTAACTGTAACTGGTGAGTTTTTCTCTATAAATCACTCAAGCTCATTTTAATAACAACTTTTTAGTCACTACCTCAGTTGTATATTTGTGGGATTAATTATTCTCTGAGTTCTACTGGTTTCTCGCAGGTTTATCAGATCTCATCTCAGATTTGTTGCAATCACCCTGATTTCTGGTAACTTTGCTCTCCAGTGTGTGCTGTCTCCACATTGGATTTTAAACACACATATTTGAATTATTACAGCAACCCCAGCACAATCTCCATATAATTTTGTAATAAACTTACAAAAATTTATTGCAGTTTGAGGATGGTGAGACACAAGTTGCCCAGAGAAGCTGTGGCTGCCCCATCCCTGGAAGTGTCCAAGGCGATGTTGGAGCAACCTGGGCTAGTAGCAGGTGTCTCTGCCCATGGCAAGGGGTGGAACCAGGTGGTCTTTAAGGTCCCTTCCAGCACAAACCATTAAATTATTCTTTGATAAAATGTGATAAATATCCAACCACAGAGGATATTGATGTTTCATTGAAATAGGGCTATTTAGAGGGCTGAATGTGGTTTGTTGGGGATGTTTTATTCTACTACAATGGGTTTTTTTTAGAACTACTTCGTTTCCCCTGTTCACAGCTGTTCACAGCCCAAAATATTTGGCAGTTGTTGATGGTTCCAACTTGCTTCTGGGCAGCCTGGGGACACTGGTGCTCAGGGAACCCTGTCTGCGTTTTGTTTCCCCCAGGTATTTGCTGGGCAGGAGGGAGGGGCTGACACTGGAGAGCAGATGCTCTGATTTAGGGTTGCCAGAAGGTTCCTCTCCTGCTGCAGTTCCTCCTACAGCCAGTTCTACAAACCCCAGAGCTCCTCTGACTTTACAAGGCAGAGCAGGCCCAACCTCAGGACAGATGAGTGTCTGTGGTTGGGGGGATCATGTGTGAATCATGAGTGAACACCAGGAATGAATAATGAATGAACGACGCTGATCAGTGAATTATTTCTCAGTTTAAAGAGGGTGAAGAAACCAGGCTGGCATTCAGTTCCTCAGAAAAGAAGGAAATAACAGGTGGTCTCCTGGCTGTTCTTTGTGGACCAGAATGTTTTGAGCCTTCACAGAAAACAGGCTTTGAATTCACTCATTGTTATGTAGAATGAAGTCTAAACAGGAGAAGGAAAATACAATGAAACCCAAAATATAAGCGTAGGCAGGACATTTAATTAGTTTCTTAATTTAAATGGTTGTAAGAAAGAAAACACTTCTCCTTTCATAAATGAGACTTCCCTAGAACTTGGAAGGAGAGAATCTGTGATACCAAAAAAAGGATCAGAACAAAGGTATTTTGGAGTTCTGGGTCCATCTACTGGTAAAATGACTCTTTTGATATTTTATGTATTTTACTGTAGACAACTTCATTCCCCATGTAAACTGTCAGAATAACTAAAGCAGTGAAATGACACAACTTCACAGAGGCAGAAATTTTGGTTGACGATATTTTTAAGAATTTCCTTCTCTCCTGAACCAGCTTTGCTATGAACTGACTTTCTCATCAAACTTCCCTCGGGAAAATTTCCACAGTTTTTAGAAGCCACGATCCATCGGGAAGAACCAGAGCCCCACCTCCACACAGTGGGGAGGGCAGGTTTGCAGTGATATGTTACTGGAGACAAAAAAGCAGCAGGAAGGAGAAATGCTTCCTGCTGTTTGCAATCATGTTTTTTGGCTATTTGCCTGCCTCCAGGAGTGACTTACTGTCTAGGAAATATTCTTCTGTCTTTCACCTGGTTTCAGCTGGGATAGAGTTTATTTATGTATTTAATGACAATTATAATAATGAGAATAACAATATACTATTTTACTATTATAATTATACCACTGTTATTGCTATTTTAATTATTATTAGATTTTACTTTATTTCATTTCTTAAACTGTTCTTATCTCATCCCACTAGTTTGACCTTTATCCAGTTTTCTACATCCCATGGAGTTGGGAGTGGGAGAGAATGAGGCACAGTGTGTGGTGACTGCCTGGTGACTTAAACCACCAGAGTCTTTCATATGTGAGATTAGAAAAACACATTTATGTTCCTCTTGTAGCCACTTTTCGAGTTATGATTTTATTTTTTCTGAAGATCTTTTTAAGCTGAATGACTAAATGAAAAATTCTTAGTAAGCAAATTATCTCTGCTCAGTAACTTACTGAGAAACACGCGGGAGCAAGTCCTGTGAACACGGGAATGCACAGGAGACATGGACATCCTGTGGTACAGGAACAGGATGGATTTGAAGAGGCAGAATAACACCCAATGTTAAAGTCTGTTTAGGCAACCACAGGAGTCAGCATTTATTTTTGGGAATGATATGTGTAGTTACAAAGCTCCCAGGTCTGCTCTGGTGAGACCCCACCTGCAGAGCTGCCTCCAGCTCTGGGATCCCTGATATTGGAAGGTCATGGGGCTGCTGGAGAGAGTCCAGAGGAGGCCCTGGAGATGCTCGCAGGGCTGGTGTCCCTCTGCTCTGGAGCCAGGCTGGGAGAGCTGGGGGGGTTCACCTGAAGAAGAGAAGGCTCCAGGGAGAGCTGAGAGCCCCTTCCAGGGCCTGAAGGGGCTCCAGGAGAGCTGGAGAGGGACTGGGGACAAAGGATGGAGGGACAGGACACAGGGAATGGCTTCCCACTGCCAGAGGGAAGGGATGGATGGGGTATTGGGAAGAAATGCTTCCCTGTAAGGGTGATGAGGTCCTGGCACAGGTTGCCCAGAGAAGCTGTGACTACCCCATCCCTGGAAGTGTCCACGGCCAAGTTGGACAGGGCTTGGAGCAACCTGGGCTAGTGGAAGGTGTCCCTGCCCATGACAGGAAGGTGGAACCAGATGGGCTTTAAGGTCCCCTCTAACCCAGTCCTTTCCATGATTCTCTGTGTTCCCATTCAGAAAATATCAAAACTATCTGATTTATCTTCAGAAATTCTAGAGAGAAGTAGTAAAACTCAGGTAAGATGAAAGTTTAAAACAATGATTTGCTCATTTTTGCATTCAATTCTTTCAGATTCTGCCTCTTTGCTGTTCTAAGTCATTATTTGATTGAATGTCTGTCAGATATCAAGAATTTTACACAAACAACCTCAGGGCACACTGGCATTATTTAAATGTCCTTGGTCAAGGCATCACAACTGATTGTTGTGACTAATTTTTGATTTCATCATTGAAACTGTCATAATAACTCAACATACAAAACCCTGAAGTCTACATCATTTCTAGTTAAAAGACAAACAAAAATTAGAAAGATCTTGTAACTTTGGAGAAGGATTAATTTTTAAAAGTCAGCTTGAAGAGCTACACAGAGGAAAGCTGAGCAGGACTGATGTGTTTGCATAGTTGGATCAGGGGACCCAAGGGATTTCCAGGCTTCTATTGAATAATGAAAAATGTTTCTCAAGTCTTCCCTGTGTTTTCCAAACATACACCAGTGCATCTGTACATGCTTTGATGATCTTCTTCTTCACAATTGGCTGATCAAAATTACTGAATATGGAAGCACAAACAAATGGAAAATATAACACAAAATCCCCCTCTATATATCTGTGTAAATATATATTCACTGCAGGAAGTGTAAGGCTTAAAAAAAATGAACTTATAATGACATCTGAATATAGGATCACAAGTTTAGACTGTGCTCTTCTAAGGAAAGGAAATTCTCACATAATTATTGTGGTTTTTGATCTTCAGCAACTTATGGGATGATGCCTTGAAATAACCACAGCCAAATTGTGCTAAATCATGTCTTTTACTACTCAGCAGATTTTAGCATGTCATGTCATCAGGAGAACATGCAAGAAGGCTGTTTAACAGTTTATCTTGAATTTAATAGATTATCCACCACGGGCATTTAAGAACAGAAACATGAACAGAATATACCTGTTAAAAATTCTGGGCAAAACAAGAAAAACTCTCTCTGAAAAAAACCCAAACCATACAGATGCCATTTCCATATATTTCTTACAAGTTAAATAATAGCTGAGAAATATATGTCTGGGAAATAGCTGCTCTGCTGACAAATTAAATATATTAGTAATTAAAATTGCTGTCAGATGAACTTTAGAGACAGAACTTGGGAAGAATCAGGTGTGACCAACCTGTGAAGATTCACTGGTGAGTTGTTACTGTTTTGTTTCATTAGATTTCTGCTGCTTTAGTTGGTATAAATCAAGCCTACTGGTGATGATTTAGTTTAACATTACCCCTTAATTGGGCTGAGAGACTTAAGTCATGAATGTTTGTTAAAGTATTTGGATTCCTGAAGTTAGATTGACAAGATTAGCACTCAAATACCTTTTATATCAATGAAAAATCATTGTGGTGTTTGAAATATATCTACATAAATACCTTTTAGTCATCCTTTCGGGTCATCTGAGTCTTGTTGTTGACTTTGGTTTTGGTAAACCAGAAATTATTATGATTTTTTAATGAAGTGTCTGAACCTGGTAGTTGTCTGTTTTGTGTTTATTTCAAACATAAAGCCAAATGCTAAATCTTTAACCATTTACATGTTTCTTTGGATGTCTTTCCTATAAGTCGTTACTTTTGAAAATACCCTGACTACAGAGTTGTGTTGTTTTGTTGGCTTTTTTCAAACCTCTCCCTGTTTAATTATATTATGTTTGGGCAATAAAATGTCATATACAGCTGCTGTGCTCTGTTTTCAAATGTATCTGAAGCTGCCTTTCTATCTAGTACTCTGTGCCTTTTTATAAACTGTATTCTGGAGTAATCTCTTAACCTTTGAAATGATGAGTAATGTGCCAAATAGGAGAGATATAAAATAAATTTATGTTTATAAATCAGTAGGAATTTACTGAAGTGAATATAAGTTCCATTGAGATCTATCAAATATTGTATGTTATCACGAAGGCAGGTTAGATTAAAATCTCAGATGTACTCCCTCAGCAGCCTCACCAGTGTCAAAGGTTGCACAGAGAATAATAGTGTCCAAAGTTAGAAGTTTTAAAGCAGAATTCAGTTCTGAATTATCAAATTTCTTACCTATCAGAGAACATTTTTTTTCTAAGAATTGAAAATAACCAGCAGTGCTAAACAATTAAACAACTTCATATTCATATTTATTTCTCAATGAATTATTATTTGCTGGTAAATTGAGGTACAGTTAGTGGGGTTTTATTTACAAATGGAAAAATCACTGAAATGGAAATAAAGATGAGAACATGCTAATGACAGAATTCAGCATTTAGGAACATGTTAATCTTTTCAAACAAAACCATCTTAAACAATACATTCTTCATTATGGAGAGGTACTGGATGAAGCATAACCATCCCTAACTGGAATACTTAAAAAAATATAGAAAATATGGGCATTCCTTTGGCTCTGTGGCAAGGATCTGTTGGGCTCAATCAATAACCACTTTAACAGATAACTTGAATTCTCCAAGCTTCTCCACAGGTGAGAAAAGTCAAATGAAAGACACATTTTGCTCTTATATTGTCAGATATTTAGTCTTGTTTACACCTGAGCTGCACTATTTTCTTTGAAGAATAGTCTATATTTTGCCTTTTTGATGCAGCACTAAACTCACTGTGATCTTTTTCCTAAGAGTTGAATAAGGTTTTTTTTAAAAAACAGTGGGGGGAAAAAAAAAAATCTTTCCCCACTTTTCACTTTTTCATCGTGTTACAGCCATTTTACTTATTTTAAGAGGCTGTAACTACAAATTAACATTTCTAGTCTAAGTCTCCTCTTCTGGATCTCACTGGAACAGGGCCTCCAGTGGGGTGTTGTCAGGCTTTGTCATACAATGTCCTGACTTGGTTGACTTACTAGTGAAGAGTTTAAAGTTATTTCAGTAGACAAAGATATATTTTCCTCCTGGGCCCAAATTTTTGAATGGTGGACTACATTCTTGCTCTGTGCTTATGAACTTCCCTAGAGAAATTCAGGCTGGTCTCTGTGAGCTGGGGGGAATTCTGATCTGATCAATATGGTTTTTCAAATGACCAAATTAATCTTTTTGGGATAAGAAGAGGCAAAGCATTGTCAACACTAGATAACCAATAATTTATTGAAGAGCTGCTCCTTCTAGTTTTTTATTTTACAGATTACAGCTCCCTTCAGCTCCTTAATAAAGACAGTATGCACAGATTTGTAGAGCAGTAAAACTTGAAAATCTTATGGTTCCTGTGCTGCCCAAAAAGAGACTGACCCTGACTGGTCTGTAGATATTAAAGGCATAATGCTGATTATTGTTCTTGTTACATATGTTAAATGAGGCTCATCTCATGCTCAAGAAAGTGGAGAACATGAACTTATATTCAAAGTGAGTAGCTGAACACGCTCCTAAATCCAGCACTTTCCAGAGAAATAAGCAGCATCCAAAATTGTGTCTGTAGTGTCCGTTCCCACGGGTCATTTAGGGAAGTTCAACCTGATCCATTCTCATCCCTGTGCTCTGCAGGGACTCCATCCAGACCTGAGAAGTGGAATTTCTTGTGCCAAATGAAGCAAGCAGGATTCTTGTATAGTCAGAAAAATGTCACATGAGGCAAGTGTGGATATTTCTGGAAAAACAGGCAAGTGTGGATATTTCTGGAAAAACCCTCTCTCTTTTTCCTGTCATGTTTGGTGAATCCTGGGAAAAGTGATTGGTGACTACAATACAATTATGTAGATTCAACAGCACCACCATGTACATACCAGTTGTCTACAGAAGTCCTGCCAAATCAGCTTGTTTCTCATGTTCTTGCTCAATATTCCCATTTTTTTTCACATTTTTGGTGAGTTATTTGAATTACTTCTCTTTCTATGCTCAAAATATATTCAGCTTTATTTTCCCACATTCTTTTCCTGATTTTGTAGATAGATAAACATAGGTAAATGTAGCTGTTTCCTTACTCTTCTACATTCAAGAATCTTCTGATTATCACACCAAGAAAGGCTGAGTTCTGACCTGTCTTTCCAGTCTCCTAAACCTGATGGAGGAATTGGATCACATCTTCATTTTTTGCAAGTGGCAACTGGGCTGTCTCCTGTACAAAAACCTGATGGCATCAGCTGTGGGAATTGTCTGGTCTCTGAGGTAATTATGTTTTCTCTGATTTTCTTCTTTTCAGTCATGTTTATTTTCGGACTAGCTGAAAAAAAAACCCCTGAACTTGGGTTTTTTTTATTTGCTCAGGATGCTCAGTTTCTCTTGAGCCCAACCAAATCAGATTATAAATTGTCTTTTGAAAAGCAAACACTGAACATACCTTTCAATTGCATTGCCCATCCTGGTTAGCAGGAGGTAAACTTTTATTTAGTATAATCAAGGGTATGTAATCCAAGTTTTTAAGGATTTTTTTTGTGGTTGAAGTTCAGAACTGGCTCACGTATCAACCTTTTCGGTACCTTGGTTCAGAGCACATAAATAACTTGCATTAACTTTAAAAATCACTATGTTGAAGCAGAATTGGAAGCTTTCTATGATGATAAGAGTGTTTTGAAAGAGGAATTAAAAAAGGAAACTTCTAAAATTCTTCATTCTGTAAATGACCAACACTAACTCAGATTAAGAATTAGAAGGTGTTCTAAACAAAAAATGGATTGATACTGCCATGAAAGTTTGCTGTGTTTATGATCACTGTTATTCACATTTTTATTTCATATTTTCAGCTTATTTGTTATTAAGGTAGCTTGTGATCATTAAAATTCTTCTCAAGCTATGTAAAGCTTAGATGCATCTCTGAAATATGCCTCCATTTTATAGAAAGGCTTTGTTGCATATCCTGACTTCATTGCTCGTTATACCAGTATTAGACTGGGGAAGACTTGATTGTATCATTTCCCAAAAAATGTAAACTAAATATTCATATCCTTGGGAGCTATCTATGGGAAGTCTTGCCATATTAAATGTGCTTTTTGGTTTAATTCCTTCTAGTGTAACATTAAAATTCATGAACATCTATGTAAACAGAAAGTTTCCTTTCATCATTCATTAAAAATAACAAAATGAATCCAAACAGCTGAATATCTAACATCACATTAAGTTTCTTAATGCATATATACATATATTTACAGATACATTCCATGGGTGCCTTTGGTTAGAATCTGTAGAGAAATATTTTTGCTCTCATTAAGTGCAGAGCTCAGCTGAATACTGAAATGCAGCAAAATAAAATGCACAGTAAAGACAAATGAGAGGATAAATTAATTAATGAAGTGGGTTTGACAAGTTAATTAATGAACAATTTTTCTTTACTTGAGTTAAGCCTTCCATGCACTGCCTTGAACTGTTTGAAAAAGTTCTCCTGGCAGGCCCCAGTGCTGATTTCTTACCCTTGATAAGAGTCACATAATACAATTTATTCTGGATCCAAACTGGTTTTACCCAGTACATAAGTTTGCCAAACACCTACTGGTGTGGACAGAATTCCTACAAATAACTGCTCCCAGTTTTGTTTTGGGAGCACACAAAAGGAGGGCATGGGAGTTAAAACACCACCACTGGTACTGACAGCAGGAGTCTGAAGGGTTTTTTCTCTCCAAGGATTTGCAGGAAGCAGATTTTGTCTATGACTGATATTTTTGACCCTTGATGCCTCTGTCTCTAAGGGCTCGTTGGGCTGGAGTTACTTAATTAACTGAGGGGTCAAAGTTAATGAACATCCATAAAATTTGTCTGGATCTCTCCAGACAAGGAAAAAGTAAGGCCTCTCCCTCAGGAAAAAGTGAGGTTTAAGGAAAACTGAGGGGTAAAGATCTAAGTCTCTCTGACTTATTGAGGGAAAGTTTGAATTTTGTCTTTCCTGTGCTGTAATGTGTTCCTGCCTTGACAGGAAGTCATGGAACAGGGAGGAGTTATTTTGGAAACTGTGCCACTGACTGGACGGAAAAAGGAGCATGAGAAAGAAAAGGTTCTTCATTTCTCTTATGGCCAAGAGAAAGTATCAAGTTATCTTTAATAATTATCAGCAGCAGTTAGTGTGGGAAGAAATGGTCTGATGAACTGAGTAGGAGTTTTATGTGACTTTAGGGGAACATGAAGTAATGTTGAGTGCTTTTTGAAAATATCACTCCCGAGGAGTCAAGGTCTGCCTTTTTAGAATGAGTAAACAGTTGTTTTTATTTTCTATCCCTGCTACTAAATCACTCTCTTCCCTGAAATGCAGTTCAGTTATAGTGCCAATTTCCCCTGAATCTGGGCCAGAATTTTAATTTATAAATAAAAAATAATGAGATGTAACTGGTATTTAAGGCTCCTCTAAGGAAACATTTCATAGTTCAGTGTGGCAGAAACATGTTATATGAATTATTTCAATTTTCCACAGCCCAGAATAATTTTACTCTACTGATTTCAGGATAATTTTTGGTCATCCCACGCTTTTTGTCACATCGAGCTAAACCCTTTGTTCAGAATCCACCTCTGGTTTATGTGTGCCTACAAATCCAAAAGCTCCTTCTTTTGAAGGGCTTTATTAGGCAGCTGGTGTGACCATATTGGAAGGAAATCAAGCATTCCAGATCCCTGACTCTCTTAGTGGAGTCAGAGCCTTCCACACCACGGAGCAGCTACAAGGGCACCGCAGATTAGAGGCACAGCATCATTGTTAACAGGAGTGGAACATGAAATCCACTGTGTGCAACCATTGTGCTAAGAAAATGCATTACTTGGAGTTTTAAATCCCCAATCCAGAAATTCAATTAGTTTCCGGGGAATCCAATTTGGAAATACAAGAACTTTGCTCATCTGCTGTCTCGTGCCGCGGCGGAACGAGTTTTGTGCACAAACAGGGTGTGAAAATCTTGGCTTAACGTGGTGGTTGTAGTTTCTAAAGCAGGAGTGTTGGCCTTATTTAAAGACACAGTGTGAAATAAAAGTTCCAAACCTGTGCATTGCCTGTGAGCACCTCAAGCTGCCACCACCACATCCTGCAGAACTCCAGCCCCATCTTCCATCCTCCGTTCGCTTCATGTAAAGGCTCTTTTTGTGAAATTTTACTCATTTAAATGCATCTTTTCATCAAGGGTGTCTTTTTTTTACACCAATTAATTTCTTTTCATTTTCACATATTAGCTGATATTCTGTTTTTGACCCATTGCTTGTTCACCTGCACAAAACACACAAAGCCCAGTGTCTTCTCTTCACTTCAAGGATACCCATGGACTTATAAACCTTGATAAACCAGGACTAAAAATAGAGCAGCTCAAGCCTACTCTATTTTATAATTTTATCAGAATCAACTCTAATCTTTCTTCACTTTGTTAAGGATGAAATTTATAACTGTATTATGAAGAAAAATGCTTACTTCATCTAAAAATTTTAGTGGTTAGAACCTGTGAGAAAAGAAGATTGAGTCAGAGGAGAAAGGAAGAAAGAAGGTAAGAGAGAAAGAAAGTGAGAAGAAAAGGAAGGCAAATTTGTTTTAACAGATGAGAATTAAAGTATTTTAGACATTTAAATAAGCACTGTTCTCTTAAAGTACTTCTAAGCTTTTCTGTTGAGTGTATAAAACCCCTCAAGCAACAGTTTTAGTTTCAACATGGGGAGATGGAAGGATAGACAAAAAGATCCCAGGTGCTTTATTAGCTACCTGTTCTTCTTGGAATGGGAATCGATAAATCGTATTCCTCATAAAATAAATTTAATATTTCACCAGCAAAAAGTGATTCTGATTTTTTTTCTCATGACTGACCTTAATAACTCTCAAACTTGGGAGGCACTCGTGGTGCCTCTGAGTTATCAAACTTTCGTACTCGGGAAGGAAATACGGGAATCACCTTTCACTGTTGAGATATTCCAAGAACATATGTTACGTCAGTAAAAGGCACAAATCCTCTGGTGCCTTCACTCCTTGGTGAGTTTGCTGTGCCAAAACCCTGGGATACCTGGTTTCACTATGGTTTTACTCTATGAAGAAGCAATAAGAGCATTAAATAGCTGAAATAAAATTCAGAGTCTTTGGTGTAGTGAGGGTTGTGTCAGAGCTGTGTGCTGGAATTTGGAAAGGAATATTGTTTAGGGACATTACTGGAGCAATATTGCCTTCTGCTGAGAACAACTTACATTTATTCAGGAGGTTTCTTGCCTGATTATTTTCAGTTTCAGAGTGGCCAACATTCCATGCTACAGTGTCTCACAAGGACGAGGGTCTCCTGGGAATATCTGGGCACAATCCCAGACGGTGATATTTGATTTATGACACTCTCGTAGTAACATCACGCTCCAAGTCATCATTTGGCAAATAACAGAATGACACTGTGTGTACAGGTTACTGTGATCTCAGAGCACAGGGCACCACAAAGATCAGTGCACAGACAGAATGACATCTTTGTTTTCCAGTTGCTGTTGGTTGGATCTTCCCGGGGTTCATGCACAAGCCACCAGATCACGCCCTGGCAGTTCCTGAAAGCAGGAGGACAAGGATTGTGGCAAAGATGAAGGTATGATTCCATTAACTTACTACATTTGTAGCACTACTGAACTAGAGAAAGCCTTAAAAAGGAGACTTGAATGCATATAAAATAAAGATTAAATTATTAGTGAGATAGTTAAAAAGAGTAGATGCAGATGTTGCACAAAATGTGGAAACAGTGATGGCTCTTACTCATGAGCATTCCCATATATGTTGTTTGTTACATTGATCTTTACTTTGAATAAAGACATTATATTTTACAAGGAAAGGTAACATGACTTCACATCTGAAATTTGTCAATACATTCCAGAAGAACTGGTTTCTAGAAGAGGCTACAGGATTTAAATTTTACTTTCCTAAGACTTTGGGATGGAGTGAAGTAAGGTGGAACTTAAATTAGGCACTAAAGAAATGTCCTGCAACAACACTTGAAACTTCTTCTTCTAGAAACCTGACAAAAAGTCAAAAATAAGAAAAGGACATTCACAATAAGAAAAGTATTTTCATAATTTTGTAGCAATAAGTACTAGGCTCAGATTTTCACTGTTTTGCAGCCACTGCCATGGATGCTTCTAAGAGACATTATATTTTTTGCTATTTCCCTGGGTTAGGAACAAGATTGTGGGATTCTGCTTCCTCAAATATGCTTTCCAGCTAAATACTACAGCTGGGTTGCTGCTCTGAACTTCTAAAGCCTCACTTTATAATTATAGTTTCAAATCTGTTCCTTTAAATCCACATAGTGTGTTAGAGACTTGACTAAAAATAACCTGAAAATTAGAGGAGCATAATTTGCTTAAAGTCCATTTAAGAGCTGATCCCAGTTGTTTTAAGTTTTCAGCTAAACCTCTGTTTAAGTCACTTTTAGTATTGAAATGAGAAAGAAATGGAACAAATTAGAATGAAATGAATTTAATTTCTTTTTGGTTGAGGGCAACCTTTCCAAGCTAAAAGCACGGTGTCTTTAGGGCAAATCAGGTTAAAACAGGTCTTCTGTTGAAGCACTAATCATTTGGAACTTTTTCTTGGAGTGGTCAAGAATCATTTTCTCTGGATTATGTGATTAAGAGATCAAAGAGTTCATTTTTGCTTTAAATAAATGCTTGCAAGCTCCATCATTCTCTTTGCAAAGGGAACAGGTCTCCAGTCATCTCCCACCATCCCAAGACTTCCTTAAAAGGTGCCTTGTGCACTTTAATTAGTGAGGGATCAAAGTCTTTATTCTCTGGGAGCAAAGGAAAGGCCAAAGGAGCCTCTTTGCTCCCAGTTATTGCAACAGTGATTTAGGGAAATTATTTGGGTTGTTCTGCTCTGTCTGGGGCAGAAGTAGGGCCACGAGAACGTGGAAGTTCTTGACACTCCAGGGATGCACTTTTGCCTCTCCAGCATCCATTTGTAACCTACAGAAATGGGGATTTTGCCCTTGCAGATATAACTGCCAAATTGTTGGTTTTATTACCCTTTCAGCTGGACAAAACTTCTCAGGATCACGTTCTCAGTGGTAATTTCTCTTGGATCACAAAGGGTTATTCCAAGCTTTTACAGGAAAAAGAAATGGAAATAATTTTATGGTTTACATTTTCACTCTTTTTCCTCCTTACATTACAATAAAAGCAAGAAGAAATAGTTCTTCTAGTCAGATTTGCCACATTATATACAACATATTAGGGGATATTTTGATGTCTGACTCACATTCAGGGGATGCAGATTCATGAATTAATGTCTTTTACACTGTTTTTTCTTTTTTACAGAGTTTATGTGACATTTCTTCTCTTTTCTCTTCGATAATATTTATGGGAATCTGTGAGCCATTATTTTGAACATATGCAGGAAAATGGTGAGTTGATGAGATGTTTTTTAAGAAATGAGCCCAACTATTCTCGATTCCATGGATTTTATCACACTGGCTGCCACAATCTGAGCTTTGCAATCCTAAAACAGTCAGATAAAATAATCAGGAGAGAAAAGCAGCCGTCTCCAAAAGCTGAACCTGAGATCAAATCTGACTTTTTATAGAAGTACATGACAGATATGAAATGAATATTATTCCCATCCATAATAAAAATGAAAAAGTTGAATGTGAATGGAGTGAAAACATTTTTAAAATACAGCTGGAGAGTTATACTTGAAAAGCATTTGAATGATTTTGAAGTCTGCAGACCAGATTTTAAAAGTATTTATCACTTAATTTCTTATTAAAACACTTAATGATACAATAATGTAACTCTTAGTCCTGGAGAGAAGAAAGGGTTGATATAGAAACCCTTTACAGGGCATGAAATTTGGTGTCCTTCAGTGAGTGACACTTTTTGGACAGTGCTTCTCTTAATCTTTATATCTCAATATTATATCTACAACACTTAATTAAAGACTTCCTACCAAAAAAAAAAAAAATAAATCCAAAAAACCAGCTTAGTAATTTGTTTCATTGAGACTTTTGACTGGTCCAAATAGTTTCATACAATGATGTCTATACTTTTATCCCCCCCAAAAAAGGTTATAAATGAACATTCGTGTTCTTCAGTACCAAATGAAAAGTCAACTCACCAAATTCATAAAGAAAATATCCAACCAAGGTTACCAAACTTCAAATGGACTTGAACTTAAAAAATTTACGTTTTCTTCCAAGATAATGCTTCTTCTGTTTTAAACTATGAATTTTTATTATTTTTTATTTATTTATATTATTGCCATTGAAAACTTAAAAATTCAGACTAGCCAAATACATTAAGAATAAAATAAAATTTTTATTTTTTAATGGTTTTTATTTCAGTCATTTAAATCATTTGCGTTTTTCATCCCATCTGTACAAATTGTTTAAGCCAATGCCATCAGTTCTTGCATCTGTATTTACTGAAATTAAGTAAGGAACAGCATAATAAAAATATTGATTTTATTGTACCTTCCAATTTAGAAGATGGTCCTTGAAGAAGTACTAGGAATTTATTGACAATTTTCACATTTAAATTTATATTATTAAAACCAAAGTGCCCCCTCCTCAACCCAATTTTTAATTTTCTATTTAATCTGTGAGTTTAATTTATGGTCTTTCCATCTTGTATTTATGGTCTGATTTCTTTCTCTCCCCCTTGAGTAGTAAACTATATTTAGAGTATTATTACCTTAGTTAGTTCTCAAATAAATTGTTGGTTTGCTTTGATTCTTCTCTTCAAGTGCTCTTGGAAGTGACTTTCTTTGCTGGCAGCTGCTTTAATAATTGCCCTTAAATCTAAAGTGCCTTGCAGGGCAATTTGTTAACGGAGCTGAAATGAGTTTCCCCAACAAAACCAAGTGTTATCACAGCACTTTAAACATGAATTGTCTTGCTCAGAACTGCTTCAGCTCTTACAGGTTCAACAACACGTGGCTTTGGTTAGCAAATATAGCAAAGTTTACCAAAACTTAGGCAACTCTGATTTAATTTGCCATGAAGACAGATGATTTGAGTTCCACCTAAACTGAAATATTTAGAGATTTGACCACCATTTTTCATCGTCTAAAGCACTTGATCTAAATAGATGGATTTTTAAAAAAACCTCATGCAGTGCAATGCATGTATTTTCTTTTCCTGCAGGTTGGTTGAGGCACTGATTCCATATCTTAATCAGCTTTTCCCTCCTACAGTGATGACCTTTTTTGAAGATTTTGATGCTCATCCTTCAAGAAACTCTGGATAGTTCAAAGAGGTCCATTTTCAGAGAATTCAGACTGAAACCAGAGATGAAATGGTGATTTGCACTGCTAGAGAATATATAAAACCTCTGCGGAATTTGTGTGAAAATCTCTCTTTTGTTCACTGAAATGTTCCTGTTCGATCCCTCCCTCACATCTCCAGGGTTACCTCAGCATTTTTAACAGAAAGGTTGGAAAATGCAATTGTGAGCAAGAGCTGAGGGGAAGAAAAAAACCCAAATCCTGACTAAATTATACCAAATTCTCCTTGCCTACAACAGGGGCAAAAAACCCAAAGTCTTCTAGTTCAACTAAATTTGCCTTTTCCTTGCCAATGCAAAACCTGCCTAAATTGTTCCAAGAAAAGATTTTCTTTTTCTCATTCTCTCTTCCCTTAATATTTATGATGCAAAAGTCCCCCTTTTCCTTGGTGTAAATTCATCCCA
Source organism: Lepidothrix coronata (assembly GCF_001604755.1). Taxonomy (NCBI): domain Eukaryota; kingdom Metazoa; phylum Chordata; class Aves; order Passeriformes; family Pipridae; genus Lepidothrix; species Lepidothrix coronata. The sequence goes on from NW_016690398.1 coordinate 779,271, forward strand.
GATTGATCTGTCAATCACTTCTGAACAGGTGATGCAGGAGATGCTCACTGTGGAAAAGGTGTAAAACGGAAAAAGATGTTAAATGTGTGTAATCAGAAACTGAAACAGGAATCTGGTCACAGGAACCTCAGTTGAGATGCTACAAAAGGGGTTATTATGGAGAAGTTTATCCATGGTGCAGTTTGCATAACAGAGTTAGGAACTAGTATAGTTTCCAGTTAAACAAAGAGAACATTATGTAAATATATCCCCAGATTATGTACTTTATGCAAGCTTGATTGCGTATTTTAATTGCACTATAATCGTTAAACATATCTTCTTAGTATAATTCTATTTTTTTTAATTAAATCCCAAATTCTTGGTGTTAGACAAGAATTCTGATGTCACATTTACAGTTCATTAGAGTTGTAATTAAAATGTGCAGCTTGACTGGAGAACTAGAGAATATTTAATTTGAAAAAGGATTTTATTTTATTGCTTCTGTAACAAGCTAGTTTTGGTTTCTATAAATGAATTGTAGATGTAGCAACTACAAAATTTCATTAAACAGAAGGATTTAGTTCCTTTTCTAACATACCCATGGATATGATACATAATACATTTTAAAAATCCCTGTGGTGTGAGTGTTACAGATTTTTCTCCACCTCAGTCTCACAGGTTTTTTAAACAACAGAAAGAAGAAAACAATGAGGGTATCAATGTTATATCAAAACTCTGTAAGTGTAAAATGAGGTCTTATCTGTTTTTAACTCCTTGCTCTAATTCAGGCCAGGAAACAGGAGAGAACTGAGCCCTAACTTGTCCGTATTTGGTGACAAAACAAATATTCTGTCCAAGTACTTCTCAAAGAGCGAAAATGAATAAATAACACCAACAAAGAGGTGTTTGGGAAGGATGGTGGTGGGTACATCTTGCATAGCAGAAATTTGATCTCTAGAGGATGATTGTGTGTGATGAAAATTCAATACACGAAATCTGTAGACTGGATTAAATCTGCAGACTGGATTTTTAATCTCTTCTCAAGGACAGGATTGATAAGGAACAGTGAGAACATGATTTTTAAGGGACTCCTTTGGTTTCCTTTTTGTGCCACCTGAAGAACTGCAGTCCTGACCACTGTGAATCACCAGGTGGGAGTGCTTTAGTAAGCAGGGAACTGAGGAAGGGCAGGAGAGCATTTCTCCGGGGATGTTTTCTCCACAATTATGTTTATGGGAACTTTGTGTGTTCCTCTGCACCTTTTCTTTGGCCACTATTAAAAAGGGGTTCTGTTGCTAAATCCTTCTGAATTCCAGGCAGTCACTCTGGAGAGCTGCTCACTGAGTCCATACAAAAGGTGTTCATGCAGCCAAAAAATGTCTGGAGTAAAAATGGAAAACTTGCTTCTCATGTGATGAACTTTCAAGCACACACTGATGTTTTTGTCACTTTAAAATGTGAAGCTGCTCCTGACTCCGTGTGCATTTGGTCTGGAGAGTTTGGTGCTGTTTGTTTGGTGCATTGTTACATTTTCCTGCCAGTGTAGATCCCCAAAATTCCATTTAAATGAATTTAAATGGAGTAAGGGGAAGAGGGAGAGCTAGAAACAACAGTAAAATTCAATACTTCAGAAACTGTCAGTAGAGCAAGAAGTTTGCAAAGGTAACAAAAATAATTACAGTTGTCTTTCATCTGGATGATAGAAAAGATGGAGATATTCTGATCTACCAGAACTGATGATGAAGATGATGTATATATACAATAATATACCACCAGACCACAAAAAAACTATTTATCTCCTTCAGACATGATATATGGATTTCAACATGTGACTTTTTCATTGGTGCCAATAAAATACTGTCACTAATAACACCCCTTGGTTTGAAATTCTATGTTTCTCTACATGCACTATGAATATAAAGGCTAATTTAAAAGTTAATATATATGATAAATATATTATTTTCAGATATGTTTCTATACACTTAAAAGTTAAGTCGTTTTCAGCATAAGGGATGTATATTGAAAAGAGGTTGTTTTAGTAATGAGATCATTCCACTGGAACCTAAGATTTGAACATAAATTCCCTCTTTTCAAATGCAACTAATAATTTGCCAGATGTGTAAGTTCTGTTTCGTTATTAATAGAATTTGTAAGTGATAAAGTCATAAAATGATTACATTTAAACATTTCTCCAGAGTAAAAGGAATGAAAATTTGCCCATTAAAACAAAGTTTCTGTGTGTAGTTTCTATGGTATAACATTGTATTTGACTCCATTGAGATAAAAACCCTCCAGCCCATTTTTTTCCTAAAACATGATGTCTTTTAAATCTTTTATCTCTTAGTTCCAGCTAAAAGTCATCAATTCCTCCTAGACTCACTTAAATTTCTCATATATAATTCTTTTGTTCCAAGACAGGTGATGTTTTGAACTTTCCATTTGTAGAAACTTGATTGGGTTTTATTCTTATTATCTTATTTTTTTAATTTCAAATTGGAGTGAAAACCAGGGATTCAGGCTTGGGGGTTTTTTATGAAAAGTAGGAGCCCCACTTTTAGTTTCAACCTGTTTCAGTTTAGCTTTGGAATTCTTTGAGTCACTGCTTGTCCCCTCTGCCACCAATATTTGCAGTCCTAGTGAAGGACTATCAGGCTCTGCTATAGAGATACAGCAAATATCTAATAGTCAATGCACTCATTAACTGAATGACCCTTCTCATTTATCACTGGGAACTCATAAATATTTAGTTTACTTTCTATATTACCTGATAATTTAAAATAAATCACGTAGAGTCACAAGCTTTTTACCTTTATGTCAACTAATGCAAGAGCACTTACAGGAGAAAATTAATAGTCATAAAAACAACAACAACAACACTACTACTAATTCTACTAATAATACTAATAATGCTAATAATACTAATACTACTAATTCTAGTGATATTACTACTACTATACTTGATATGATTGAAATAATCAGTTTATAGTAAGACTTTAGGGTCTCTTACTGTCCCTGCCTAGTAGAAATAAATCCATAGGTGATTCAGGACATCTCAGAGATTCTGCTGGGATTGGATTTGTTCTGGGAAGCCCATGGAAAGTGGAGAAATTTCTTCTGGAAGCCCCATGCCTGGGATGTGCCCAAAGCCCACGGTTCTCACATGTGAGGACACTTCAATGACACTTTGCTTTTCCACGATGATTGCAGAGCTCTTGAGTCACAAGGAGGGAGAAAAATAACCCCACTCTGCCCTGGACCTTCTTGGATATGTTGCTTTCAAGCATGTTCTGTGCAAATTTAAGCTCCAGCTGCTCTCCAGGACAAACTAGCAAGTAAATTTTATGAAATACTGCAGCATTTTTCAAAGTAGCAGGTAGATGAAACCATCTGTCATGTGACTGACACTGTGCACACAGAATGTCTTTGATAACTATGGTGATAATTCAGTTTTCTGGTTTGTCTGGCAGGAGTTTTTGCAAAGGTGTGACAAAAATCCTCCATAGAGAATTTGTCTGGTTAATCCGTGTCTTTATCAGTATTGAAGTGGTGATATTTCCTTTATTGTTTTTGTGCCATTTCCAGGTTTTTCTCTTCAATGACTGTGGAGAAACGTGGAGTAACTTCAGAGACTTGTACTGGTTTACTCTGAAACTGAGGCAGCTTTTTAAAAAGAAATAAATTTGGTTTTCTTTTAAAATCTATACCTATTTAAAAGTGTATTTTCAATCATAAAATGATTGGTTTTTTTAAATGAGATTACCCTTATTCTTACTAATAATCTTACAAATTGTTACAATTGTTCTCATGTCCAATTGAATTAATTGTACAGGTATTTTGAAATTTAAATTTAAATGAATTTTCCTCTTCTTGAAACTAAGAATAAATTGCAGTGACCCAGCTTGTTAAAATTTTCCTTTTTACAGGTTTTAGACCCTGAATTACAGTTAATATTTGTTTCTATTCTTCCAATAAAGCAAAAAAAACCAAACTTTCTAAGTATAAATATGATTTAATATCCTGCATTATAGCTGGTTTTTTTTGCAGTGTAAAGTAATCATAGTGCTCTAATAAGATCTCTGAGTTGAAAGTGTATCTGAAAGCGGGACTTTCATAAAGACTCACCTGCTTCCTTGCCACTGATTTTGGTGACAATTGTGCTGTTGCTTCACAACAAGAGTCCTTTGGTCACAGCTGTGGTCAGGGAGGGTCATATATTGAAAATGGATCAAGACCCTTTTTCACCCCTGTTTAACACACTGCATGTTGTGTTTTGTGAATTTGTTATTTGTTGTTTTTAAAAACCTAAAAATTCTAAAATTAGTCCAAGCACAAGCAGGAGAGAAGAAGAGGCTGTTTTTAATTCCTTCACGAGTTTGAATTAAGAACCAAATCACTCATTTCCTACAGAGAGAAAAATCAGTGTCTGGATGAAACTATGAAGGGCAGTTCCTAAAAAAAAAATAAATAAATAAACAAGGCAATTTCTGATCTTTTTTAGAGGTAGCAGGAAGCCACACATTTACAGTGCTGGCAATTGTGTGGATACAGCAGCTTTCAAAAGGTGAAAAATATCTGGATCACACATTGATCTGTTCATGCTTTCAGACTTTTTGCTTAGTTTTGTCCAAAAGTTTGCACTGGGGGAAAAAAAAAAAAAAAAGGAGGGGAAAAGGGCAAACTTTTGTCTTTTCTCGTGAAAATATGCAGGTTTGCTCTGCTGTGGTCTGGAAAACACAAGTCAAATAACTAATTTAAAACTTTTCTTTGCATATAGTTGGGTCAAAGGCAGATGATTATGTTCAGCAAGGAGTACAAATGAGGACATACCTGAAGAGAAGATGATTCCATATAATTGATATGGTGAGTTATGTTTATTCTCTACTCTCAGCTGTTTAACTTTGGGGAAGAGAGAGAAGTCACAATCCTTCAGATTAGTTACCTGAACTTTCATGGACAAATTCACTATTTTTTGCCTCTACAGTGCAGAAAATTATTACCACCGGTGTTTCAACAACGAAAAAACCATATTTTTATAATTAAATAAAATCAGATTCTTTCTGGGATGTACAAGACATGAACTGTATGAGATCTGTGGCTGCTGGTGGCTTTCAGAGCCACGTGTCTGCATCAAACACAGCATGAGCAAGAGTGTTTCAGGCCTTTCCTTTGCTCAGAGAATATCACCAATCCCACTGTGCAGCACTCCTTTTTGACTTTAATGTGTGAATCCAAGTGAAATTGTGTCTTTTCCTGGAGACCCAAAGCTCACTCGTGGTGTAGAGAACTTCCCAGTGTGAGAAAGTCCATTATTATTCTTTGAAGAACCAGCCTGCTTAAAATCTTATTTGCTAAATAGTTGTATTATTATTTCTGGAAGAAGAACATGCAGGTGGCTCAGATTTGCTGCTCAGACCTTGTGGTCTGTTAGATTTTAAACTCAAATTTCACCTTGGGCAGATTGCTGTCCTTTCATAGTTCCAGAGAGGCTTCTCTTGGTGAAAGGAGGCTGTTTCTGGACAAACAGGTGTTCCTATGGGCATTAGCCTTCCTATGATGTTCCTGTGGGAATCAGCCCTTGCATTAGATGGTTTTTAGTCTTCAGCAACACAAAATAAAGACTTTGTGTCTCCAGAGTAAAAGCTGGGCATTCAAAAACCAGATCTTGTACAGGTGTAAAAAGGGAGTAAGATAGTACAGGTGGAGCAGCTGAGCTCTGCCAAGGGGTCCTATTTTTCTGACAGTAGGCAAATGAGAGAGACAAAGTCTGATATTTATGGAGGTGTGAAAAATCCACAGGACTCTGCACTTTCCATTTTCTTCTTGCTGTGTTTGCTGACTCCATCAAATACTGCATCTTAATATCACTTAAATGTTTTCCATAATATCAAAAGTATTACAGAAAAAATAAATGTTCTCTTCCTCTAGAATGATGCACTTGAAAAGTACAATTTTGTTTCTTCTGTGATATATTTTTTGGATACAATTTGGAATTATAATGCTGCAAGTTAAAACGTAATTTACTGATAAAATATTGAATTAGTGAAAGGAAAAATGAGTGCTGCTTGACTAAGATGGACCTGATGAGAAGTGGCGAATCAGTCATTAGATCCTTCAGGAGAAAACTAGACTTTGCTTTATTTACAAGGGATTGATCAGCAGCGTTTTTCAAACCTGTGGTATTTATATTAGTTTACCAGCACAATGGGGTTGTTTAGGAGCTCTGTCTCAGCAAAAGCAATATCCTAATTATTGCCAAATCACTGCAATTGCCTGGTGACACTTGTGCCATTGTATTCTCATCAGGCCTGACCTCACACTCTGCAAGGTCTGCCCAAATGTTGACTGAATTGGTCATTTATTGATCATCCCTTGGTGTTAATGCAGTGCAACATTTCACATGCAATTGAGATGCTGATTAATTCAGAGCAAGGTGGCAGATTGATTCCCACAGGAATCTGCTGGAACATACATCACATTACCAGAAACAAGGATATTGGGGGGGAAGGAGGAAAACAGAGGAAAAAATAAAGGTGTTGAACTTTGCATTTAGAGAAGGTATTTGTGATAGTCCTCTGGTCTTCCGAACACAATCACTTCTTTAACTGCACCAGTATTTAAAGAAACTTATAAATGTTGTGCAGAGGAATTTCAGGTAAATCCTGAATAATAAAAACCAAAACTAACTAAATAAATGACAGATTAAATCTTTATAGACTGTAAAGGTAGTAGATAACATTGAATGATAAAAGCCTACTTCTCTGAGCGTTAACAGGAAGTGACTTTCTAAGCTTTCTTGTCTTTGATATAGTGAAAATATAACCCCCACCCAGCTATTTTCAAGGCAACAACGTTAAACAAAGACAAAAAAAAGTTTAGTATGCAGTGCACAGAGCCTTAGATAAATTGCCTTCTGCTTTATTTGGAAAATGGTCTTGAAAAGCTGCTCGAACCGAATTATTTTACTATCTGTTTTTCAAACATCTGCTTTAATTGAACTCTGGGGATATGGGGACCCAAGTTCTAATTTACTGTGTCGTTAAGTAGAGAGGAATTTAAAATCTTATATATCTGCTGCATTTGGTTGTTTTGAAATAAATTATCTATTACTTCTGCAGGCAGGTTCTCAAATATCGACTCACAAATACACACACACATCATATTATAGATATTTTCAAAAGAATATGCTGTAAACCAGAGTTATTTCCACTGTTTCCATAGTTAGTAATTTTTGCAGAGGTCTCGGCAGTTTATTAGGAACAAACTATGAAAGGTATTGCATGGAAAAGTGTGGGTTTCCAAACTGATAAAAATCTGTGGAGAGTTACTTTGTTGGTGGAATTTAACGGTATTAATTTATATTATATTTATATTAATTTTACAACTACCTGTGAAAGAATCATCAATGACAGTTTTCCTTCCTATTGGTTGGTGTTTTGGTTTGGATTTTTTTAAATTACTAATTCTACTGTTAAAATTATTAACTATTTACTGTTAAAATTACTATTAAAATTACTGAAAGCATGTGGGGTTTCATTAAAATTTTAATTTCATAGAAACATGGATTCAGGAATTGCTACAGAAGAAAACAAATGCACTTAATATTTCAATTTGCACCAAAGACCACTAATTCAGCTCCACAACTACCAGCCCTTAAGATTATTCAGTTGACTTTAATTATTTTTCTTAACTTAATCAGATTGAAAAGACAGTAAGTGTGAAATCAAAAGCCAAATGGCAGATACTAATAATTTTTCTCAAATTAAATCCACTTCTGTGTTATTTAAATGATGATCATTGATTTAATCTCGCTTTTTTCTTAATTGAATTCACATTTAAGAAGCTTCCAAAGATCTTGGCTTGATGTTTCAGAAATCATAGTAATAAGTGGGTTTAAGGCAACAAGTGGGATTTAGATGAAGGTTGGATTTGATGACCTTGGAATTCTTTTTTTTCCTTTCTGGGTCTGTGATTCTCTGATATATTTCCATTTTGTGAACAAAGAGGGGGAAATTAGAACTTGATTTTGTGGCAGTTTTCCTTCCTACACAATATAAATAATCACATTCACTGAAAGGAAAGATCCAGCACTGTAATTCCTTGGAATTATTTGCAGGCAACAGGCTGCACAAGTGGCCTGTTATAAAACAAGAGCCAATTAATTAACTAGTTAGACTTTGTGCTTGCACTTTTAAAACCATAATTCACCTCCTAAGACACCTTTAAAAGACCAGGTTAGAGGTGTGTTAGTCTGGAACTGAAGTTAATCTTTAGGCCTGAATGCCATTAAAATCAAGTGCTTAAAGGAATATTTAACAGAGGTGCCTGTGTTGGGGTCAGTGGTGCTCCTGGATTGCATTAGTGTTTCAAGGAGCTGAATTCTGATCAATTAAACACCATCAGCACAGGAAAAAAAGGGGAGTTTTTAAATTAAAAGGTCAATTTAAGTGTTACCGGAGGTGCTGGTGAAGTCACACTTCTGAGTGCCCCTTGAGGGAGATGTTTTGGCAGTGGTGGGACTCAAATATAAAGAAATTCTGTGGCTGCTATTGCATGGGAATTACAAGGGAATTAATTATGACACTTTTGTCTTTAAGAGGCATATGATTAATGTATTTGCTTTCAGAAATGTATTTTGCTTATTATAATAACATAATAAAGTAATAGAAATGCTTTTATTTATGAATTTACTAGAAAATCCTATAAATGACTATTATTATACATAATTATATCCACTGCAAGCTGGAACCTTGAACAGTTCCAACAATGCAGGAAGGAAAAGGATCACTTTGACCTGTAGCTGAAATCTCTTTCACCTAAAAAAAAATAGCTTTATTTTGCTCTTTTGTGGTGTTTTATTACAAGTGAAACAACAGCCACACATGTGGTAGGAGAAAGGATATAAAAGTATTAGGGATCTGTCCAGATATACAAATGTTGATGAATACAGCAAATAACTAAGCAGTGGTTCATTTTTATTTAATAATTCTTTATGACAGTTACACACTGCTTGGGTGCTTTGTTTCTCTTTATTTGTAAATCACTCCTGAGTGTCCAGGGAGGTGTGTAAATGTTGGATTTATAGAGCTCTGCAGCTCCAGCTGCAGCTACTTTTGTCCCTGGCAGTTCCACGTGGCCTGTGGGACTCTGGTTTTCCATCAGGAGCTGTTGCTCCTTGGTCCAGTCGGGAAACTGGGGTAGGGACAGGCATTATATCATGGGAAATTCAATCTCTGTGTACAGTCCTCACTGAGGTAAATACTGATGGTGTGGAGTAATGGTAGAAACAAATAAAGAAATAATAAATTCTCACACTGCTCTGAGTGAAATGTTAATTGAAATAACTTTAACATCCATTCCTTTGAACACCTAAAGTCAGATCTGTAGCATTTCTCCTTTGGTATTAGCAGAACTATATGAAGGAGATATTTTTTCAAGATGTTATCTTTTTATTAAACAATAACTCTGTTCTCTCTCAGCTCTGCCTCACTCAGGATCTCCAGAGACAGGACTGATGGGTCCAGAGATTTTGTACTTCTGACAGTGGCCACTCCCAGGGATGGAGGAAACGTTGGTGCAAAGTGCTCTGCTCAAGGGCAGGTGAAAATACTGATCTCAGGTAAGTGCCAAAAAATGCACAGTCTGCTGAACTGGGAGAAGGGATGCTCACAGGCCACACAACTGCTCCTGTCTGATACCTGTGGAAATATCTGCTGGGTGTCCAAATGCCTGGGGTGAAAAGACTTACAGCTCTTTTACACACTCTCCTCTTACCTAACTCACTCCATTGCTGGAGCAGCTGTCCCAAAAAATTCAAATTGTCACCACACTACAGAGCTTTTTGTTAAAATTGCCCTACATATCAAGATGCACCCACTGATATGGCCTGATGGTGGTCACAAGAACCTCCTTCCTTTCCTTCATTTTCTATTTGTCAGCCCAGATCCATTGCCTAAAGTAAAGAAGTTGGGTCTTTTAAACCACAGAGTGATTTTCAGGGCCTGACTGAAATATCAGAGGACTATATCATGGAATGTTCTGAGCAGGAAGGGACCCACCAGGATCACAGAGTCCAACGTGGCCCACACAGGGATCAAACCCTCAACCATCCTCACACCAACCTTGGTGCTGTGATTTGCCCTTGTACAAATGCTCATAAAGAATTTTAAGGTTGACAATTTAAGCCAGCTGCTGGGTACTACAAAACAGTATAATTTTTAGTTGTTTATTTTGCATGAATGAAGCTAAAACTGCACACACATACATGTATACACATGTATACACATGTATTTAATGTAAAACCAATAAATAATATTCTCTGGTTCTAAAGAAGTTGAAGCAGAGAAATCATATTGCAGGGAACAGTAACTGTCTTCTGACATTGATTTAATACTAACTTTGTGCTTTTGCTTTGAAACAGAAACTACAAAAACATCTCCCAAGTCAAGAAAAAGGCAAAAAACTTATTGCTAAAATTTATTTTAGTGTTTAATACTTAGATTTTGTCCTGACCTTTCTCCCACAGACTCCTTCTCCACAGTGCTCATCCCACAATGTGTCTATTAATATTAAACATATACTTTTGGGCACTCAGGAAGCCTCAGCAGGTTTTATGGTTATAAGCAAAGAGATTAAACTGTTGTTTATCCACCCTTTGCAGATTATTTGCTGTTTTTTTTAATATTAGGTTCAAGTTATACCTTACATTTCCTTCCTCATTTCCCAGGCCTAAGGGTATATGAACACCATCAAGTCAGAACTCAGACACACATGCTTTGAAAGTAATTTTCTTCCTTTTCCCTGCACCCCATCTCTAAATTTCCTTTTAGATTGAGTTAAATCCATAAAATAAAAAAAATACTTTGAAAAACACTTAAAATTGGTGGTGGCTGGTAGTAAATTTAAATACTTCTCACAAAATCCCCAAACTTTAAAAAATTGGTCATTTACCTCTAGCCTGGTCTCAGTTAAGAAACATGTTTTCTACTGGAAGGAGACTTCAAACAGAGCACAAAAGTTTCGGTTTGGGTTTTATTTGTTTATTTTTTTTTTTATTTTTTCTAGAATATTTTGATTGAGTGTCTGTTTGGAGGCCAAGTACAAATTTAATTACACTGTTTTACTGCTAAAAATCCACTGGGGCAGATTCATGAACCAATTACCTCAATTGCCCTGTGGCTCCTTTTAGATTTAGTAAATACTTTCATTTTTTAACTACTGCTTGTGCTGTAATGAAGCAGATGGATTTCAGTGCTCTGAACCAGTGGTTAATTTTCAGGGTTTTTTTTTTCATCCTTTTAGTCTCAGTAAACTAAGCAGGGAGAGCTATTAGCTGGTTGTAGGAACTACTAGCACATCTGTCAAATTAAATGGATATTTGAGCATTGCAAGTGCCCAGTTAGAAGTTTCCAGGCTGTATATGAGCCACCAAATTAAGTGAAGATTGGTAACAGTTGGTAATCATCAGTATTTAATATGACTCTTGTATTTGTAGCTATTTTTTTCATATTTAATTGATTTTTAGGTAAATCATTTTCTCCACTGAGGTGGTAGACAACAACAGCAACATAAGAAAAATAAACTTGAGGTGTGGTTGTTGTTCTTTAGTGTAATTCCTGAAGGTGGAAGAAACAATTTGGGTACCACAGATCAAAGGTGGTCCACAGTGCCAACCTTCTTCCAGCATTTTTATACAAGCAAACTGAAATCTAAGACTGAGAGCTGCTTATTTCCTCTTGCACAACAATTTTGGTTCTTCCAGAGAAAATAAATCAACATTTCTCTAGTAAAGTTATTTCAAGGTACTTTACAGCTATTTCATAAATATAGAGGGCAACTTGCATTACCTGCATTAAGGTTGAGAAATAAGGAAAATAAAGTTTGTAGCAAACAGGTTTTTAGTTAAATGTTGGTCCAGCTGGAGTAGGGGATTGGACAAGGTGAAATCCAGAGTCGCCTTCCAACCTCACTAATCCTGTAAAATAATAGATTATGAACAACTGTGACTTTTTTTTTCTTAGGAATGAAAGTGATTCATTTCCTCAGAAATGATCTGTGATTCCTATTTTTGGAGCTTGCACAATGTACCAGTTCTACCCGTGATGGGAAGCGCTGGGATTGAAATTGGGAAAAAGCCAAGCCAGCATCATCTTAGACTTAAAAGGTAAGATTTATTTAAGACTGGTCGTGTGTCATTTCTCCTGCTTTCCTTTTGACTGCTTAGTGCATTTAAAATGAATATAATCTGAATTACAGCAAAGAAGACTCAAAATGATAAATAATACAGTTTATAGCCCACTGCCCTTGGTCACACAAACACTCCTAAGTGCCCCGTGGCTTTGTGTGTGTTTGGAATATGAGGATATGTTTTGTCTCCTTACTTTTAATTGAACAGTTTACAGTAAAAAAGGGCTTTGATGGCTTCTGATGATGTTCCTACTGAGTAATTCTGTTTTGAGTCTCAAGGGATAATGCAGCAAACTAGAACATCCCTAATGGCACCCGAAAGGTGAAGCTGGAATTTCTCAGAATTAAGATTTAACTATAAATTCTATTTTTTTTAAGTGCAACAAAATATGGCGAGAAATTAATTAAAAAAGTAACAAAAACAATTTTTGGAGATGCATGTGGAAAAAGAGTGTATGTTCAATATGCAACAATACACAATTATACACTAAACACAATTACAACCATTTAAAAATTGTCCCTACCAGAGTAGTTTTCTTTTCAAAACTAGGCTTGTTTAGTTAAAATTTAAAAAAAAAATAAAACTGTGGTTCAAAAGTACTTCAATTCATAATAGCTATGAAGTATGAGTATAGTAGGATGTCCTTTATTACACACTGAATTCTCTTTAATTGCTTTTAGTCTGAATGAAAAAACAGAAATGAAAGACAATGAAAGGATAACCTTTTCCCATAAGCCTGACACGGAATAATTTGCAATCTCCATTCCCCACTGCACTGCTGGAATGATCAGGCTTTGTTTGTTTGAATTTAGTATTTATGATTATAAATTATCTAGTCATAACTGAAGGCATTTGCATAAGAAAATTATCTTCTATCAAGTAGGATTTTACTGCATGTGTTTTAATACTGTGACAGCCTGTTAGCACTGAGATAATTAAAGGGATACTGTAAACTCTAATTTAGTCCAAAAGTAACACACAAAAAAAAGAAAAAAAGCTTTTATGGAACTTGTAATTATTCCTAAATATTCTCATAAACTGAAGGGGCAAGCATTTAAAGGCACTTAAAACTAAAAAAGCTAAAATAAATAAAAATAACTAAAAGCAGCTACTGCATCAGTAAACCCAGGAAAATTATAGAATCATAGAATTGTTAAAGCTGGAAAAGACCTTTAAGATCATCAAGTCCAACTGTCAACCACTATCACCATGTTCAGCACTAAACCATGTCCCCAAAAGCCACATCTACACATCTGTAAATCCTGCAGGGGTGGTGACTCCATGTGCACCACAGGAGGGAATGGGATTAACTAAATTCAGTGCCCTTTACCCATGACTGCTTGGAAAGGTGCCCCAAAGTATTTTCTTGAATCAAGTCCTAATCCCTACTTTTTTTTTTTTTTTTTTTTTCCACTGGATGCTCAGCTGAGAGTGAAAATTCCACTTTATAAAGCTAGGAAATGTTTACTTTTTAACTCAATATATTTTTAAAGCCCTTCCCAAAACTCTCTCGAGCTAATAAAGCTCACTAGCTGGGGGTAAAAAAAAATCATTTTATTGCTTTTTCTCCTCGGTTGTTTATTTTTGTCTTGTAGGAAGAGAAAATATCTTAATCTTACTGCTGTGGTATCTCTCTGGAAAGAAGTTAATCTTTGAGCTTTGCCCCTCCACACCTCTCTTGAAAAAATCTTTAATCCTTATATGAGTCCTAGTGCCATGGTACCTATCAAAGAGACATTATATCAAGTCAGACTCCTCCAGCATCAGTCATCAAAGGAAATATAGCACAGAAAGGCTGAGGATTAACCTTTTGGTGCCAACAGTAAAATTGTTGTGCCATTGTTATGGTTTGTTATTGTAAATGAAACACAAAATCACAGAAGGTTTGGGTTGGAAGAGACCTTAAAGATCATCACACCCCCTGCCATGGGCAGGGACACCTTCCACCAACCCAGGTTGCTCCAAGCCCCGTCCAACCTGGCCTTGGACACTTCCAGGGATGGGGCAGCCACAGCTTCTCTGGGCAACCTGTGCCAGGGCCTCTCCATCCTTCTAGTGAAAAACTTCATCCTAATATCCAATCTAAACCCTCCTTGGTTCATCTTAAGGCCATTCCCCTTGTCCTGTCACTTTTTGCCCTTGGGAAAAGTCCCTCTCCAGCTTGTGAGCCTCTTTAGGTACTTATGCTTATTCTTATACAATTAATAATGGTATCAGGACAGCATGAATCTATCCACGTGTCTCAGGGTTGATTTCTGGAGTCACCAAGGTTTTAACTGCTTTCAGGAGATCTCCTGCCCAGGAGCTGGGTGAGCAAGAGAGTAGGAAATGCAGCTGCAGCTACTTCAGTCTGCCTGGCACTGCTGTGATGTCTGTGCTGGGACAGAGTTTGCACTGAGATTTGCAGTCTGTAAACCAGTTTTTGATTATAAAACAGCCCCCCACTTCTTACCTGTGCTCATACATTCCTGACTTAGATGTGTGACAGATAATACCCACCCCTGTTTCCAGTGCAGTGAATGAGGAGATGGGGAATGAGAAGCTCCTCAGTCTGTGTGAGTGCAGAGATTTTTAGCTCTTGAAATAAGATCTGGGACTTCATAAAAATCATATTGTTTTCTTCCTTTTCTGTCTTCACCAGCTTCTTTTGACTTTTCAGAATGGTCACTGTGAATTATCATGCATGGCAGGTAAATGCTACTGGTGCCTTGTTCTTCTCAGATTAATAATGCCATAAGCCATCATAAGTCATTAATAAGTCATAATGCCATAATTTCCATAAATTGTGTTCTTTTGGCTGTAGAAAGAGTGTGGACTGCAATGTTGGCAGTGATCACTGCAGCAAATGCCTCTGCCTTATGTAAAGGGAGCTGAAAGGAATAAATGGGATAGAAACAGGTTAGTTGTGTGATAATTAAACAAGAATTTACTCCAAAGCAGTCATTTTTGCAATCAATATACTTGCTTGTAAAGGGCAAATACACAAGCATTCTCTTATTTTATTAATTAGGCAAAAGCAGACTTGTCTGTGTCTCTCTCTGTGTTGATGGAGTGAATTAAGTGTTATGAACAGGAGAGAAAAGTGGTGCAATATATGGCAAAGTAACTGATAGGAAAGGGAGATGAAATGTTCTATTCAAGATGTTACAATCCCCTCTCATTTTATTCCTACTGTGCAAATGCATCAGAGGTGCATACCAATAACAGTGAATATAAATTCCTGTGCTGGCCCTGGGTGATTATCTGAGTAGCCTTTCTCAGCAATTGTCCTGAGATTCCCATCCCAATCAGCTCCGTGCGCTGTGAGCAAAGCTCAGCTTAATATTTTCATTTATATCTTCAGATTTGCTTTAAGTACGAGGAACTTGCCTTAAAAATGATCTCAAAACCTGTGCTGAAGGTTGCACAGGTGGTTATTGCTCGAGGCAGAACCATGGTATCAATCAGGTGTTCACATCTCAGGGGTTTGGGCTTTTTAACCCTCAGACTAAATTTTCTGATGATGTTCCTCAGTAAAGAGGTAAAGCCACAGAAGTATCTTTTCCTGGTTTTTGTTTGTTTGGTTTGTTTGTTACTTTATTTTAGTTTTTTTTTTTAATGTCTATTTCTAGCTTAATTAATCAAAATGTAATTAATTAAGAACTAATGAAGAAGTTCTAAATTTTACAGTAGTTCTCTATTTAGGATGTTTTATTCTCATAGTACTATCAAAGAATCACAGAATGGTTTAGGTTGTGAGGGACCTTAAAGTTCATCTCATTCCAACCTCCTGCACAGGCAGGGACACGCTCTACTAGACCAGGTTGCTCCAAGCCCCATCTATCTAATTTCCAAGCTCTGGATTTTACAAGGGTTGGATTAAAAGCTCAAACTGCTTTAAAAGTTGCTCAAACTGTTTTAAAAATTGCTCAAACAAAGGTGGTTAAAGATCTATAAGATATTGAAAGTGCCTCAGGAATGCCAGGATTATTTGTGAGTGCTGTGGGATGGTGTAATTTGGTGTCATCTGGAAAACAAAATTACATCACCCTTTAAAAACTTCCTAGAGAACCAATTTCCCTCTTCACAGCAAAATGTATTTCGTACAGGTTTTGGTTTTACTAAATTAGATACCTGGAAGCAGATTTTAGCCTGGAAAAGTTTTCAATGAGTTATTTGCAAGGAAGTCTCCCCATGAGCTGGTTGGATCAGAGGACCTTCCAACTTCAACCGATTCTGTGTGAGGACAAGAAAAGCAAATATATGTCAGTGTTTTTTTATCATTCAGCTGTGACTTCACTGCCATAAAGATGCACAGCATTTAGGTGCTCACATTCACTGGCACTGGAAAGACTCTTTATTAAATGCAAAATTAAAAAAGAGCCAAAAAGAAGAAGAGACCTCTCAAAGTCCCACAACAATACATTTCATTGATTGCTTAATCTAAACAATCATTCCTACATATTTATCTTAATCTCCCTATTTCTGACTTCACTGGTGACATAATGATGCTTCAGTGGTATTTTCTCTTTATCCATACATTCCAAATAAGTTTTTTAGAACACTTCAGGTTTTGTGGGCTTTTAAAATTTTACCCTCAGTTTTCCCTTTCACTAACTCTCCACTGAGCAGAATTCTTTAAATATTTTACTTTCATCATAAGACCCAGCCACCATTTCTTTTGCAGCTTAAAAATATTATTTCCAATAATTCTTTTCCCCTTTACTTTTGCATTCATCCACTCACATCAGAGGTCACTCCCTTGACCTCTTCTGCATTTTATGATGTATGTATTCTCTCGGATTCTTTCTGTCCTTTGATCATTGATCACTTTTCCCCCTCTCTTTACAATAGATGTGCCAATACCAATTAATCTTGAACTGCTTGTTATTTTGTGACCTTTAAAAAGGCCACGTCTCATGATTTATTTGCTGCTGCTGTGTGTTTGGATATTGTTTTGCAGTGGTAGAATCGTGGGCTTTTCTCTGCTTTGGTAATTCATTTCCCTTTTTCTAAATGAAAACCCATCAAGACATATTGACATTCTCACTCCAGTGGAGACTGGTAAATGTTATCTGGAGAACTGTTCTGTTTGATTTCCTAATTTTAATTGCTTGAGGCAATTCCTCCAGCACTTAAATTAATTATAGTGAAGGAGACTTCTAGACACTGCAGAGGGAATGTGGCTGTGCTGTGGGATGGAGACGTGGATGGAGTGGGAGGAAGCAGGTGTCACATGATGGGGATGGTAGTGCAGCACTGAAGAGTTTTGGAGAGGTGCAAGACAAGGAACACAGAAGGAGGAGCTTGTGGATATCCTCATGTGGAGAATCAGAACTCTATTTTTAAAAGGTAAGAGGTTGTTAGTTCCTTTTTTTCCCTACTTTTTTTTGTTCTGTCTGGTTTCAAGTATCTATTTTACTTCTTTATTACTATAACATTCACAATTTAATAGTTTTATAACATTTCTTCTTCCTTTTTTTTTTTTTAAACAGATGAAGTAATTCTAATATTTCAAAAGTAAATGTCACTTTTTAGGTCATTTTTTTAAGAAAAGGGTCGTTATCTCCTCTCCTGGGTAAGTACAGCTATTCATGTTTTTATGTTAATGTGTTTCTCTGATAGTGATAATCATGTTCTTTCTCTGTGTAATTCAAATAGAACTTCACAGGAGACACCTCTGCCTGCAGGGGCTGGAGAGGGCAAATATTAATAAAAATTTAACTACTGGCAGCTATTGCTATTCGATCCTCTCATAAGTTCTTGTCTGTCCTTTACGTGGGATCTGAGTCCATATTTTTGATTGACTTACAAAAAATTAAAACTAAACATCAGCCCACCAGATTATGGCTTGGACAGTCAGAGTTTTCATTTTTTTCAGACCTCATATACTTATCTTAGTATATGGCACTTTGTTCTAAGGATCACCTTTACAATTTATTTATGTAAATCATTGGAATCAAACAATTTATTACATGATAAGAAAAGTACCACGGGCCAAAGGTTGAAGTCCTGTCTCAAAGGAGAAGTTATAACTGAAAATAAAATCACTTATTTGTGGCTATAACATTGATCAAATCCATCCCAGATGAGATATTCAAGGCATGCTGAACCTGACACTGAATTTTTCAATACCAAGCCACAAGATTTTGCTACTCACGCTGAAGAAAACTTCTGTTAAGGTTGTTTTACTTGCTGGGATTTAGCCCAGATCAAAGTGTTCCAGGTTCAGCCCCATGTGTCACCGACTGACAGACAAGTGTCACCTGAGGAGAATGAAATGCATCCAGGCTAATGAAATCCTTGCCTCGTGGTCATGCCTGTGGAGAGCTGTATTTCTGGAGTTATAGGCACCAAACTGTTTTGAACTGAACTAAGAACACCAGTAATTTAACATATCCTTGAAGGATTCTACCCAAAAAAGGTGGAGATGAAAAACATTGGTTCTTATTTTCTTCTCCCGAATTCAAAAGCTGAAACTCTGAAGCCAATGTTCATGAGTTAAAAGAGTATGTGCTAAGCCTGATTTATAAATAATCCCCTCCTTCTCTCTTCCAACATCCAAATGGGAAAATTACAGCTGCCTTTGCTACCTGGCCAGGTAAGGATGGAATTATCCCTGTATTTCTCTTCTTCATATCTTCATATCTCTGAACAAACAGGCAAAATTTGCTGAGTGAGGCACTGTGGAGAACCCTGGCCTTGGAATCATTGGGGAAGCAGATAAAACTATGACTCTGTTACTTTGTGAAAAAGTGTTTAGTGTTATTGTGGGTGTGTGTGGAGGGGCATTAAATGATTTTTTTTTTTGGCCTTTTAATATACAGCAGGTGTGTCAAAACTCAGCTCAGGGGTTCTAAACCAGCTACTCTGCAACAAGAGTTCACCTGCACATTCCTGACTTCAGACAGGGTAAAACAGCATGGCCTGAAGATGTTGGCTCTAAATTAAACTGAATTACATCACATCCACTGTGAACTGAGCACACACAAGGGGCAAGTGAACTGACTGAACAGTGTAATTTAGTGAGACACATAACTGGTCTATGGGCCTGGCTCTTCCAGATTTTTGTAAAGAAGAGAGGAGGAAAAGATGAAGAAAAGCACATGGTCAGTGTTTGTCCCATCTAATGGACTGCAAGGACTTAGGCAGCAGAGTAATGTAAGAAATGTCCTGCCTTTCTGAGGAAACAGAGGCTTGCACTTGCTTTCACATCCTCTCTGATTCTCTGAGGCTGTTTAGACCTCTAAAACTGCAGACCAGATTGCCAAGAAAGAAAAACTCTACTGACACAATCCTAGAAAGCCTTCTGGAGGAAAAAAAAAAAACAAAAAAATGAGTGTGGATTAATTCCAGTTATGTTAAGTACTACTTTTAATATTCACATTCTGTGACACTTGGGAGGACTAGTCAGAGTTAAGTGCTGAACATGCAGAGCACAGGATAAATCTTTGTATCGTAAAGAATAAGCAAGAATTTCTTAAAGAAAAAATGATGTATCATCTCACTTCCCAGATTTACAGCCCTGCCATTATTGTCAGGAGTAATTGTCATTAAGTGTCCGTATCCACCTTGGAAAGAAATGTCACAGACCTCTCTAACAGCCACAAGAGACATTTGGAATGTGCAACCTGATTATTTTTCTGAGGTAAAAATGACTTCCACAAAATCATTCACTGTCTGCCAGCCCAAGATATCTGACAGGGAAGACTCTGAATTTTGCTAAATACTGGAACCTTTGCAAAAGAAAACACATTAAAGCTAAAAGAAACTTTTCAAAATTCCTCACAGACTCATAATTACACGTTCAACAAAAAGCCTTGTCCCTGTGAGGGAAAGGTTCAGTCCTGTGTGTTTCCCTGCATTAACAACTTCTGGGAGAAGGAACAACACTGACATATTTTCCCAATTCAATTACCTTTAAGAGTTTCTGGGAATCAGTTTTATATTGAAACTACCTTTGGCTCCCTTGGATGAGTCAGATTTTTCCAAATCATGCCATAGCAGCTGGATCTTTGTAATTTGTAATTTTAACTTTATTTACAGATTTGACAATTCCAGGAGGAAGACAAACCCCTTACACTTGTCTGTAAGGTTATTTGGGAACAAAATCAGCGTAGTCACCTTCCCAGAGGAGACCTCCGAGAATCAATTTTGTAAAACATGCTCATCTTGGTAAAAGAGACTGCAAACATTGTGTTTTCAAACTTGTGATGGTTTGCCAAGAGGTAAAGAAATTGAGACTGCTAAAGGAAGCTTCTAATGCAGACGTATGAAGGAAGCAAAAAATTTTAAATAACTACATTTATTCCCAGTGAAAATGCAAAAGACTTTCCATCTTAAAAATAAAATTGAGAATATGGAATAGTTAGTGATCATTAGGACTTATTTAATATCAATTCCCTCTGTTCTTATTTCTGGTTTTCACGTTCCACAGCTGGAAACTGGGTGTTTTCCTCTTTGCCAGACCTTCACCACAGCTCTATCCCTGCCTGGCCCTCACAGATGGATTTACTGGAGCTATGGGTGCTGCTGGAGTCAGAGTGTCCCTGGGGGCTAAAGGGGGATCTTGGTGCAGAGCAGGAACTCCTCTTTTCTTTCCATCCATTGAAACTGGAGGCAGTTTTATCCCACTGGAGCGCAAGGCAAGACCTCCAGAGGTGCCCATGTTGTCCAGGTCACACTTAGGCCATCCCAGATTTCTCCTAAAGCAGGTTCTGGACAAAATCCTCAACATATGTGCTCCTTCTTAAGATGACACAGACATCAAACAGAGCACAGCTGTGCTCCTGTTCCAGGAGAGGCAGCAAAGCTGTGTCATCAGCTCTTTGTCACCTCAGAAAATATTCAATTTAAGGCCTCTACAAGGACAGGAGCTCATTCCAGCTCTGAGTTTCTCTCTTCTGAGTTAACATTCCTCTCCCTCTCTCATTC
Organism: Lepidothrix coronata; assembly: GCF_001604755.1. NCBI lineage: Eukaryota > Metazoa > Chordata > Aves > Passeriformes > Pipridae > Lepidothrix > Lepidothrix coronata. The sequence continues at coordinate 800,347 of NW_016690398.1, forward strand.
ATCTCTGACAAGTCCAATGTTTAGAAGTCAAATGACTTATGCACCTCTGCAAGAAGGTCTGATTTCTAGATCAATAGTGTCCTTCTAACACACCAATACAATCCATCCTCCGCCCTTAGGTTATCATGAATCAGGAACGTGGGAATGCAGCCTGAGCCCTTTGTTTCCTTTGGCAATTCATCCTGCATTTTCAGGTCATTTCTTCTTTAGGTGTTTCACTCTTTTTTTCATATAACTCCACACTATACCCATTTTTTTTTTTTTGGCAATATGCCCAGGCTTTAGGGGGAAAAAAAAAAATCTTACATCCCTTCAATGCTAAAGTTAAAACTTCCAAACTATTACTGTCATTTTTAAACCAGAAGAGTTGTCACCTTTCTAGAAACAGTGGTGCAAGACAGACAGCTTTGTAGTTCTATAGTGTTTGACATTTTATGCGCAACAAATATTGACTCCAACATTCCCTTGACAGAGCACAAAAATTCATTTTGTGAATTGTATTGACAGCCTAAGTAGGTTCTTTCTTTTCCCTTGAATAGGCTTCTCTAACTTATTAACCCAGCCTTGAGGGTTTTGAATATTTACCTCTAAAACTGAGATCTATTTACAGCACAACAAGCATTTTGATAGGCAAGAGACATGGGATGAAGGTTACCATGCAATCAGACTTATTGTAAAACTTCAGAGAACACTCAAATGATAAGTAGATGTCCTTGTTCAACAGGCCCTACATCATAAAACGGATAAATCAGCTTCAGGCAGACTCTAAAGTGACATATTCCCAAGTTTGTGACTTTCATTTGCCAAGATTTTCAATTCCCAGTCCAAGTCTACCTTGTGATGTTGAGGTAAATAAAGGGAAATTTAAAAATTCATTTCAGTTAATTTTATCTGATGAGAAAAGAACTTTGGTTTAATTAAAATAAACCCCACCATTTTGTACCAGAAAACTCACCACTACTGCAAACACACACCATGCCTCTAGTTTTGACGGCAAAGAGAGAAGAAAAATCTCCAGGAAAATTATTTAATGAATCATAATTTGATTAAAACCTCTTCTGTATATCACCTTTAACAGCTCACCTGGAATATATCAGCTCTCCCTGTATGACAAGCTTTCCAAAGAGCAAAAACTTAGGTTTCATAACTGATAAGCCAGATTTCAGAGGACCGACTCTGTCTCAGCTCATTTGGATCTCATACCCCAAACAGACCAGGAGAAGTTTTTTCTTTACTTGTGGAGTCATCCATATGTGCCTGGATAAATGAAGATGAAAATTGGCTGCCTTTTTCAAAGGCTAAATCAAGAAACTTCCAGTGTCTTTCTACAGATCCGTCAACATTTTCATGAGCCAACTGTGTTTCTCTTCAAGCTGTAGTTGGTTCAGTCAAACAGGAAAAATCTGTTCAGATGCTTTGTAACTGGGAGGAAGGGAAGGACCAGCTACTCTTCCTTAAAACCTGCTTGGTGAACTGCAGCTGTGGCAGTCAGGGGAGCTAATTAAACCCAACCCAGAGTTTTCCAGACTTAGGTCAGGTGTTTGCCTTCTAACCTGCTGCTTGCTGTGAAAATATGTTTTATCACTTAAATCTGTTCTGCAACAGCAGTGAAACTTTTGGTGTATCCCTTGGCAACCCTGTTCCTGCAACCCCAGAATTCCTCTGATGGAGTCTCTGAGTTTATGCAGCAGGTTCCACCTTAGGGTGGCCCCAAAGAGGTTCCCTGGGAAGAGATCTTCTCTCCTATCACCTTTCCTTCACCTCTCCAGTTTATTCTCTGTCTCAGGCTTCCTTCAGCCCGAACTTTTAACTCTCTGAAGCAGAAATGCTGTTGTAAGGATACAATGAGCAGTAAGATCCTTCAGTAACTAAAGGCTGACCTTCCTACTGACTGTGCTTCCCGACCTTTTCCTGAGGGGGCAGCCCCTTCTGCTCCATTTAGGCTCATCTGGCAGAAGAAGTTTGGTTCCTCCAGAGCTGGAGAATGAGAAGTTGCTCAGCTGAAAGTTCTTGTGCTCCCTCCCCTGTCCTAAGGGGAACTGCAGGTAGCAGTGGAGTGCAGTGTCTCCTGGCTGGAATGAGGAATTGCTGCTGGCAAGTCCACACTGTTCTCTCCTCTCTCACCTCGAGGGACTGGGGTTGCTGTTACCATAGTCCTGAGTACACTCAGAGTCCAGAATGAAGTTCACACATTCCTAATGATCAGAATAATAAAAGAATGAAAAAAAATAAAGTGAAACCTGTAGAGTGTCTGCTGTGAAATAGTCTGAGCCCTGCAGTGTCCTTTGACTGAGGGGAGCAAAGTCAAAGAAATCCCATGCCAGAAACTCCAGTTAAGAGATACTTTCTATTCCATGCAATATATGCTGTTAAATATATCTGTAGATCATGAAAATTAAAAAATACTCCCTTTTTTTTTTTATTTATAACCATCTCTAATGTAAATGCCATTTACATTAGGGGTGGTTATAAATACACAGTCTCGCACAGTGCCCAGTATATTCACAATTGTGGGGGAGTTTAATGTTTGCTAAACAAGTTTCCAGGAATCAAAACAAGCAGTTGAGCATCAGTGAAGGAATAAAAGCCTCCTGTGCCAAAGGCAGGCAAGAAGTAACCAGTTTTAGAGAGATCAGGAAAAGCATTGTACGTATGTTTAGATATGTAAAAGTGCAGTGCTGAAATCCTGCCATGATCACCCGGGATAATCCAAGATTAAATCCAGGGAAACAGATATTCCAGCCCACACTGGAGGATCAGAAGGTGCTGATAGTTTACAAACAAATGCTGTGTGGCTGTGGGAGATCAGTTCCAGATATTCATCAGTACAATTGAATGATCCGTACCAAAATCTAAATAACACTGTGACAGGACAAGATCCATTAAAATCAAGATGGGAATTCACTACTTTTCCTTTGGAACGGGAAAAGCAGGAGAGCATTTCTGTGATTCCAGAAAAATTTAATCTTTTATTTTAAGTTTCTCAATCCCAGGTTGCTAGGAAACATTTGCAGTATAAGTAAGGAGGAATGAAATACATTCCAGAGTTATACAATATCCCAGTGTTAAGTGAGGAGCACAATAGCTTAAAAGCCATCATTAGTGTCAAGAACTGAAAATACTGCAACATTCTCAATTCATTTTAAATTTTAGTGACTTTCATCTGGAATTTAATTTTTGTTTCTTTGGAAAGCCAGAGATCCTTTGCTTGAAAAAGCTCAGTGACAGCTGTATAATATCATTGGAAGATTAAAGACTTTGTTTTCAGAGTTTAAAAGGTGATCTATGTGGAAAGCATCCTTAATTTTTATTCTATAGCAACATATTTATTAGTAATGTTAATGGTAAACAATACTGAAGGTTAATTTTCATGTTGTGAATCAAACTGAAAGAGAAATAACACACTAGCTGAGGCAAAATAAATATATATGTTTTATATATATACATATATATATTTATCCACTCAAAAAAAGTCACTAGTTAATTAACTCTTAGATTTCTAGGACTGAATATATGTTAAAGGCAAGATAAAGGTAGGAGTTGATCAGCAATGTATTAGGAGGTGGAAATGCTGGGATTTTAAATGTCACTAAACTAACTATGGGCAACTGAACTGGGCCTTCAGATACTCCTAGATTATGGTGAAAGCTTAAATATTATTTCCTCTAGACATCTACATCCAGCTCTGAACCTGTCAAATGAATCCCTCCCCTGTCTAAAAGATGATAAATGCCATCATATTTAAATCACTTTACAGCAACAGAAATAACCACACAAAGATTAGCAAATCTACTTTGGTTAAAAATAGCATAAACTCAAAGAAAAAACGTTCCCTGCTAGTCTTTCTCCTTAGTTTTCAACTCCATCTAGACCAAAACAATTTGCAATATCAATTTGTTCTCCTTTATGTAAGATTATCAGACACTGAGGTTTTATTGTGCTCCGAGTATTTTTTCTCATTTCCTTTATAGAGGTCATTTAATTTTTCTTACTTCTCTCCACAGTGAAAACCTATAAAAGAGAAGAATATCCATCTTTCCCTGTTTTCATCTTCACCCTGGTATGGACATTTTACTTATTTGTGTGGACTGGGTCACACAGAAGGTTTGAATAGTCCAGTATTTTATCTCTAATGGTGGCCAATAACTGATGCCAAGGAAATAAATAAGGGGAAAAAAAACCAACCAGTAATAGAATAAGCACTTGTTATATTCTTGTTATATTCTTAGTTTGCAGCCACCTCCTGCTCAGAGATTAAAGGATATTTTGTGCACTCCCACTGGGTGTCAGAAAGCCCAACATCTACCTGATCTTCAGCATTTCTGCAGATATGGTTTTATTAAAACAATAACACCAACTTTTTAACATCCTGGTCAAAAGAGATATATTTCTGAGGTCTGAGGGGAAGGTGAATCCATGAGGAAAAGTAGCTGTTGTCACAGGTAACATACATGGATCAGGTAATGTGTGATATACATTTCTGATTAGGGAAAGCTTTTGGCCTTCTACAAATTCCCAAGGTACAACTGGAGTAACCCCTCTGTTTTGATGTACAAGAAAGCCTATTCTAGTGTACAATTTGAGACACCTGAGAAGGTAAAGGGTCAAAGTTTGCAGATCCCAAGTGAAAACAGGCTGCTTGTGCTCTGTTATGCCTGGTTATGTCGTGCAGGTTCCAGCAGAAACCTGAGACATCTTTGCCAGTCTGCTGTTTAAATAAGGTGGTTTAGATGTGTTAAATTTGGAGTCACTTGGAACTATTATGGTGGTGAAAAGTTCACCTTTAGAGTTCACAAAATGCCTTTGGATCACTTGTATCTGATCCTTCATGACGTCATCTGCAAAGCAGATATTCTATATCAGTATTATTTGATACTACAACCAGCCAACAGCATGTCCTCCAAAATCTCAGGAGTATTTTTATTCCAGGGCAGACAAAAGTATCCTTTTTTTTAGCTAACAGTTCAGATCCAGTTAAGAATTTGATATAGCATTCCCAGCACTTGAATGAGTGGCAGCAGACTTCAGAGCTGATGATGACGTTGAATCTGGGAGATAAAGCAGCTCCTGACAGAATTTCCTGACTATCCCACAGGGATGTGAAGCAAATGCAAACAGCAAACAATGCCCATTCTCAGCACTGAAGGTTGATTTATTGCTCTTCCCCATAAGAATGACACTTTCCCTCCTTAGTTTGAGGGTTTGTGGTGAAGTCCAGGCTCCTCATCAACTTGTCATTTGCTGGTGATGTTTCTACTAAGTCAAGCAAACCAGGGAACATCATATTTTCTGTGTCTTAGTAGGGGAGTGCAACCTGGAAATCCTAAAATTGAAACCAGAGAACCCTCCAGAAGCCAAAGGTTTGCAGTTTGAAAGGTAAGAAAACTCAAAGTAGAGATTCAGGATCCTGTTTAACTTGGCTGCCATCTCTGTATGATTTCCTGAATTCCCACAGGAGAGGAACAAGGAATTAGAGGCTCTAAGAATGTATTTTACACTGTATACATTCAGAATATTGCTCTGTCCCAGTAACCTCTGTGATTTGTTTCTTGTGATTTTCCACTTCTTTTAATTTACTTCAGAAAGGTACATTTTGTGTCAATGTTTAACCTTTTTCAGCTGAAATGGAGGTTAATTCAGCCAAAGGAAATGTTTAGTAGGAAGATTTTTTTAATTTACTTAAACCTCAGTAGATGATTTGGAATCTGAACAGCTCTTTCTTGAAGGTTTTATTTTTTTTCCCCTCAGAAAAGTACTTGTCAAGGACTCACAGAGAGTTGAAAAATACTCAAAATATCTCTAAACTCAGTTTACACATAGTTTATACATCTGTGTGGACCATAGGAAAATATAGATGTATCTAAAAATCTTACTGTATACAGGAAAAAATATGGGGAAACCCTGGCTTGATATTAAAGTTTCTTTGCAAGAACCTCATTTGTCAGGTTTCAAAGGACTTCTGAGGCTTTTGAGATTAAAAGGTAAAAATCTCACTCCCACTCTCCTGAACTTTACAGCACTTCCTTCTGAACACATTGGAAATAGATGGAATATACAGAATTTTGATAACACCTGACTCAAACACTGTAAACTGAGAGCCGAAAAATGAATTTTTAGAACAATCAGATGTTTTGTCTTTATTATTTCTTCCTCAAGCCATGCTTTTCCATACCCTACTTAAAAGCCAAATTTAAAATCCCAAATTATTGATCTTTCAAGGACTGGTAAAAATATATGTTGGCTGTTTGTGACAACAGAAAAGTCCAACTTGTAGCAGTTTCAGTAAAGCCACTGAAGAGACGCAGCAAACAAGAAGCTTTGGAGTGATGTTTTTATTTGGAGAGAAGCACCTTTATGCCAAAATATTTTATTCTCTGCTCTGATAACCAGGGGTTAAGGACAGTGAAGGACATTCCATCTGATCCTGCCTGAAATCAGAAGGGACTTTCTTCCCCTTAAATGTAAGACCACAGATGTGCTACAGGAAAATAGCCCAGAGCACCAGAATTAAGGCAAATGCTCTGAGACCTCAAAATTTTTTGTTTCTTCCAGCTATCCCCGAGCAAGGTGGAAATCAAATGGATTCAATGGAGCTGTTAAATAGTAGCAGGGAAAGGACACAGCCCTAAAATCAAGCAATGTTTAAAGAAATAACTGGGTAAACAGAAAAGGAAGAAACTATGCAGATCTAGCAAGGGATATCTTGGGAAGGAAGTGATAAAAATAGGATGCTACAAAGCAGTAGGATGAGGTGACTGGAATTATTAAAGAGAGGTTGAGAAGAAATTCCCAGAGATTGTCCAAACCAGAAATTCTACAGACTCAAAGTTGGGGCTCTGGTAGATTTGGCACTGAAGCAGATTGTTAGGATTTTGAAAACAATTTAAGAAATCTGCTGTAGCAGTTGAAGACTCCTGAGCTGAGAGGCTGGTTCCTTTCCCAGCTCTGTTCCAGCAATTTGTTGTCATGACTAAGGCTGGAGAAACGAGGCCCTTTCCTTGACCCCTCGTGCTCCCCGACGCCGTGAAAATCATTCGAAATCAAAATGAGTTAAATCTCCTCCGTTTCAACCCGGTGGAAACAAATTGCTTTTTGATTGAGGGCCCGGAAATCATACAACCTAATTTATGCACACGAAGCTCCGAAGGAAACTGGTTTACAACAAATGATACCTCAACTTGTCCGAGATGTGGCACTTGAATTACTGTGCTTAAAACACCGCGTGGTTTTTGTTGGGAAAGGTCAAATATGTGGGTGGCAGAACACGGAGGACTTATTAACTCAGCAGCTGAAATGTTAGTGCAGGTACTAACTAACATCACAAATTTGACTGGTAACATCTTCTGCGTGATTTGTTCACTTAAGGGAAGTAATTGAAAGCAGCAGAGAGCACAAAAGAGGAGTGGTTGTTATTCAAACTCTTTTGTGCCTCTTTTTTTTCTTGGGTTATTCAGCCATCTTGGGTTAGGAAAGAGATTTCTGATTCGTTTGAGCAGGTCTTGGAAATATTTAGTGGTTTCTGTTTGCTTATTTGTTTGTTTTTATAGCTCTTTAATGCATTTCAGTCTTCATGGTTTCGTTTCTCGAAGTCTCTTTACACATCAAGTGTTTTACAAACCCCCTAATCTGGAGCATTTAGTTTGTTTGTTCTTTGAAAATGGAGGTTGGTTGTGCTGGAGGAGCCCCCACTTGCAGGCTGATAACAGCAGGTGCCTCTTCTCTGACAATATTCAGATTAATAGTAATGGGATAAGTGAAAGAAAATATATCCTTGCACAGACTGATCTCAATAGTGGCACTTAAATGCTCCAGAATTCCTTTGATACCAATGTGATGCTTCCTATGGAGATGTCCCATGGTGTCCAGGATTAAAAACTATTGTCTAGTATTAAATACTACAGTATTTTCATGTTATTTAAAGAGGAGAGAAACTTTATTGCATTTGTTGAAGGAATTATCAGATAATTAATCACTTTGATTTTTTTCTTTTTATTCAATTTAGATAGCCCACAAGGTAAAAATCACTGCAATATGTAATAAACCCTTTCTATTTTTTATCTAGCATACATACCTTATTTCTGTTCCTGGCTAGTATATTATGTATAAATATAGGCTTAAATTTGAACCTTAGAAAATATTAGTGTATTTTTTCCTTACAAAGGATTATTAATTTGCTTTTATTAGCTGCCTAGTTGCAAAGAGATCCTCATTTTTGATGCACTTCTGATGAGGCAGGAACACTGCTATGTTGCTTTCCCTGTCTAGAACCTATCCCTGGATAAGGATATGATGTTGAAAACTAATAGTGTGTAGTGTAATTATTATTATTTCGAGTCAAAGTTTGAAAGATTAGGTAGTTCAGAGAGCATCTGGATTTAAATAAGACCCTCTATAACTACTAGAATATTAAAATCATTCTGCTATTGGGTTGTAGAATTAAATTCTGTGGAGTCAGGAATTAAGTGATTATTACAGCAGTTGGCTTGCATGAATATTGGCCATAAAGACTTACAAATTACAATATGGAAGAGTTTTAAACTTTAACATCTTACATTACTTTCATCACATTCAATAAAACGTTATATTCTTCCATGAGATTTCCTCAGTATGCAAAACCCCATTCTCTCCATCTTCTACACCCACCTGGTGAAGTGCAGTGTTTTAAATCATCCTGCTGAGGAGTTTTCCTAAGATCTCTTTTATTCTCTTCATCAGATTTCCCAATTCCCAAAGGAAATTCTTGGAAAACTGTTTAACAATGTTTTAGGAATAAAAAGTGCATGGAAGGGTATCACAATTTCCTCTGACTCAAATTAATTATACATTTAATTATACAAAACTAAACTGGATAACAGTAAATAGATTACAAATATTGTATATCAAGCACTCAGACTAGTGCTAATATTCATATTCTGGATGATATCAACAAAGGAATTTGGATTTCAACGAACCTTGTGAGTCCCTCCCAACTTAGAATATTCTGTTATTTTATGATACTAAAAAATTCAGTTACCAAAGTGTACAAGAGACTAATTTAAAAAAAAAAATCTGTGTAATCAAATGGGCTTTCATTTTTTTACCATTAGATTTTTTTGTTAGAATTCCTCTGTTACATGAGAAACTTTTCAAATTCTCCACAAAGACCTTTCATCTTGCACATTTATGGAATTTATTTCCATTTATAAATTAAAAAAAAAAATCCTTTAAGGATGAAACGTATTGAGGTATGAAAAAGAGCAAATTGAGGGATCCTTAAAGATTACCAGGCTTGACTGGTAGTTATCAAGACAAGAAACATTGAGTTTCAGGGGACAAAACTAAATTAGCAGAAGGCAAACATGGGCTTAGAATCCAGAATTACCTTTAAGGAGTGTCTATAACTCATAAGCACATGTTAAATGGATGTATTGGGGTCAATAGAGGAATGATGTGCCACGACTGGCAATAGGAGTTAATTTAATTGAGATGACAGCTGTCCTCTTGCTGGCATCCCTTGAATAAATTATTTGATTTGATTAGTTTTTCTCAGGCTGCAAGATGAGATGAAGCTTTATATTAATTCTGAGAACTCTCATTTATTTGAACTTTGCTGACGACTCCTCTGTCTCAGCTGCAAATCCTTCCAAGTCAATTTGAACAGGTTTATTTACCTGAAAAAAATCTGCCTTTCTGCTCCATCTTCAGCTTTCCAAACAAGGAACTATTGTTTTAGGTCATGGGCATGTGGCCTGTCTGCAATATTCATGTCTTTGGTGGTGCCTTTTCAGCTGTGGGTGGTGACATGAATAGACACTGTTTAAACTTGCAAGGTTATTTGGAATGTACTGTTGTATTAAGCCATATTTTAACTGAGTGGATATTTTTTTGTTTCTTCCAGCTATCCCCAAGCAAGGTGGAAATCAAATGATGTGAATTTCTCAGAGCAGATGAAAATTATTGTTTACCTGCTGGAGAGGTGAAAAGAGCCTGGGCTGACACTCAGCATCATTAGCTGGGAAGAATTCTCACAACAGTCAGGAGGAATTTTGAATAAACACAGACAGCAGGGCAAGGTCCTTGGAGGTTATTTCTGTTTCAGATGAATCTTCCTATTCTGCCTTACCACCTGTGCCCTCCCTTGTCTGACAAATTAAAAAGAAGCATCCCAGATATTTTAATAAAAACCACAGAGTGCAGCCAATAGTTTAAAGGACAAGGCAGTGCCACAGATTATTGAAATTCAGAGTGATGAATAACAACTATAAAATATTTCAGTCTCTGATCCTATTGAACAGCATGATCCATCCCCTTAAAATCAAATCAATAAATGCAAAGCAAAGTATATTAATATTTTAAAATGATAGCAGAGCTGTAACATGTTATTTGGAGGAAGGATCAAAGAGCAAACAAATATATTTGAATGTTCACTCATTGTTATGATACTAAAAAGTACTTCAGTTGAGCAAGAATGGACAGAAAGTATCATGAACAAAACTTTATTCAGGAGATACTTTGCTATTGGTTTGCTAAAAGACACCACTAATCCTGCCTTCTTTATACAATTCTGTTGACAGCTTTTATCATATTCCCATGAAGGATTGAGTGGTGTTGACTAAAAGGATTCAGGCATATTTCCATTATTATAATGCTGGATGTACATTAGTAGTTTAACATGATAGTTATAAAAAACCCGCTTCTATATACAGAGTTTGCCTCATTCCCCTGCAACACTTAGAATCTATTTTATGTGTACAACTGCCTTTTATTTTGGGAGATAAAAAAGTTTTGTTTTCAATCAGATGAATCCTTTCTAAATGTACTATTGACATCTGCTGTCAACTGCCATCTGCTTTATAATTAATAATCCAGATGTTAAGACAGCATTATCTAAAGAAAATCAGTTTATATTTTGATGTTCCAGATAAAACTTATGACTTCTTAACTGCCCTTTCTCATCTTCAAAAGGCAGTATGTTTTCTCCCAGTGCCTGATGTAACACTGCTGATATGTGATGGATGTTTATTGACTTTTTAATCACTAAAATTTCACCCTTTTTTGTCACACTTAATTCCCATCTCTTGATATATATCCTTCTCTTCTTAGTCAGACAGAGGATTAGCTCAGAGATAGTGGGGCCTTCCTCTTCCTACCTCCTCCAAAATAGTTCCCAAACTCCCTTTTAGAACCATCTCCAACATCATCTGCTGTCTGTCTTCCCTGAATTGTCTTTGCTCTGCCCCCTTGCCCCAGAATTTCAGCCTTTTCTTGGCTCACCAGACACTTCCACCCACTCTGAGATGGGTCTGGAGATCCCTCTCAAAACCCCTGATCCTTTAGTGAGTAAATAGGCACCAGTTAAATGAGTTTAATTTTTAAGATGTGTCTCACAGTTGACACTTTCTATGCTGCGGAACTGAAGCTGAAAAGCAGAATTTACACTGAACAGCAGGAAATAGGGTTAGAAAAGACCTTCAGATACATCTTGTGTGTTGTTTTGCCTTTAAAATGTCATCCCTCATATGTTCTCCTCCATGTTCCTCTTCTTTTCTCGTTCCAGGCATATGTTCCAGGACATATGGATTTGTCTTTCCAGGAGAATCTTATCCGGTTGTTTCCTGTTGACATTTGTTTTCTTGGAACAAACAACCCCAGAATTGTCAAATTTCCTGCTTTATGGTGACTTTACCACAAGTTGCCACCTTCTCCTTCTGCAGAGCAAGACACGAAGAGGAACATCCCTGTTTCACCCTCAGCTGGACCCCAAATTCTGAATGCTTTGGCTGTATTTTAAAGTGCTTGGAGTATTTTTTTCTTATATCTCATCCCACATCAAAACTGGTCAGTTCTTGTGACATTGTGTTCGTTACTTTTGTGTTAATAAAGAAGAATTCTAATTAACAAAACATTTTTAAGTCTAACATTGGGTTGGGTTTTTTTTCTGCTATCCTTAGTCAGGTTTGTCATATGAAAGATAGAAATCAAATCTCCTGTAAAGCAGAGTTGTCTGACTGTGCACAGTGAACATCATTGTGTACACAACAGAGTATTATATTAGTTAATAAATATGTATATTATTAAAATAACTACTAATTATTAAAATACTAATTAAAATAACTACTACTAATACTAGCCACTGGAAATTTCATCCATGATTTTGCCTTATTGACTGGGAAAATGACTTTTCCATTTCATCATTGCATCATTTTCATATCTGTTTTCTTTCAGTAAGTGGTAGATGCTGGATTTAAATAAATTAAGAAAAAAAATACCCTGTGATTCTTATTTTCATGGTGCAGGTATCCATCCAGCAAAAGGGAATTCAAATGCAGTAATTTTTCATGGATTACCAAACAACCATTGGCTGCTAACACAGTATTTGAATCTCACTACGACCCGTGAATATTGATATAAAAGTCAAAGTGCTCCCAAACTCTTCCTGGTGCTTGGGATATAAATTTCCTGTGCCCTCAGGAGTGTGTGGGTTTGATGTAAGTGCTGGAAATCTTCTTTGATTATTTTCAGAATAGGAGCTGGAAATATTTTCTAATTAGGAAATGTGTCACAGTTTGGAATTCTTTGATTAGAGTTCCTCGTTTGGCACCGTGCAAGGTGGTGGCTTCTGGCTTGCAGAGGGAGAGGATGTTTTGCTGTAAAAGGTGCTGGGGAGGTGTCAGAAGATGTTACTTTTTGCAGATGAATATGTAAATAGAGAGTTCAAACCCAAAAGAAATATTGTGCCTTGGGAATAGTTCCTTTGTTGTTTTCTTTCCTCTTTTCTTTGGGGGAGAGAGTTGTTAGGAGGCTTGGAATAGCAATTATTATGGTAAGTGTATAAAATATTCTGAGCAACTTCTATTGAATAAAGGATATTTTCTCGAGATTATAAACTGGTGAACAAGCTGCAACTTAATTAAAAGGATAATTAAATGTTGCATCAACTACCTACAGTTTTTTACCTTTTTTCTTTCATTTCAGGACTGTTTTTTCTTCTTATTTTTTAAAGGAATCTGAAGTCCCCACTTTATAAAAGCAGTTCTGAATAATTTATATAATGAACTGATGGAAACAAAAACGGAATTTATAACTCAGTGATATTTCCCTGCTTATTTTGCAAGAGGAGGAGAAGAGTTATGTGACAAATTAACTGTAAAAAGGAGAGCTAAAATGCTTTATAGTGAGTAATAAGTAAATCACAATGGGGTTCAATATAAAATGTGTTTCATGAGAAGTATTAATAGCAGCACAATTTGATTATGCAGAAAAATCTATTGTTGTTTAGCATTTAGCGAACATTTCCAGGTAAAATCTGATTTTAGCAGACATTTGCTAAGGTATTTGGAATACTCTGCTTCCTGCAGCAAACATGAAGCTTGGCTGGAAGGCAGATGTGGAGCCCTTAGTAAAAACATCATTTCTTCCAGTAACTCTCTTGTAACTTTTGTGTAAGTTTGGGAACTTTTTTTATTTGCTTATTTTTTCCCCACATGTATTCAAATGCACCAATTCACTTTCTGTCAAAAAAAAAAAAAATCTATTTTAAACTTAAGTGACTCTTAAAAAACTGAGGAGTTCAGGCAGCAGCTCTCAGAATGAGCCCCAGGATTCCAGATCTGCCTCTTGGTGAGATTTTCCTTGACACGTGCCCTTGCTGGCAAACATTTTGCTTTCAATTTTATCTCCCTGCCCACTCTGCACCTCTTTTGCTTTATCCTATTTGTTGCACAACATTTACTAGAGATAAATATAGTGCAAGAATACATTGCATTTCCTTCTGATGACACAGTTCAGGACTGACCTTCGATTCTCCTGTAATCTCATTTCAGATGTTCCTTGGGCAGAATTTAGTGAATTGTGCTGAATTACACCGAGCTGGGCTGGCCTGGAGATAACAACAAACTAAATGTGTGAGCTCATCCTGCTTTCTTGCTATCTGTTTACTCCTTTTAACATCAGCCCATGGCAGCAGAGGAATGCAAGGGAAGCTGCAATGTAGACTGGGTAGGTTTTGTTGTCTTTGTACCTAAAAATGTGTAATAATAACATGGTAAAGTTTAATTCCAGCCCAGATCCTCTGTGTTAAGCCGTGATCAGAGCACACTTGCTGCTGAAAACGTGTTGCTAAGGGAGAAGCTTTGCAAACTGTTTGGGAGGGATTTTAATACTTCAGCCTGCTTCTGGTAGGGCTTTCTTCAGAAAGGACAGAAAAGACCACGGGATAACTCTCCTCCTTGTTTTGCTCAAGTAGATGTTTCTGAGCTCCTACCAGACTTAAAGTTATATTTTCAAGTGGGACTTCAGGTGACATCTACTGTACAGAAGTATGGGGTCAATCACTGTAACTAAATCTCATTTCTCTGATAATGTTGTCAAAAAAAACACTGCAGAGTTTGACCCCATTTGTAATTTAGCCAGGAGAGATTTCTTGCAACTCTGTTCTCACAATGGGAAATTTTGTAATTAAATGTGGTCAGAACTTTAGACCCCCCCCAAAAAAGGAGATATTTAGTAACTAATGAATAGTTTAGTGAACCTGGTACCTCTAGCCTGGGGAAAAGGAGGCTCAGGGGGGACCTTCCCACTCTCTACAACTCTCTGACAGGAGGGGGGAGTGAGTGGGGATCAGGCTCTGCTCCCAGGGAACAAGGGACAGGAGAAGGGGAAATGGCTTCAAGCTGCACCAGGGGAGGGTCAGGCTGGAAATCAAGAGGAATTTCTTCATGGAAAGGGTGGTGAGGCATTGGAATGGGTTTCCCAGAGGAGTGGTGGAGTCCCCATCCCTGGAGGTGTTCCAGGAACGACTGGACATGGCACTCGGTGCTCTGGGCTGGGGGACACGATGGTGTTCAGTGAAAGGTTGGACTCCATGACCTTGGAGGTCTTTTCCAACTTAATGATTCTGTAATTCTCCAATCCATGATGGAGAACACCTCCAATACATATCCATTTAATATCTGAGTGCTGGAGTGTCTGTGTCCTCAGTATTGCCTCTTAGAAATAAAGATGTGTAAAAATATGTGATAGATATATATATGTATGTGAATTTAAAATTTTTTTACAGCTCAGTTACATTGAATCCCACATGAAAAGAGGAAAACCAGAGAATAAAAAGACTCAGAGGTTTATTTTGTACTGATTTTAATGAGATAAAACAGTCTATAATTAAAAAATCACAGGCTGTTTGATGTGCTAGCTGGAATTTTTGTCCAAATCCCAACAAGTTTTGCAGGATCTGGCTGTGAATTGAAATTTTTAAGGTACTAGCTCAAAAAACTCTTACCATGTTGTCTGAATCCTTCCAGCACAAGATTTCCTAAGTTTAAATGTGTCATTAAACTGGTTTCACTATTAGTTAAATAGCAGAGAAACACAAATCTTTTCCATGAAAGTAATTTTTGAATTAATTGAATCATTTGCAACCCCTCCATGAGTCAAAGTTAATCAGAGAGGTCTAATTTGCTCCCAGACAAAGGGCTCTTTGTGAAAGGCTTTCTATGAAACCCTGTTTTTCTGACAATTTGTACCTTTGCACGCCACAATCTTCTGCTTATATTGCAAAAGTAATTATCCCCTTTAGGTTGCCTTTATATTAAATATTGAATTTGTTAGTTAATAAGAGGTATAATTCAGTTCAGTGTGATTGGTAAATCCATCCTGATGATGTGAGTTATGCCAAATCTCTCGATTTTTTTGCATTCTCCTCTGGAGGCAGCTCACAAAATTGAGAAAACATGCAGCTGGTTTATTTGAACTCCCCTCTCCTTTGACATTAAATAATGACATTACTTAAGAAGCTGTTGGTGAATCCATAAAATTAGCATTATTGAGCACAGATACCATGTCTTATAAATCAGGAATTATTAACAAGCTCTTGGCTGATTCAGAGATGAGTTTCTCAGTGAAGCCCCTGATTACAGCAGGCAGAGAGTTCGAGACACTTAAAATTACAGATGCTCTTATCATATAGATTTTCCCAGTTGGCACATTCAAAAGCACCAGTGTTTTAAATTCTGGACCTTAAAGTTTAAAAGAAACCCTGAATGTAACTTTTTTGCATCAGTGACACCCTCGCTGCTGAGGAGAGTCTGGAGGTTTCTGCACAAAACGGTGGGGGAAGTGTCTGTTGGCTTCCCCAGGAGGAAAATTGTTCATCTGGAGGGTGGGAAAGAGTGTAATTCCTTTTTCAAGCTGATTTCACAACCTGGACTGAACACATTTTCCTCCCATAGGAGGGTTTTAGTGGATCATTGTCAGCTCTTCAGTAGAGGATCCCTCCCAGTAATCCCTGTTTCAGTTATCCCACTTAATAAATTAACATGACCATTTTAAGAGAGACTGTTTCAGATTTCCCAAATCAATACCTTATAAAGTAATTATTACTCTGTTTCTGATTATGCTTCAGTTATATCAGCACAAGTTAATTCCAGCTGGAAATACCAAAGGATAAAGATGGAGATGAAGATTTACTGCTATGAAACTGCAAGTTGAAGTGTGTTTAAATTTGAATCTAATGTCCATAATTGTCACAGATTTTAAGGGAATCAGGTTCTAAGACATACATGAAGTGCATTAGTGAGAATTTTATTTCTATTTGCATCAGTTTATTAGTGAAAATTTTAAGAAGTTCCTGACCCTGTATCCTCAGATGATGTGACCCAGTGTATTTATATTGTTTTAGTGGAGTTCTAATGGCTAAATATCCCTTTAACTCTTTTCAGGAATTCTAAATTGAGATTAAGGAAGTATTTTGGTGTTTATGCAATTGCTGAATGATTCCAGTTGTCATTTCATTTGGGAAAAAAAAAAGGATAAAAACTTGGGCACAAATTTTATTATATTAGATTGTGCTGCAACCCCAAGCACTCAATAAAAAGGCAATGAGTATATTATAGCACTTCATCTCCCATTTAATGTCGTGGTGCCAACAGTTTAGTGCAAAATAAAGTTCTAAAGCTGCATCAGGATGGAAGAGCCCAAATCTCAGCTGGCTGGAAAAGTCAAAAGGAGATAGAACTGTGTTTTCTGCAGCATTTTCACAGCCTGGGAAATTAATTTCTGAGGGAGTCTTGAAACTCAAATATTCTTGTGAACATTTATTTTTTTTAAGTGGAAGACAAACCACCTGTAATTCGAATTCAGGCAAATTTGTATGTCTGGGACATGCACAATCAGATCTCTTGCCTTGTCCTACGACCTGCAGCACCACCTGCTCCCATCCCTGCACAAACCCACCATGGAATGGGGGACAGTGTGGGCTTTTCCAAGTGCAGATTACATTTTTCCTAATTCTCTTTTTAGAGCCTTTAGGGTGCCTTGTGTTATGATTTTTAGCTTCACTCTTCTGCAAGAGAGAATTGAGTTGCTGTAACCACTAATAAAAAAGCTGGAAAAATAACACATGAATAACCTTTGCAGAGGTCTGCCCTGAATTAGATGCCAGATTTGAGATGGGCATGTTTAATACAAGAGCAGTTCTGGGCAGGATTTCTGAGTCTCATTTTAACTCAATGAAGTTGGTTAAAAAAGAGGAATTTTGTTTATCTTCCAGTTAATCAGCTGGGCTGGTTTCTCTCCATTTTCTCCATTAATCAGTCTGATTTCTTCATGGCCAAACTCGCAGTGCAGAGGGTTTTAGTGTTGGTAAACAAAGTAATGAATGAAACAAATAAAAGAAACCCTGGGCTGCTGAGCTGGGTTATTTCAATATCCCCTTGGATAAGCCTCCTGACTCATTAACAGAGCCTTTGTTGAATCACTAGACCTTTTAAATTCAGTGCAGGGGCTCATCTCTGTTCATTTGGAAGGAATCGTGTTTAATTTAGTTGTTTCACATGGTAATGTATGTCACTTGGTAATTTTCCTTAGCTTTCACAGATTACATGTTACTTTGCATTTACATTTGATTTGCTGGCACAGATCAACATTCAGGAGCTTGTGGATTAAATATAAATCGAGTGTGCTGCTTGCCAGCCCAATTCCAGTGAATTAATGGCTAAATGTGACCCACAACCCCCTGGGAAGGTTACAAAATACAGGTAAGACTGAGAAGCTGAAATTTTCACTGCATGGGGTTTTTCCACAGTTTTTCCCATAGGGAAGTTGGGACATAGAGCGAAATTTCAGGATAGCTGGGACATAGATGCAGTCAAATTTCCCAAAGCTCATAAGCAGATTTGACTGTGCCTGCTCTGCAATCCAGAAGCAGCACTTCAAGTCAGCTCTGATATAATTCAAGCATGTAGTGGTACAACAGTGACATCGTGGAGCTTCAGCTCAGCCTGACTGCAAACCTGCCCTAGGTGCCAGGAAAATATCTGGCTAAACAGCCTAGAGGGAACCCAGTGCCTTCTGCCTCCTCTCAGGAGATGAGTTACTTTAAAACTGCTTCTGTCTGTAGGTTTGCTCTCAGGGGAACCATTCCAAGAGCATTAGACTTGTGCTTTAGGTGTTTTTAGCCTATAGGCAAGGATTCAGCTGGAATTAATTGGCCATGGTGAGCTGCAGCCAGGGAGGATCAAAGCTTGTTGATGGTAAAGTATTAATGCAGTGGTTGTACCTTCAGTTGTTCCCCTGTTAGTGCAGCAGCAGTGTGGGTTTGTAAGGAACTAATCCCTTGTAGGAAATAAATGTGCTGCCTTATTGCCAGCATTTGAAATGGTAGGGGATGGATGGATATTTGCTGGAGCAGGAAAACAGGTGCACTGTGTGATATTTAGGGTATTTTCCCTTGGAGAAAATGAGTTCTGCTGAATACTGGTAAGTAGAAAAGAAAATATAATAAGAAGAATAATAAGAAAAAGGAAAGGAACAAACTCCAAACAGGACTACTGACATCCTTTACGTGGTTGTTTATGGCAGACCCAGCATTTCCCACAGTCCCAAGGACTTGTGCTGCAGAACAGTCTCACGGGGGGGTTCACAGAGCTCTACTTGCCCATGGGCTCCTTTAAGGTTAGGAAAAGACCATGTTCACATCATGTTTGATTTGTAGTGCCAGAGACTCTGCCTAACCTGCAGAGCAGTTGAATTCTAGGATG
This sequence comes from Lepidothrix coronata, assembly GCF_001604755.1. Taxonomy (NCBI): domain Eukaryota; kingdom Metazoa; phylum Chordata; class Aves; order Passeriformes; family Pipridae; genus Lepidothrix; species Lepidothrix coronata. Next base: position 819,360 of record NW_016690398.1, read on the forward strand.
TACTACATGCTCTTAAAACACTGGGTTTTGTTTCTTCTCTGGAGCTCTGTGTTTTGGGTTTCTTCTCCAAAAAATTGCTCCTGGGCTTATTCTGACGTGAGTTATCACTCAGACTTGTGGGCAGTGCCCCAGGACCCTGCAGGTTAGGGGTAGCTGGCAGGACAGTGAATCTCTTTGGGGTTGTCACCTTAACACTCCTCTTGGCAGCCACATCATCTGTACCACGTTATTCAGATTTCTGCTTCTCCTGTCACGTTGTTTGGGTGTTGTCTGAGCGATACCAAAGCTGTAACACACAAGCAGCTGCTGCACATCCCTTCCACACATGCATCTCTCTGCCAGATTGAGTTTAAAATATCAATCTATAGCTCAGTGATAGCCTTTCTAGGGGATATCCACAGCTTGCAGAACTCATTTAGGATGTTTTCTTCCAAAGCTGCCATGTTTATAGAACTGAGAGAAAAACATCTTCTCACAATCATGTCAGACAACTCAGAACCTCTTCTTTTTGTGTTAATCCCTTCAGTGTTTACTAGTTGGATATCATTTCTGCTTCACAACTCATTCTCTCTACTTTTATTTTTTTTTTCTAATTTAAAATGAGGCAGTGTTAGCATTCCTAGCTGAAGGTTTTGATCCTTGGGTGTTTATGGCACATTGTTCTGAACCCTGCAAGTGATGAGCTCCAACCTCTATAGAAATATCACTGTAAGTTATTAAGGTCTGCACTTTTTCTGTGTTATGCCTTACAGCTCTGGAAGGACTTTAGGAGACACACAGCACACTAACACTTCTAAAGGTTATCTGAATGCACAGTGAGGAGTGACTTCAGCTTCACCCTTTGCTTCAGTGAAATTCTATGGTTTTTTGCAAAAAAAATCACCTTTTCTGACATGCTTTTTTCCTCAATTGCAAAACTGCTTCAGTTCATCCCTTTCACTCACACTGACTTCTTGTCATCTGGATTGTTGTTGGAAGAAAATAAGCTGATCAACAGCAAGTCTCTCCACCTACAATGTGGTCATGTCCTCTTTGCCCGGCAGAAAGGTAACTTTTTTAAATGGTTCAGTAATTTAGCCTGCTTTTCTCACATTCAGGATGGGATAAAAAGGAAATGAGAGGCTCAGAGCTGGTCCATGCCCATGAAAGTCAATGAAAAGACTCCAGCTACCACGTAAAGGTTTAAGTTCAGTCCACCACTGAGCAAGAAATTCATCACACAAATGTTTTTTAGGTCAGCAAAGGACTCTTTGAGACTTCAGGTATGTGTGGTATCAAACAAACTAAAGAAGAAAGTTATCTCCAGCTTGATATTTCCATCTGACTTCCCTGACTACTTACAATTAACTGCTTTTTTCCTCCTTTATTTGTTGAAGTGGTTTTCAAGTAAGGTCAAACCAGAGTAACATGGACACAAACGGGCTCTTTAATTGCAAACAACTTTATAGCTTTTGCATAAAAGACCTTGGAACGTTTAAAGCTATTATATGCAAGAATAAGACAAGTGGCTGTGCACTTAAAGTGTCACTCACAGAGCCCCCACTCGCAGAAGAAGTGAGTGGGAGCATGAACTGCCTGAGTGAGGGAACCAGCCACTGCCCCACTGACCCCGGGGCACCGTGGAGACAGAGGCATTAATTTGGGCAATTACTGCTCCCTGACTGATGAGCCATAAGTTCCAGAGACATAAAACAGCTTCACGGGAAATGTTCCCATTTGCTGCTGCCCAGGTTGTCTCCTGCCACCCTGTTGCATTTGCCACCCTCTGCACTGGGGCAGATCAGGGTGGATTCGGGCCTTTTAAAACTAAATTGGCTCCATCCTGAGAACGACACACGGGCAGGGCAGAGGGTTCCTGTCTCTGGAAACTTCCACTAAGGTCAGTCCTTCTCCAGAGGATATCTGGGAGGGAAGGAGGGCAGAGAGCAGGATGCAAGGAGACCTTCAGGGTATGTCTGTACTACAGGGCAAACAGTAATGATGAGTCATGTCACCTCCTTCTGGCTCCTTGCTAATGCACAGACATTCCAGGAAAATCCATGGAGGGCTGGTTTTTTTAAGTAAATTTGCTAGAAAGCAGTTTTTTGAAAGATATCCAGGACAAATGCAGATGCTGGGGGTATGTGTTGAACTAGAACACAGATTCCATTCTGTTTTACTTTCTTTTTCCTTTTCTTTTTTTTTGGTTTTCATCACTAACTTATCTTGGATTCTTGTCATGATATTTTTCCTTTGTTTCCTTTTGCTGCCCTTTCTTGCATTTTTTTTTTTTTAAGTCTAGACTGTATTTAATTCTCATGTCTCTTGTTTTCAGGTTACTGAAATAACAAAATGTTCAAGTCTCAAAAACAAAGGTCTTGCAAATTTACAGAATATATACCCTTTCAAAATTTTTCTGGGAATAGCCACTCACTGTTTGCCACCCTGTGCACTTATTTGTTGTTCAAATATGTCAAATTTCTGCTTTTTCTGAGCTGTTCAAAAATTGTCCTGGACTTGAAACTTGGATTAGGCATTTTCATTATTCAGAGTGTGCTTGCTTTCCAGGAATAACAAGAGAAAAAAAGGTGAAACAAACACAAAGTTACACAGGGCCAACATTATAACCAAATAGGTCATTCTTTTAGATTTTTTTACAGTTGCCCTTCTGCTTATTTTTCACAGCATCACATCAATCCCTGAGGCTTCTGCCAAGAATCTCGAGTCTTGTTTAAGTCTAATATATGTTATCATTTAAGGTTAGCTTAGAGTGCATCTTACATAGTTATAAGCCAAATACTTTTATGTTTCTCTTTCTTATTGTTATTTAGAGATACTCCAGGCCATGTAGCCCGTCCTTGTGAAAATGTAGCAGCCACCAAAGCAGTGACTAAAATGACTGTACTTTGCATAATGCCAGCAGTCAAAAAACCTTAAAAGCTCAATAATACAAAACATTAATGGCTGGCCTCTTTCATGCATCCCAGCTCCTTTAGCAGATGTAATATTATTAGCTTCTTCTGTTCACAGTAAATTAGATATGCAATAAGTAGGGGTAAGAGACAGATTTACAGAATATGAAAATGGCCCGTAAAAGATCATTCACCACAGCAATTAGGGATGGCTGGAACTCGGGGCAGGCAAAGTGTTTTGTAAACAGAACCGTAGTTTTGTTTTCTTGTTTTCTAGAAGTTGATTTAGGCAAAAGGGCTTTATTCCTGAGTGCTGGTGCTGTTCCCCACCCTGGGGGTGGAATCACATCAGTGGCAGGGCCCCCGACAGCTCCCAACTCCTGGCCGAGAGAGTTTTCCTGATATTCCAAGTGGTGGGAATCAGAACGGACTTTTAGCTGGAACAGTTGAGTCCAAAGTGGTTCAGCGTGGCAAGGCCTTGTCTCCACCAGGGTTCCAACTGGCTGGGGTCCACTGACTGAGTCCTGTGGCTGTGTTTTTGTGCCCCTGGTTTGGCAGACACTGATGATCCTGTCAGGCTCTGTTTTGTTGATGCTTTGGGTTTGCTAACTTAGCTCCACTTGGTTAAACTTGGGCCAGTGGATTCCTAAAAGTGGCATTTGGTCTGCAAAACTCTTAATGAGTGGGGGGGATGGTGATGACAACCTCTCTGAATACCCCTGCTTTAGATAAGGAGCTGCATCTGCTTTGCAAGTTTTCTTAATTAAATCTCACAGAATTCCTGAAATGTCTCCATGTGATATCCTTTGCCATGAAGCAAAAACCTGAGGTGCTGCCAGCGAGTTAGTCTTAAATCAGGGACACAATCCAATCTTTTCTGTTTCTCACTCCTGCATTATATTTATTAAATCTCTTCCTGAAATGTAACAGAAATGGAGTGCTGGATTCTCACCTGGCAGGAAAACCAGCCAGTCTCAGGAGCTATTAGGGAGCCTGAAGTCAGAGAGACTTGCAATATCAGAGTAGATGGTTCTGACTCCTTTCTTAAAATCCTGTGTTACAGTTTATATGGATTGACTGGCTAAACTCGGTGCTACTTAAGTCAAAAATGGGTAGTTGTAACCCTGAGGTTTCTTCTTTTGCCTCCTTTCATTTTGCAAACAAATTGAAGGAGTGGTGTAACTGTATAATGGCGTGATAAATCACTCAATTTACATTTGGCAGAATAAAATTAGCATTGCCATTACTTCATAATAAGGCATGGCTATGACTATGGAATTGATTTCAGAGCAAGGCTGATACATTACAATTTTGTTAATATTGAATTTTAAATAGGATGATGAATTGCTAATCAATGCAGTTAAAGAAGCAACTTAAGGGAAAAAAAAACACAACTACTGTTTACTTTCTAAATTGTGTGTCATTTACTGTGTCATTTTGCTGGGCTTCCATATTGGGAACTTCATATAAATAATATTACAATTACACCGTGGGCATCTGTGCGATTCAAGAAGAGTCTTCGTCGGGCTGAAGGGGAAGTTTTTAACTCATTTACATTCACTGTAAACTTCCAACATTTTTGGTGCACTAAGGACTTGCTCTGGAAAGATGGACCAATGCTGTCGTGCTGTTTCATAACCTAAATGAACTATTCTAACAACAAATGGAAGGAAACTTTGTTCAATTCCTTCTTTGTGCAAAATACCATTTGTTTTTCTTAGTTGGGTATACTTCTTATTCTAACCTATAGATGGAGTTTAGATTTATGAGTTTATCTTAAACCCAAAGAAGGTTTTAGTCAGAGAAATTTGTCTTGTTTTCTTACTTCCAGTTCTATCTCTTCTGCTGGAGAGGCCTTGACACCAGAGATACCTCCACTGTGTCTCATCTCAGAGATATGTTTAATTGACCAGATAAAGCTGATGGATGCACATTCTTTTCCAGGAAATCTCTGTGATGGTGGAAGAAGATAAAATATAAACTAGACTCAGCCTGCTCATGAGCTGGGCACAGAGATTTCTTATCCCATGTATAAGTTACTGGGAATCTTTCTCCCAAACCTGCACTACCTAAAAGAGAAATGGGAATTCACCAGCACAATGATGGTTCATTCTGGTGACCAGCATAGAAGCATAGAATCATAGAATCAAGACAAATAGAATCAATAAGATCAGTAGAATCAATAAGATCAGTAGAATCAACAAGGTCTTGGAAAAGACCTCCAAAATCATAACCAACCTTGGGCTGAATATCACCATGCCCACTAAACCACAGTGCCAAGTGCCATGTATGCTCATTTTTTGAACACTTCCAGGGATGGTGACCCCACCCCTTCCCTGGACAACCTGTTGCAGTGCTTAATCACTGTGTCAGTGAAGAAATTTTCCCTGATATCCAACTGGAACCTCCCCTGGCACATCTCAAAGCCATTTCCCCTTGTCCTTTCCTTTGCTTTATAGAAAAAAGAGAACAGAGACAGTACTTCCTATTAGAGTGAGGAGTTTCAGTTAAAACCTGAATATCTGGAAAATGCTGCTTTCCACCTTTCTTTATCTTGGCTGTTGCTTTCACAACTTCTGTAATCAAAGACCAAGCACAAATGACAACGAGATGGCAGCTTGCAAAATTCCTGGAGAATCGAAATGAAATCAATTGCTAAATCAAACTGAACTCATTAAGATGGAACTTTAGGAAGTACATTTAATCTTTCTCTTCACCTACAAGATTCTCTTTAATATGGACAGGATAATAATTATTAATCATGTCTCCAATGAATTCCCACAAAGGAAAAGTGCTCCAAAGTGAACAGAATATGTTCAGTCTCTTGGAAGGAGTGTTGAATAGGACTAAACAAGCTTGTTGCTCACGCTGTGCACCTTCATTAATGTAAGTGGGAGTCCCAGAGATGTTCTCTGACAACTCTTGGAGGGCTCTCTTGGGAAATACCAGCACTGTTCAGTGGAGGGATGTGAAAATCCTTTCCTTGGGCAATTTTCCGTAACCACTGGGTTATTCTACAAAGCATTCATCTGGAATCACTTGAAGCATTCACCACCCGTGAAAACAGACATGCCACCATCCTTTGTCAAGTGCTCTTGAACCACATCCAGCAAACAGGCTTCCAAAATAAGGTGCTGCTCAGCCTGAATAGGGAAGACAACATTTGGCTGCAGTATCATGGAAATACATTTGTCATCCCGATGTGCAATGACGTGGGAAAACTCTCTTGCTGCAAAGAACAACGGCCATTTCACTGTGGAAAACCCTGGCACTTGAACAATTTGGTGGCTTTTCAACCATTTTCTGCAAAGGTTTTCCCCTTCTCTCCCCACCCCACCCCAGTTTCACAGCAATTTTCCCCTGGAATGTGTCCTTTATTTCTAAAGCACTGAGATACATAAACCCAAACCAGTATTTCCCATCACTGAAATATTTTAAAAACCTTAAAAGCATTGGGTTTTTTCTGTCCTGAAAATTGCGGTCTTTTGCATCGTATTTCCTACCACCACAACCCCCCAACTTGTACAAACATCCGTAGATTTTAATGTCTGCTTAATGTACCAGAATGGTTTTATAGATCTTTAAAATGATCAGATATCAGTTTCCACAGCCTATCTTTCAGTTCCTGCCATTGCTTGGTTGAGTAACTAATATTAGGACCACTCAGAATTACAGAATTATTAATTTTAAATGTGTATAAATCTAAACATGAAAAGTCTATTTATAAAATACTCTTAGGAGCAGTTTAGCAGATTGTAGGAAAAGAAAGCTCCCCTTCTGCTTCTGGATGCTCACAGAGCTGAAATCTGGGACCAGGGATTGAGGGGATCCCACAGAACTCACTACCAGGGAAATTCTCATTTGCTTTTGGAAATGTGCAGTTTTGCTAATGCAGTTTTTTCTAATCTTTAAGGCACTGAAAAAAACCTGATTCCCAGGTTTATCTCAGCAAAGAATAAATGTGTGAGTGTCCCTTTGCATGACAACCTTCAGTTAGTCCCTGCAAATGCCAGTGGGGTGATAACAGCCCCAGAACTGGTGGGACAATTCTCCAGTGAGGATTTGCCAGCCCTTGCTGAGTTACTTTGCTGCTCAATCTCTCCACAACTTGTCTCAAAACATGACTTACTTTATCTTCTTGGGGTAAAATCAGGCAAAGCTCCTGGTAATGTTTATGAAAGTCAGAGCTTTGAATATTTTTTTTTTCATGTGAATGTAGATAATATTCTGGTTTGGGATAAAAAAAATTGTAAATATCTGAGAACTGCACAAGTTTTTGGAGTTGTGCTTAACTGGGAGGGAATTAATTTTATCCTGTGACATTTTCTTTCTGCTGGAAACATATCTTTCGAGTTTGAGGATTTTTTTCTGCAGTTAAACCTGGACAGATACACAGACAGGCAGATACATTGCCATATATTCCCATTTTCCTGGTGTCTAACAAAGAGCCATCCAGTCCCTTTAATGAGATAACTTGAGAACAGTGAATCAACTGGCCTTTAAACCTCCAAAGATGACCAGGCAACATTTTTAAAAGGATAAGTTATTTCTTTGCTGTCAGGAAGGGGTGGACCAATGCTTGAGGAACAGTGCATCAAATAACTCACTCTTGGCATATAGAATGTCAGGATTAATAGACACAACATTTTCTGTGACTAGAAACTGTAAACAGAGAAATAAATACTTCTTGTGCAGTTGGAATTTATTCATTTGTCATTGTTTCTGCTTTTCCTCCATGACCTGTAGAAGTACAAAATCTCTGTGTAACCAATTAAATCAGGACTGTGCTAACAAATCTATCCCTTTGGGTTACTCTCCAGGAGAGGTTTCTTCTTTATTAAATACACACTAAATTACTTCGGGAAAGTCAAGCATATATTTCAGCAAGATGAAAGCAGGCAAATATCAGGAGAGATATTTCTTTAAGATTTTAGTTAGAGCTTTAGAAATTCTGCTCTCCCAGGCTGTCCAAGTCATGCTTGGTGCTACGGTGCACATCCTGTGCTTCTCTCCACAGCAAATCCTGAATTTCAGCATCATGGGGATTAGACTATTAAAGGAGTTCTTTAGTAGCAGATTCAGGAATTATACAGCCTGGGACTTTGGGTCAGTCTAATTCTGCAAAGACTTCCCAATGAAACTTTTTGATCCGTCTTTGTCATCCGGGGTAAGGGATGAGTGGGTTTTACATTATTTCCTCCCAGTCTGTGCTCTCTGCTCAGGTTTTAATGAGGTTACAAGAGCAAGGACAAGGGAGGGATGACTTCAAACTGAAAATGAGGCCCTGGCACAGCTTGCCCAGAAAAGCTGTGGCTGCCCCATCCCTGGAATTGCACAAGGTCAGGTTGGAGGGGGCTTGGAGCAACCTGGGCTAGTGGAAGGTGTTGGGGGTTGCAAGGAGATGGTCTTTGAAGTCCCTTCCAACTCAGGCCATTCTGTGGATTCTATAACTCCATAATTCCATGTTTGGGAAGGAAAGGGTTAACAGGGTTGGACTTGCTGTGCCCAGAAATTGGTAGGTTTGCCTTTTTCCACTCTTTTTTCTGCAGCTGTAACCTGCACACCGAGGCCAGGCAGCTCTGCCACGTGCAGAGGAGGAACTGGCTGAAGCTCCCTGCACAGATACACCCAGGAGTGCAGTTCAAGTTCATTGTCGTTATGCAGTGTGGAATGGGAGATCTGCTGAGGCAAGAGAATTTATTAACCTTTGCTCCCTAAGCCTCGAGGTGCAAATCTGCAGGATGAGCCTGTTTCAGTGGTATTTTGGGACTTGGGTTGTTTGTTCTGCACCTGAAGTGGAAGAAGGTACAGAAATGGGAGATACTGGTAGAATAACAGTCAGGATTTCTAATCTTATTCTGAGAATCAGAAAGATATTTTAGGGATGTTTCCTTACAAAGTGCAGATATAGAAAACGGACTGTTCACTTCTGTTAAATATTTAATCTGAAAAACTGGTGCCTACATGAAGCAAGAAGAGCTTTCTGCATAAGGAAACTTTTTATTCCAGTTTGAGGAAATAATTCTTTCATTTGCTAAGTATTTTTTACACTAGTAAAGATGACTGAATTCAAGATTCAGTTACTGAACTGCAGTGAATTATACTCAGAATTTTATAAACTTTGTTGCCTTTGTAGCCTTTGTCAAATGAGAAACTCAGTCTGTGTTGTGCCACTCAATATTTTTTCCACTGATTGCAGTAGTATTTCAGATGAGTCTCCAGGGAAAGAGAGCTACATCCTTTTGTTCAGAAAGTCATCAAAACCAGGCAGCTTATGATCTTTATCAGCAAAATTATTTGCATTTCTTTTGCTATAGTATCAGAGAGAGGAAAGAGGGACAGAGAATGAAACAAATAAAAAAGAGGAGGGCTGTTTGGCAGAGGTTCTAAAGCAAAGCCTGAAGTGTATTTATGGTTATAATTTTGCACAGATCACTTGGTGCTCTAACACCGTGCTGCTGATCACAACATAAATCACACTTTAATTTTAACCTTTGCAATTCATCAATAGTTTCAATATCAAATATAATTCAGCTCTGACACTATTGGTTTACAGGTAAGTGGAATAAGAATGGAGGAGACTTGGTAATGGATTAGTTGGCCTGTCAACAGAGGCAGAAAGATTCATGTTGTCTTCTCTATGTTTCTATCACATGCACGAAGCTATAAATAATGGCAACAGCTAATCAGACACAAGAAAGATATATGCTGTCATTGAAAATCAGTTATTTCTACCATCTAAGCTTTAAAAATTTAGCCACTGAAAAGGAATCCATTTAGTAAAAGAGCATTTTGCTGCTTGTTTTGCAAGCCATATATATTTAAAGGGTTTTCCTTTTAAAGATTTAAAAGAATTATTTTCTTTGGTCATGGTCTGCTTCTGAAGAAGTGCTTATGTAACTCCAGGGAATTAGCAATGTTTTTGGGAAAAGAACATCTTATTTGGCCAAATATTTTTTTTCTTTGAACATGGTAAAACTGGAATTTGGCTTATTTTCCTGCTAAATGTAAAAATACAAAATTTGTCTACTCTGAGTTTTCTTAGTCCAAACTTCTTCGCTCAGGAACTGGAATTTTAAAATATGTCTGACCTCTAAGGGCTTCAAGTTTCCAGCAGCTCCCTGAATGCTTTCCTCCAGTCTTACCTCAGGAATTCAATGGGATGAAGAGGGGACTAAATCTGCTTTGTGGTGGGGATGGTGGAGGTGGTAGTGTTGGTGGAACATGGGCCTGCAGAGGCTGATGAATCTCTGTCTTTACAGGTATTAAAAATGTAACTGGATGTGACCACAGGTGACCTGATTCGACCTGGAAGTCAGCCCTGCTCTAGGGGACAGAGAGGATCAGAAGGCCTGCAGAGTTCTCTTCCCATCTAAATTATTCTATGTGGTGACCTGTGGTTCCTGGTAAGAAATTTCATGTTATCTCCTGTTTTTCCCTCTCCATTTATCCTAAACCTGTGTGGTTTTTTAATTACCTTCAACAGAAGCACAAATGCCCTTGAAGGCTCTACTTGAGATGAAAAGTCCTAAATACTCAGAGTTTAATTCTTCTTTGTCCTTATTCATTCTGTTGAATGAATTATTCCCGTCATAATAAATTTCTACATAGAACTAATAATTCAATGTTTATAATAATCATCATCTCCCTTGTGCTAATCCTCATACTCAGAATATTGACACAGACATTCTATAAAGTTTATGGCTTGTGGTGTAATGTCAATATGAGTGAAAAACACCAGGAGAACTGGTTCTGCATTGATGTGTCTGTGAGTGAGCCTTCCTCCCTCTCCTTCCTCTTCCCAGGGGTCACAGGGATCCCTGGGAGATGCTAAAACTCTTTGGTCACACGCTGACACACAACCTGCAGAACAGTTTAAGACCTTTAAGGGAAATGGTTGGAAATCTGCCAGGGCTGGGCACGGGATCCTTGTCTGCACTGATGAGATGACAGAGCATGAGGACTGTGAAAGGCACTGGGAGTTTGAGTTTTCCTAACCAAAGTTGTACAAATACACCAAATATTTCTGTGTTACCTGATTTGTGCAGATCATTTGTTACCTCCAAGGAAATACTGAGAACTTTTACTCTATAGGAGTGTCCTGATCTCTATGAGAAGTTTGCATTTGCTGGGGGTTTTTTTGAGGGAGCAGTTGATATGTTTGTGTGGGTTTGGGTTTAGTTTTTTTACTACATTTCAATATGTATTTAATTGGTGGACTGGGACTGCTCTAAAAAATGTCCATGTTACCTTTTAGGAAAATCAGCCTCCTTAAAAAATACTCAGGTGTGTGTGTAGTACATTATTATTCTAAAGTTATATATTGGCTGAAGAAAGTGAAAAGAATCCTTTAAAGACCTCCTACTCTTATAGGAGGACATCACATGCAATTTATCATATATCAGGCACTGTCAATTAATCCAAATGCTGCTTCTTCCTTCCTTCCTTCCTTCCTTCCCCCCTCCCTGCCTCCCTCCCTTCTTTCTTCCCTTCCTTTATAAAATCTTGGACAAATTAAAGTAAAATTAATCCAGATCTAAACCTCCATAAATGTTGCAAAAAAAATTAAAAATAATCATGTTCAATTGAAAATCAGAATCTCCTGTAGAAGGGTTATACACAAGATTTTGGGACTGAGCTTGGAGTAATAAAAAAGACATGGTATCAATATGGTTTCTGCATTTTCCAGTGGTTTGTCTCACATCATGGAATTAACCTGGATGTTTCCCGTTTTTTCTCCTGAAGAACTTTGTCTGAGGAGTTCTGTGTGACACCTCTGGTGTGAGGTGGCAGATAATTTTGAAGGCAAATTGTGTTACAGTGCCATTGACTTTGATTCTGACATTAAGATAGTAATGTGGAGCAAAAAGAAGTAGTCTTGATTCAGATGAAATTGTCAAGTAGGGATTTAAAGACAAAAATATAGAATATACAGCAACAAGGGATAGAAGGATCCTCAACCACGGGGTTTTTTCCATATACAGAATATACCCCACAGATTCTGGTGGCACCTGTAGGGGAGGTGAAATCACAGGTACAGTTCAGAGCCTCGGTGAAGATGAAATAGTGAGAGGACAGTGTTTGGGCATGTAAAGGCTGCTGCCTCCTTGTCTTTACAGCAGAAAATGTAACTGAAATGGACTTTTAGAATGGGCCTAAGACATGATTTTGAACCTTTGGTGCTCTCTGGATAAATTACTGCTTATGAAAGGCTTCATTACCTTCTGGAAGCCTGACCATAAGCAGAAGCAGGGAAAGGAGAAGTGCTTTTTATAATTTCTTTGAGAAACCCAGCACACTCACAGCACAGGCCAGTAATTGTACATCACTTTTCTCTGACACATTATGGAAAAAAGAAAAGGCATTAGAGAGTCAGGTAACGAGACTAATCTTGTTGAAACATTACATTCAAGCCAACAGCTTATGTTAGAGGAATGCCATCCTTTATGCTCTGGGAAGCAGTTTAGTCCGTGACTACTATGCAAGAGTTTGGAAATTCGAGTGCAGAATCTCCTACAATGCTTTGTGCAGCTGGTTTGAGCTGTAGGTAATCAAGAATAATCCCCTGGTTAGGTCTCACAGTGCTTACTGTGATAGATCTTGGTGGGACTTACTGGCAAAACACAAATAAAATTACATTTCAGTAGCAGAAATTGAGTGCTGAGTGCTCTCTTACCTAAAAAGAGATCAAAATCATCCCCAGAACTGATTTTGAATATTCATGGATTGGTGTAGGTACTGAAGTGTGAGAAGCCTGCAGAGCTGGGACAGCTGTCAGTTGTATCACGAGATGTTTTGTCCTTAAAAAAACCTTCACAAAAGGTAGGAGAAAAGCTTATTGTTCTGGAATGACTCCAGTGCCAGCCACTTCATATCGTTCAGCATCAAGATTACCAACTCCTACAGCTCTCTCTTTTGAAAAAGTCGCTGAATTCAGCTCTGCTCCCAAAGACCAGACCATAAATACCAGTGCCTTAGATAAAGTCAATGCATCATTTCCCTTGACGTGTCCCACAGCATCCCCAGGTTTGGTTGGAAATGATTTGGGTGGCAATTTCAGGCTCTCAGATCTGAAGAAGAGGTGTAGATCTTGTCAAGGCACTGAAAAGGGGGAGTAAGAAGTTGCTGAATGTACAAGAAAAGGATGGTTTATATGTTCTATTATTTCTCCTCGACTTGCAATTGTAGTTTTTTAATTGCTTCTCTTTGTTCTTTGAGCTACCATTGTTGTCTGGAACTGGAGTGTTTTTTACTTCATCTTGAGATCAGCCCTCAAGAGCACAGAATTCATTTCTCCTTTCCCAGCCATGAGCCCCAATTTACCATTTACTGATCCTGCGTGTGTCTCTCCATAGAACCCACCCTAAAAAGGTGTCATTGCACCTTCAATGACATTTTAACCTATATTCAGGAAAATACTGACAGCTGTCAATATCCTTCAGCCTGGTTTTGTTACTGATAGTTATTGAAAGAACTCAGTGTTAAAGGCAAATGGAAAAGTCTTGCTGCCATGTTCCCTAGGAAGTTATCAGCAATCACTACCCAAGCTTGTAAAACATTAAATCACTTGTGAAAGGTGGGAGATTAATAAGAGGAACTTTAATCTTCTCTTCACTTATTGCAGCACAAACAACACGATGTACAACAGTAAAGGGAGGAAACCAAAGCATTTTTTCCCCCTTGAGCAGCTTGCTAAATCCATCACTGCCTGAAAAGAAACTTCAGCAGAGTCTCTGCTAGCTCAGAAGGGCCCTGACAGATTCCAATCAGTCACAGGGCACATGTGGAGCCGTGGAACTCCTGGAAACCAGCTTCCAAATCGCTGCCAACAGTTGTAATGAGTTCCCACTGCAATCACCCCAAAGTCAGTCCCTGCAGCAACCCAAGGTGGTCCAGAGCAGGACACACCATGTTCTGGGGCAGCTTCAGAGCTCACACACCATTATCAACACAATATTTCACCTTCTGCTCCATTTGAAATGTATTTGTGTCAGATCTTGAATCAACACACTCAAAGCTCTGCTTGGGCTATGAAAGAATGGGGTTGTAACTTTTCCAAGTAGGCAACTTCTCATATTCTATTTATATTCTCTATAAGGCTTCTGGCTGTTCAAAATCCATTTGGGACAATCCAGTTAGTCATTTGAGTCTCTGGTATCGGGAATTTTTAACTGTCAGCAGAGCAGGAGCCTTTCCCAGGCCCTAAAAAGTAGTAAAACTTCTTTCTGTACTTCTCTCCATCTGCCATCTCCAGTTTTTTGTCTTCCCAGGTCTCCCCACAGCAGACAATCACTGCCATTAAGACAAAGCACTTTCTTTCCTGAGATGGGAGAGCTTGTGCAGAGAAAAAAAAGGAGAAAGGGAAAAACAATGGGATATTTCTCTGCAAAGGGCACCTGTCTTTTACAGAGGATAGAGTGTTGCCAGATGAGCTTAGCAACAGTATTAATCAATCCATGGAGACATCTCTCTTATTTTTTCCCTTTGTAGGAAAAATCTTTAGAAGAAAACAATCCAGGCAGAGGCAGAAATATAAAACTGCAGCATCAGTTGTGGGGGAGGGGGGCTGCTTTTCTCCTTGATAAGTCAGCCCTGCTCTCCCCGGTGGAAATTCTTTAGGGAAAATATAATTTCTGTTTAAGTCGATACCAAAATATAGGCTTTGAGAGTTTGTAGGTTTATTTGTTGTTTAACAAAAGTTGATTATTTCTTTGAGGGGCTCCACTCATCATCATCATCATAATAATTAATAATAGTAATAATAATAATAATCCTATTTAATTGTTTGGTTGTGTCAGGACCCTCAATTGAAAAGCATCACCTTCACTGCAGGTGCCCACAAATGGCAGTGAAAGACTCAGGCAAGTTTCTGTGCTAATAATTTATTCTTTGCAGAGGTTTTTTATTCAGCTGTTGGGAATTGTAGAGAAGTGCATATCAGTATATCAAAGCATTCTACAAACCCTGTAAAGCAGGGAACTGACGCTTTATTGATGCTTATTTTAGACTGACAGCAAAACCGAGTGATTCACCCAGATTCCCCTGACAAAGGCTGTCCTTCCCCCCCCTGCACCTCACTGTGGCTCCTCTCCATGTCCTCAGAAGGCATCTGGCTGCAAAGTTCTTCAGAATGAATAGAAAATGCTTCCACCAGTGTGGGATTTTTGCCTTTCTTTGTACTGCATTAATGAAAACTCCCACTGCTGCCAGGGGATTAGGATGGATGGATGGATGCAGGATGCTGAGGCAAAGCCCACCCTTGATGGAGACAGATGCAGGATTTGATGTCTTACAACCCCTTGCAAAGGTACTTGAAATACCTGAATAAACCCAATGAAAATACAGAGGGAAAACTAAAAACAATACTGAAGTTTTCTTCAGAAACAGAAAAAAAACCACCTCATTTTGGAACAAAACTAAATAACTATTCCAGAGAGACAAAGACTTTTCCATGAAAGACAATTCCACAGTCTTATTTTCTGCATCCCTAAACCAGAAAATATGTCATTGAAAGAAAGACAGTGTCACTTAACTCAAAAAAATATAATAAAATGCTTATTGCCCAGGCAATAAGTAAAAAATCTCTGAAGTAGATTGAAACTGTTGAGTGAGGTTGTTAAGAAACATTTTTCCACTGCAAAGACTGTTAATTTCTACTTGAACTCCTATTGAAATGTCCCAGGGATGCCAGTAAAAAACCCAAATTTTTTGTTCTTTTTTTATTTCCATATAGTTTATTATTTTTACCAGTATCCTCATGGACTCTTTATTCCTTGTTTGTAGGGTTTTTTGACTGTATCACACAAGAAAGTGAGACTGACAGTTAATAATTGTATAGGAAGGGCCTTCTTGACATTCTTATCATTGAGAGGATGAATACTAAAGTGAGTGTAACAATAAAGTATAATAATAAAGTGAATATCTTTCTTCTCCTTGTGCTTATCAGTATTAGCAGCTCTTTCACAGTGGCTCCTTAAATTCTGTTTGCATATAATCCATAGATGGGCAGTGAGCCTTATTTTCAAACTGTGTTAGAGGGAAGATAGGATCAAACATTTACAAATTTCCATATAAACCCATTTTTACATGTTAAATTTTCCTCTCCCTCCCTCAGCTGCCGGAGAATGAAAATGGTCTGGAAAATATCTGTGTTCCTTCTGGCCCTGCTGCCACCAGAAATCCTTGGCCAGTCCTGTTTGCCCTTGGTCACCAAAGACTTTCAGAAAAGAAAAAGCAAAATCAATAGGAATTTTATCTGATTTTCACTCAGATTCATTGCCTACCCATCCTTCCTTCCAATCAGTTAAATTAATGGTTGAGAACCTGAACTAAAGGAAAATCAAACAAGTTTTGTACTGGAACTCTTTGAGGCAAAGGGCAGAAAAAGAGAGGGTGCATAGAAAAATATGGAAAGTTCAGAACATTGGATTAAAACCAGGGATTTGTGACTGAAAGTGGATAAATGCACAGCATTTCTCTCAAGGGGTGGAAAAAAAAGAATAACAAGCAGAAATAAAATACAGGAGAGAAGGAGGGAGGGCAGAAATGCAGAAAGGATACTGAGAGACAGCAGGTAACAAATTAAATAAAAGTGAAATGTGAGGCTATTAGGGGAAAATGCCACAGCTATTTTGGAGTGCATTCCTCACGAGGGGAGAAAAGGGCTAATGCACATTCCCATATCCTGCCTGTGATTATAACCAGACTATTGTGTGCACTGGGGGAGAACCGCCAGGAATTGATGCTGCTGAGACACCGGAGGTGGCCAAGCAAGAGGTGCCCGTACACTCCCTGATAACGGGGTCCTTGGAAAGTCACTGAGGGTTTTTTTCAGTGATCTCTGATGCCCAGAAGAGAATTAAAAGGATGCTGTGATGCCAGGGAGAGTTTGGAGAGGGAAGATTCATTTAGCACTTGGCCAGGACTGTGACAACGGCCTTTTGTGTCGCTGTGTGGTGGCAGTGACTGACTCCTAAATTTGAGGGCTAAGGAACAACTGCTCTCCTTGCTGAGTCAGAGTGATGTGCTCAAAAGAATCGTCAGAAACTCAGGAAGGAGCTGAATATCAGTTCAAATAAGTGATATTTTCTGCACTGCCCCACATTTTCTCTCCTGCTCCTCCACCATTTCCCAGCACTGTTTCTGTGGCCGGTGAAGGTATGAAAGCAAGTTCGTGTTGATCAGGAATCAAAACAAATGTTTCATTTTTGGTGTGAATTCTGTCCTGCTTTGGAAGATTTCAAGTTAGGGAAGTGGAAGATAATTGTAGGGCTTTTGATAAGTCCTTGGTGTGCATCAGAGATGATTCAGTTCTGTCAGACAGGCCCACTCCAAAAAATCTGCACTGTTTATGACACTTCAGATTATTTTCCAGTGTCATTAACATTTTCACCTCAAATATTTTGAAAGCATTTCATAATTAGCTAATAGATACCCACAAGAGTTAATTGATGAAGAGATCAACAAGTAACATACAGTCCCTCTCTTAAAACTAACTATTCTTTAAAAAGCTGAACACTTGCTGTTGTATCCTGTAACAAACACGCTCAAAGCTTTCTCGCTATCCTTTGACACTTGGAAAAGGGAATCTCAAATCCTCTAAAACATCTGAATTTAAAACCAAATTGATGTCCAAACTCTTCCTTCATTTTCTATTTTAACTTTCCTTGTTCTTTGAGATTGGCCTCTTTTCCCTTTGCCTCGTCTCTCACCAACATCATTCCACAAATTCAAAGTCCAAGAGTCGGAGGAAAAACAAATTAAGGAAAAAATCTTGTAAAATGTGAGGGGTTCTAAATCTCCCAGTCATATTCAAAATCACCTTCTAGGCAAGCTACAATAATTTTTTAATTAAGACTTGTAATTTTGAAAGACACCCCACTGATAGGATCAGTTAGTCACTCCAGTTGGTTGAGATATCTCAATATATTTCTGGTTTCAAGTTTATAATTATGCTGAGAAATGCAATAACATTCTGTTGCATGATAGATTATACTTTTATGTGTTGAAAATTCAATACTCTTGAATAGCACTCATTTTTTACAGTCCTTTGGAAAGGAAGAGGGTGATGAAGCCCACAAACCCCTGCTTTCCTCAACCTTCTTAATTCTTAGTGCTCGAGGCAAAATAGCTTCAAAATTACCTTGTAGATACTTTCTAAAATCCTCTCTCACATTTGTTTTCCACTCAGATCATACTTTTATTACTGTGAAATAAATAAATACATTCATATTATGCATATAACTCTACGATTTCCTTTGAAGTGTTTCTTGCAGGCAAAAAGGCTTTGATAAGGGGATGTCTAAATGTTTACAGATTTTCACTAGAGCTACACTGTGATGTTATCATATTATTTTCTCATACTGTTGGTCTTGTTTGGGCTTTTTTGTTTATTTGTTTAGTTTTAATAAGTATTAATTCACAGAATCACAGACTGGTTTGGGTTGGAAGGGACCTCAAAAATCACCCAGTTCCACCCCCTGCCATGGGCAGGGGCACCTCCCACTAGACCACGTTTTTCAAAGCCCCATCCAATTCTTGGTGTTTTATTTAAGATGTAAGAGAAATAACATCCCATCATTTACTCTTCCTTCCAAAGAGCAGTAATATAATAAATTGTTAAGACAGATTTACTGTATTTGTGACAAGGTGCACATGGGACAGTGAAGAAAACTGTTTATATCTTTGCTACTCTTCTGAGCAGTCCTTAATTTCACTATTCATCCACTTGGAGGCTCAGTCCATCAGTCCTTTGAATTATTAAATGTTCCAACCAAGTTGGACAGGGCTTGGAGTAACCTGGTCCAGTGGAAGGTGTCCCTGCCCATGGCAGGGGGTTGAAATGAGATGAGCTTTAAGATCCCTCCGAACCCAAACCATTCTGTGATTCTATGACTTATTTTCCAGCAACTCTTCCTCCCCTGGCAGCCCTAAGTGATCCATATGGGAAACAGGGACCTTACCCCCCAGAAATACACAGCAGAGCTGTTGGGGCTGCTGTGAGGGCAAGATAAGGACAGCAAAATCCAGGCAGGGGAGTTCAGATCAGGCTGCAAAATCTCCTGCAAAAGGAGAATAGTTTTGCCTGAACCCAACTCCAGATTGCTGCCACCACTGCCTGGGCAGCTTAAAGCAGAGTTGATTATCTCCCAATTACACTGCAGTAGCTTTGCACTGCTATTTTGTTATCTTTTCCTCCAGGATTTCCATTGGTTTTGATAGGAATTAAATCAGCTTCTTGCTGTTTGCCTTTGCATCCTGACTCTTTAAAAGATGTGAAGTCAGGATCAGGGAGCTGGTCCTGATGGAGCTTTACACATCACTGGCTTCATCCACATCCTTCCCTCCATGCCTGCTTAATAGTTGAGTTCCTCTCAGACACTCAAATTCAAATAAAAAATAAATAATAAGCCCTAAGCCGTCCCTTTTGGAAGAAACTCCTCATTAATATTTGTTCATATTCAGGAGATGTTTGCTTCATAAAGACAATTGACATTTAAAATTCAATCAATTATAATCTCCCCTCGAATTTTGTGCTAACAGAATGAAGCACGAGCAGTGCACAATGGTTAAATTAGAAAACAATTAGGAATAATAGCTCCTTTAGGTCATAATATTGTTAAATAAAATTAAGCTTTGCATTAATTGTTTCAGATGTTTCAAACTGACAACTATTTCAAGTCAAACTTCAACAGGTTTTGAGCTCAAATTTTGCACATTAAGAATAGGTTGTTTCACGTGTGAAGAACTGTGTTCTCTAATCTCTAGTATTTTATCCATGTGATTCACTTACTTGATTCTTTTTGCACTTTTTAAGGAAAAAGAATTTTGACTAAATATGTCAGGAAAGACCAAGAATAATGTGAAATCCATAATAATAAAATAATGTGAAATGAAGCGAGAATTGTTTAAACTTTAAAAAAAAAATTAACTAAAGTTTAATTACATTGGAAATTTAATTTAAAAATAGAAAACTCTCAATACCTTATTGTTAAATTCTGAAAATGAGCATGGATTTGTGATTAGGCAGACAACTGTTCCAGATTACTGTTTATATCTGAACTAGGAGTCCTCTGTGATAGAAACTTTAAGTAAAGCTGGGATTTCTTTCCTTTTTTTCAATAGCCAGTACACACAAACAGCCAGGGTGTTTTATTAAATGCTTCATCTTTAAAAATCAGTAATTACACAGTGAAGCCATCTTGACTGTTTTCCCCAACCATCTATTGGGAGCAAAGAAATAAGAAAATAATATAAGATCATTAAATTGAATGAGTCCTGTAGTTAAAGGTTTTGTAAACTTACTTTACAGGTTGTATGAGCTCCAGAGAGAGTGTTACAACCTGCATCAAGGCAAGACAGGTTTTACTGGAAATCATAGGGGTTTTTTATCACAAAAAAGTATATTCCTTCTACAAAAGCATTTATTCTTTCCACAAAAATGTTCTGACTTTTCCCCCAAACGTGAATAAACTTTCTGACTTGTTGATTTTTTTCCCCCATCCTTTTTTCATGAATTTCAAATTAAATGCAATATTTAGCACTTCCCCCTCTCCCTGGCAAAACCCAGTTTTACCAGTTTACAAGAAGAGTTAACTAGAAGAGGTTTTTTCCCTCCCTTTTTAGTCTTTTATCTTCTGTTCTTCTTTTAGAGCTGATCTACTTGAGCTGGAGCAGAAAACCAAGCTCGCTCTCAATTTGAACTCAGGACATTGATGTCATGATTAAGAAAGATTAATAATAATAATAATAATAATAATAATAATAATAATAATAATAATGGCAATAGCCCCCAAATATCTTAGCAGCCCCTTTGCCTTACACTGCAGGGATGTTTAAGCAACATTGAATATAATCCCAATGAGGCTGCGAGGTCCTCCTGGAGCTCTTGTAACGTGACTTGGTGATACTGTGTAAATGCCTATGTCCTGAAAATGTTTTACAGCAAATTATGTTACAATTTTAAGAGTTTCCTGTCACTCTCCCAGTCTGGATGACGTGACTCTCTGCAGACCCCTCACAGTCAGCTCTGACTCGGCCCCGTCGCTGGCAGAGCCATCCCATTATAATGAGCTTCAAGTCTCATTGAGTTAAAATCTTGTGCATCCCCATCTCTGGGAGGTGTTGAAGGCCTCTTAAACCCTCTCCCCATGACCTTGGAAGAAATATCTCGTGTTTCTGTGCATCCAGAATTTCTGTGGTCATTGGGGAACCTTTCAGAGGGCAGATTTAACAGGTGCTGACGTGTTTTGTTGCCGTGACAGACTGGGCAGAGCTGTAAAGATTTGTTGTCTCCTCGAGTTCTACCACAGCTGGTGGCACCTGTAGGAGAGCTCTTCAAAAGGCAAATTGCTTAATGAAGGAAAGGGGTGGGGGAGAGAAGAGAGTTTCCATAATTACATCGTTACACTGAGGGAGAACAATCAGCTAATCTTGGTGATAAGCAGGATTTGGATTTAAGACAAACTGTATCCCAAAAAAAGCTTTAGTGTGCTGGTAGGTCCTGTCTTCTATCAGTAGAGGAGAGGTAAGTCTAACCCTCATTTTTTTAGTGTTTTTTTGCAGTCCTGCCCAGGGCTGGGAGCCTCAGAGGGTGTTCAACACCTCCAGCTCCTGAGCAGTGACTGGAAAAGCAGCTCCTGATTGCAGAGCCTCCCTTCTCCCTCCCCATTAGTGTGCAGCTCATGGAGAAATCCCTAAGAGTAACGCTGGGACTGAGCTGGAGATCTTGAAGAGTTCTTTTACAAGGGAAAGATGTATTAAAAAAAATGTAAAATGGCCACGGGGCCCCCATTCTCCAGCCTTTCCTCTTTCCTCTTGAAACAACCTGACTAGCTGATGTTTTTTTGCCTTTTTTTTCTCAGATTTGTCTCAGATCTGAGGTTCCTGTTAATAAATATAAATTTACATATGCCTCTGAATAAATCTTGAGCATTTCATCTCAGACACTCAGTAAGAGACTCTCACCCTTTTTAGGATAAGGGGAAGCTTGCCTTCCCTGTAATAAATCATATGCAGGCTCCAGGCAGGCACTAAAATATGTGTAAGGCATTGGACATGTCTTGTCCAATTTGTGTTAAAATTTAGAGACAAAAGCTACCTGGGCAGAGCATGTTTTGGGCCAGGCTTTAGATGGACTTTTGAAAGCCTTGCTGGAAGCAGGATTTAACAGAGCACAGATTTCACATAAAGTATTGATCTCACATCTCCCTAACTTGGAGTTTTACTATCTCTAATCAACCTAAACCCCATGTAGTTATTTTTCTTCTCTGATTTGACAAGCAGGCTCACATTGAGGTAGAAGGGTTATTAATACTGTGAGATGAGCCCAATGTATTCCATTAGAGAGAAAGATGGCCAGAAAAATAAAAAGGTGATATTATGGGAACTGCAAGTAGAGTTTGTTGTGATGCCTGCTGAAAAGAAAATCCAGGGAGCAGCTGGAATTGTTCACAGAGTATATTATCAAGAAACAAATCTCACGCACTTGGAGTTCAGCTGTTGCCACTTGCACCAAATAGGTGATAAAGTGAATTATGAAGAGCCACAGAGCCATCAGCCCCCTGTCCAAAGCACAGAATGTCTGGCTTTCACCAAAGTAAATGGCACACTATATTAATGGTGTTTAGTCAACCAAAAGAACCAGTGGACTTTCACTCAGGTTCTCCAGTCACTTTTATGTGAGCAGTGAAATAGTGTTTTCAAAAGTTTGAAAGAGATGTATCTCAGCAATCCCTGGGAACAGCTTCTCTGCTGAGCTCTGCTGTGATTTATATGAATTAGTATCAGTCTGGCTTGGCTGGGAAATTAAATACTTCAAGTCCCAAGATGTTCAGGTAACTTTTATTCTTAATTTTCTTTTGATAGGTGTAGTGAGGACATTTAAAAGTGGAACAGTCATTCGAATTTTTCACAGAAAGCACAACTATAGATTTTTCTCTCCTTTAGTCCTTAGTGCTTTTTTTTTTTTCCCCTTTTCATGTAATAAAGACTGACTACTTCCTTTCTCCATCAAACATGCTGTATATCTGCCTTTCAGAGGAATTTCAGAGGAATTGTGCCATGCCTGTTTAGGAAAATGTGTAGAAAATGGCCACCTGCAGTCCTGCTTTTCCACTTGTGAGTATTCCAAGATTCTTGTAAAAGGAAAAACAAAATAACAGATATTTTTATTTAATAACAGATTGTAGTAAGATTTATCATGCCTGGATGTGTGTGGGTTTGAGGTTCTTAGTTGTGGGGTTTTTTTTAGTTTTGGGTTTTTTTGATATTGTGGTTGGTTTCGTGGTTATGGATTTTTTGGGGGGAGAAAATTCAGTGAACAAACTGACACTATTGAAAACTAATAAATTCTCTGCAAGGATAAAATGCTGCATTTTTTAAATGGTCTAATCATGTCCAAATCCACTACTATATCTTTCTCAGACTAGGAAAAAATAACTAAAATTGTATCTCTGTACCATATTGCAGAGACCTAGTGCTGTGTTGTGGGATTTTGTTCAACAGCAGGATTTGATTTAGAAGCTGGAAATGCTTTAAAAGTGAGAAAGCAGAATTTTGTGTTGGTGGGAGATATATCAGAGTGTTTTACCATTAGCTTATCTCTGACTCTCATTGGCATATCCATAACTTTTGTGAGAAAGAAGCAGTAAAACTGCATGTTTTTGGCACTGTGATAATCTGAGACAAAACAATTAGAAAGGAACATTCTTCAAATATTTGGTGGAGCTGTCATTTTAGTGCAAATATTGTGAAGCAAACATTACAATGTCCCATCAGTCCAAGTGATGGCCTCTGACATTCTGAGATATTCCAGTTTTTTTAATCCAGCAGTGGGTAGAAACACTTTCCTAAGTCCTGATTCTCTCTCTTGGAAGAGCAGCCATCAAGGTCAGGTTTTACCTTTCATTTATACTTTAAATAGTGGATGCAGTTCAAAAGTTTTCCATGTAACATATTCAAAGCCAGATATGATTGGAAACAGTTTGGGGTTTATTATTTTTTAAATTAAATTCTGTGCATGAATCAGAGAAGATGAGGAAGAACAACCTTTAGCTAAATTCAACCAAAACTAGACTTTAATGCTGTTGCTAATTTGGATGATAAAATATAGGGCTCAAAGGAAGTGCAAGAAGTCAGTGGGTTTGTCCTCTTGGTCCAAGGCAGGATCTGCTTTTCCACCATATTTCTGTGGAATTTTTATGGAATCTCAGTCCCTAAATCCTTCCATTGGTTTCTCTGTGCATGTTACAGAGGAGAGACTGACTCCTCAAGCACCTCCCTTACAGAAAGTGCAGCAAAGTGCAGAAATGTAGGATGCACCACAACATTCCTAAAACAAACTTCAAAATGTGTTTTCTGCCAGTCAGCATTGTATCCTTGAGCAAAGAAGGAAAATGATGTTGAGTGCCTGATTTGACCAGACATGAGTCTGGTGACTTTGCATCTGAAGGTAGAAAGTATTTCTACCTTTTAACTACTTGCCAAAAGTAAGACTATTCCAGATACAAAGATTAAAAAAATTTGGGACAAGCCTGAGAAATTTACAGCTCATTGGAAAGTGATTTTTGAGCAGAAAATATTATCTTTATTTTAAAAAATCCCTGCCTTTGCTACCTCTGTCACCCTGCACCAAACCAAAACAACAGGAGAGTGGCACCGATAAGTTGCTGTGAAACTTGAATCACTTAAAGATGGAATAAAACTCCTCACAGAGTGCTTCATCTTCTGGGTTCTGCCTTGAGGTGCAGGGGGGGAAGAAATGTTCTCTTTGAAGCCTTTTTTGAAAATGGCAGGATTCAGATAACCTGTAATTATCTGAAATGTCATGATCTAACACCTGTTGTCCAAGCAAAGGGCAGGTACCTCCTCCCAGGATGAACAAACTGCTCTAACCAAGGAAGGGATGGGGTCTGCAGGACAAGCTTTAATGACAGTGCTCTGTTAGGAGAAAGTTTGAAGAAGTATTTAATTTTTTGATAATTTCAGCAATATCCTCAGCATGAAGGACATACTTTTATTTATAAAATGAACTTATTTCCAGCAATAAGCTAAAAAATACAGACTACTGCCACTCAAACCAAAGAACTCATCTGCTGTCACTCATTTTTTACTGCAAACACTACAGAAACACTTTTTTTTTTGCAGAACAGTAAAACTGCATGTAAAGCATACAGAGCTGTATGCTTTACAGTCAGTAAAGCATAGATTTTTTTTTTTTTTACTAGAACAAGAAACAGTTACAATTTGGGGGTTTTAGTTAGTTTATTTATTTATTTATTTATTTGGAATTCTCTGGATACAAAGGCTTTTCTGAACCTATTACATTACGTACAGTGAATCACTGTCTCATGGTCTTCATATAGGAACAAATTTAAATAACTATGGATGCTGCACCTGATGATTTAAATTAGGAAAGCCTTTGACAGTCCCCTACTGAAGAGTGATAGAAGGAATTAGAAGAATAAAGGGGAGAAAAGTCTTGAGTGGGAGATGGATCAGCTTGCACAGAGCTGAGAAAGTGGAAGTCAGGGTGAATTTGTGGCTCAGGTTCCACAGGGTGTAGTTTTGTGTTATTCACCAACTGATCACAGAATCCCAGAATGGTTTGGGTTGGAAGGGACCTTTTAGATCACCTTATTCCACCTCCCCTGCCACGGGCAGGGACACCTTCCACTAGACCAAGTTCTTCAAAGCTTGACCCTGGTCATTAATACAGGAATATTTGCACTCATTTTTACAGTCCTGCAAGATTTTTGCAATATACAACTGAAAAATGACTGTCAGGGGGTATTTTTTATCAAGCTGAAACACAGTGGGAGCTTTTCATATGGCAGAAGCAACCAGAACCCTCCAGGGCCGTGGGTGCAGCACTCCATGGGAAGTCACCTAAGGAATCACTGCTGATACTTTCTCCAAGGAGTTGGTGGCCTTGGAAGGTTTCATTGCAGAAATTGTGCTTTTCGTGGGCTCCAGTGAGATCAAAGCTCTGGGCAACACAAATAATTGTGTGTCAGGCTCACGTCTCACCCTCTCATAATCCAGGGCTGTTTGGGCACCGAGGAAGAATACAATTTATATCAATCCATCAGCTCTGTTTCTGCAAACCATTGTGGATTAGGCTCACACTCTTTGTTTGCTCAATTTGCTTGGCTCGGGGCTGGAGTGAGGAGCCTCTTACAACCCCCCTGGAACAGTGTCTGGTAAATAGCATAATTTGTTACATGGCAGAGAGGGGAAAGGGAGGTTTGTGGTGGAGAGTTCTATCAATAAGTGCTTCTGTTTCAATCACAGGTGCATTGCTTTTTTTTATTTCTTCACATAAAGTGATAATGAAGAATGATGACCTCATGTCTAGACCTAAGCTTTTAACTTTGTTGCAGCTCTGGGGGCTTTAATGTTTTTCAAAAAGCAATCAATCAAGTGCCAAAACCTCTCTGGCTAATTACCTCTGAGACTTTCGAAAACTCTCCATTCTTTCCTCCTAGAAATGTAGTATTTATAAATTGCTTTGTTGAAGCACAAACTGGGTTATGGCCTATTCTCCTCTCCACCTCTTTTTGCTTCTGCCCTGTACTTAATGGAAGGGCTGATGCTGTGAATCTCAGCTTTGGATAGTGTTTCTTTCTCTCTCATCGTTGTTTCCTCCTGAACACCACTGGAAAAAACCCCCATATTTATCTCATGATATAAGAATATCTATTGTGAGTATCTTGGGGAGGGAACCTAAGAAATGTAATTGGTGAACACTCAGTCACCCAAAGACTTGGTGTGGCCCAGATCGGGTGAGATGAATTTATTTGACTAAATTTGAGATTTCTTTGAATTCTCAATTAACCCAGAGGTGTTTCAAACAGAAAAATATATAATCAAGATTAAACAAACAAGAGAAAGAATAGAAAAAAAGCTGGAATGGATTTCTGGAAGTCTAGTAGCTCAACTTTCTGCTTCAAGCAAGGCAAACCTCAGAGCTACATCAGGGAGACCAAGGATTTGTTTGGGCAACCATTCCAAGCTCAGTCCTGCCACAGTGAGGAGTTTTTTTCCTTCAGTCTCTGTCTACCTGCTCGATATCTGTTTGCAGTTGGGTACCACAGACCACCAGTGCAAAGATCTCAGCAAGAGCCCAAATGAGCTAAAAATGAGCTACACAAGAGGCTGTTTTATATCTTTATGTTTTGGTCCAGATACTTGAATATTTGATCTTTTTTTTTCTAATGCTTTCAAGAACTTTTTCATCAAAGAGAGAATATTTGCAAATGTTCCAACACCCAGAGGCAGGAGGCTGGAATTAGGTGATCTTTAAGGTCCCTTCCAACCCAAACCATTCTGTGATTCTATATAATGTTTCTGTTTTGACCAAAATGAAAATGTATAATAATAAAAAAAAATGAAAAAAAAAGGTTTAAGTATATGGGACTAAACTTCACATGGTTGATTTTGGGAGTTAGTAGCTTTTCTGTAAACATTATCTTTAGTGGAACAGATTAAATGACAAACCTAACACTTCAATATTGAAGTGATGCTCACACTTGGGAATTCTGACCAGAAGCACCAGTTGTGAGAAAATATTAGACAAGAATGTGATTGTGGTCCAAGAGAGAACACTGTTAAAAAGCTTTCATTTCACAGAAAGAGTCTACCAAGGCAGAAATAAAACCAAGATCAAAGCATGTGAGGTGAGGATCTGCAGCAAAACCCATTAGTCTGTTGAACAACAAGGAAGGAAACCCTCAAAGCACATGGGATGGAGCTGATTGTACAAGAGAACATCGAATATCAGAGTATAATTTCCTTATTATTGCTGAGAAAAACTCTCCAAAACACAATGAAACAATTCTGGATTCAAAATCCAAAAAGCAAAAATATCTCTGTTATTTTAAGCCACTTATGTGTCATTTTAAGCCACTGAATAATCACCCTCTACAGCCACAAAAGAAGAGTATGGGGCAGGAAATGAATATGGGAACAGTTTATAGAGAATCTTTATATAAATCCTTTGTGTGATGCAAGGGAAAAGTCTCCACAGGAGGTTTAATGTGACATCAGAGAACATGAAGAATTCCTGGTGGCTCCGTTTCAAACCCCAGCGTTGTGAACCTGTAGGACTCTCAGTTCTCTGCCAAACAGAAACATATTTTGAAATGTCAGGATATTTATAGAAGGAAGCAATGCACACGTTTTTATACGGAGAGGAGCTGTTTCTTTCTGTTTGAGTTTTAAGTATTCAGCTGTAACTACTGGGCTGTACAACTGCATCTACCTTGGTTTTTAACCACAAGGATATTTCCTTCAACCTGAATTTTTGTACAACCCTGCAAAGACTGAACATTAAACAGATCACAGGATAAGTCCTATTGAAAGGGGCACAAAGAGGATATTCAGTCCAAATTATTGCTTAGAATAATTAATGTGCACATTTTCTCGTCAGTCCACACATAAGTGAGAAAATTCAGATATTTTTGCTTTAGGTTATTTCCAAACTCAACATTGTACCGCACAAACACTTCTGAAATAACAATTGGTAAAAAAAAAAAAACAAAAAGAACAACACCCTGAGCTTTTCTATTAATACATTTAATATATGTAATACTGTTTGTGACAGTGAGACTTAAAATGATGAAGGGTTTGAAGCTGATCATTAATTTAAATACAATGAAGTAAACACGCAGTTTGTAATCAGATGAAGGATTTTTTTCTCCAAATAAACTGAAGTATAACTCCAATATTCTTAGAACATCAACAAAATCAGAGAATGATTGCAACTGGCATTTATAACAAGCACTAGTTATGGTTGATGTATGAGATAATTATAATGCTTTGCAGGAAAATCTAATAAATCCCAGAACAGTTACTCTGTAAAACCTATTTTTATGGAAATTAGGGTATGAATATCACATCTATTACAGCAAGAGGGCTGCACAGGCAGCTCTGACAGCCTCCATCTAAGGCAGTGGCCACTCCTGAAAGGTAATTGTTTCTGAAGTTCTGCACATAGAACATACCTGGTGTCCCATTTTTTTAAATGAAGGTTTGATATTAAAATATGAAAATCTTCATATTTTGCTTGATGAACTTCTAAAGAGTCGTCCCTGTTTTGACACGGAGGTTTAGAGTCTGGACAAATCATGGTGGGTGTAGGTTTTGGGAATCAAGAATACACCAGGACTACTAGTTCAAGTTAAATTTCTGATTTATCCAGAATTTTATTATTTATATTATTTATTCTGATTTATGATTGTTTTAGCTATGAGTTATAATGAGCAACACCTTTTATTTTTATTTTTATTCTATGTTAAATTGCAAAATCACCTTTTTTTATTTTAGGAGATCAGTAAACTGGAGTTACTTCTGATTTCCACAGCCCAAGGATGGAAACCTTGTCTTCAGTCTTCCATTTACTGTTCTTTAGCTTTCATGGATCTGAAAAGCAAAAGACAGACTATCCTCTAGAGAGCTGACAGATGATTGTGAGAATAACCTGTCACTCCTAATCTTGGTTTTAAAGTGTTTCTTGAATGCTTCAGGTCCTTTTTTTTTTTTTCCTGGGAATGCTCTTCAAGTTTTCATCTCTGAGAGATGATAGAAAGTTATTAATACGACTTTATGCTTGTCTGAGCTCCCCAAGGACAAGCTTTCAGTGTTAGATACCCAAGATAGGCATCTCTAATCCATTTTGCATCAAACCAGGGCTGCATTTGCACATTTGCAAAGGGTTATAACCAGGAACTTGATGCAGATGCCTGATTTCAAGTGCTGTAGCAAATGGTTCTGGAAAAGATCCCAGTTCTCCAAAAGTCCCATAAACATGAGCTTCACCTTGGACAAAAGGTTCCTCTGAAAGCCACAGAACCAGGGGGTTGCTCAGGGGCTTCCTGGAGTCAGAGTTGATTTAGAAACTTAGAAGCAGGTCCTTTGATTAGGTGAATCTCTGCCTTGAGAACTGTCAATAAGCTGATATTTCAGCTTGAGTTATAATTTTTATCACCAATATCTCAGGACTTCTAAAGTAAAGGTGAGTAGCAAACACCCTTCAAGAAAGAACGCTGGCAGACAGAACTTCTTTGAGCAGATGTGCCCCTAGAAACAAGACTCACCTACAATTTCAATTAATATTTCTGCTTGATCCCAGTTGCTCAACTTGCAATATATTTTCTTTTTTAAGTTTTTTTTTTTCAATTCAGTCATCTCACTCCAAGCATTTCTTACACAGCTGACTCAGATGTCCTGTCTCCCTGACATGCACCAACACTTTTGTCCCGACAAAGCAAGAAATAGAATAATTAAAAATAATGTGGAATTTTAATAAATCTTTGCATCAGATCCTCAGTTTTTGACTTGGAGAAGCTGACACACTGTCTTCACTCGGGTCTTGAAGGTATTAATTCCCTTTGAGTCATTCTCTAAGCCTTTTGTTAGAGTTCCTCTTCTGTACCTGCTTTTTTTGAGAGAAGCCATTTCCCTACAGAATAAAAAATTTCCAAATGAGAGGTGATATGAATCTTTGAGGAGCCAAGTGACTACCACATGAAAAGAAGATAATGGGATATATTTTATCTGGATTGAGAAGCATCTGCCAAGCACATCTCAGAGGAGCTGTCTGTTAAGAAGAGTTTAGAATAGATTGTTTATCCCATTAAATATCAGCAGAAGCTCTGCTTTTGCATTGATTTCCTCTATCTATATTCTCAGCTGGGAAAGCACAAAAGGATTTCAGAGAGAAACAAGAAAATATTACAGAGTCATGTAGAAACTGGAGGAAAAATCAGACCTGTGTTTTGTTGCATCAAATTCTTTGCTGTCCTGTGTTTATACTCTCCTGGTAATTCTCCCTACACAGTGTCTGTAATTAAAGAGAAGGATTAAGGTCTGGATACAAAATCTGTTACTACTGGGAATTTTTTTCTCAATAAGGTTGAAATCCAGCCTATGGATATAGTTTTATCCAAGAAGGGAAATAAAGACCAGGCTGCATTTCAGTTTGGGGGGAATGTTTATTTCTTTGGTTTGGGTTTGTTGAGTTGTTGTTTTTGGTTTTTTTTTTTGGTTAATAATATAGACACCCAGTTTCTCAAAAATATGAACATTTATTAAGGGAACAGATCAATCAAATTAGTCATGTGCTTAACCATCCTGATAAACTGAGATCTTAGTTGGTAGTAGGGAGAAGAAATTAAAGCTGGGACATTCCAAAGAGCAATATTCTGGAGTTAACATAACATCTGCATAGAAAATACTGGTGAGAGCCTGGCAAAAGAAACTGCGTTTCTTCAATTTTAATTTCTTCATTAGATTTTTTAATGTATTTCAATTCAAAGGGTTTAACTGTGGTTTTTTTTCTTCAAGAACCTTTCTAAAAGTTCACAGAACCACTACAGAATTAAAGCAGTTTGGTGGGTGCTATAGAATACATTATCTCAAAGATAATATTTTAGCATGAAGAGCTTTTAAAACTTAATCAGCTCGCCAGCACGCATTCCTAATTGATCTCTTCCTCTAGGACTGCTCCATTTTCTTGACCTTTTAATAACTGATGGCTTTAGAGAAAAGACTGTTCACAGAACTCCTTAAAAGTCAGAAGAAGATCTGAGGTATATTTGCAAGGTCTAAAGAAGACATACCTAAGGCAAGTGGTGGCCTTGTGAAGTTCTGATTTCCTTGTTCTTCCCACAGACTGTAGAGACTCTGCCATGGCCAGAAGCTGGAGATTGGGATCAGCTGAATTCTTCTGTGTTTGAAGATCATTTGGGAGATGTCAGTCACCTACTGCTCCCTCTGTATGTGAGTCTGGCTTATTTACTTTAAATATTTAAAGATAAAATCAAGTCGGTGTCTATTCCAAGTTCTCTGGCTGCTAAACAGCTGCAGGAACAAACAGGTGGTAAAGTCTTTTTCCTCCCCAATAACATCACATATCACTGATGATTCACAGCAGCATCAACACCAGTTCTTTACTGAGGGTAGGGAGGCCCTGGCACAGGTTTTGCCCAGAGAAGCTGTGGCTGCCCCATCCCTGGAAGTGTCCAAAGCCAGGTTGGACGGGGCTTGGAGCAACCTGGGCTAGTGGAAGGTGCCCCTGCCCATGGCAGGAGGTGGAACTTCAAGGTCTCTTCCAAGCCAATGTTGAAATACATTCACAACACTGTAGTCATTTATTTTGACAACACAGCCTTCACAAAGCAACAGGGCATGTGAGTTCTTTGCTCCAAGGGCAGTTGGGATGGAGTGTTTGGTTCCCCCTCCGGAGATGGAGCTGAATAAGACACCTGAGAGGTGACAGTTTTACCAGCTCAGGTGAAGAAGCAGCTCTGGAGTGCTGAGAACTTCATGGGAAGTTTTAATGTTCTTGCTTTGATTGCACCAAAGGGATGAGCCCTGTGGAAACTGCTGAATATACTAAGTCAATAAACATAGTTCATTATTAAATTGATTGGTACAAACACCTTACAGATGTAAATTATGTACACTTGAAATCCAAAAAGAAATGTTGTTTCTCTTCTGTCCCCAGCGTGCAGTTCCTTGGTGTACACAGTCATCTGGGATGGGTTTGGATTAAGGGATGTGATTCAGATTCAGACCCATGATGCAGAGTAAAACTCTGATCTCTTAGGGATGCACTAAAGCTTTGGGGGATTTGTGCTAGTGAGACAAAAAGGAGACCCCCATCCAAAAAACTTGCCTACTCAGGTCCCAGGTGGTAAGTGGTTTGTCCATGAAATTCCCACAGAAATTCTTCTCATACTTGACTCTTCCAGGCCCATTTGTTCTCCAAAGTCTCTGACAGTTGATATCTTAAAAAAAGAGGGAGATTCATCAATTATTTTACTTGAAAAAAAGCCCTGTTAACTTGTTGAGGAGTCTTCAAAAATGAAGTTTAATAACTCCACAAGTTTCAAAAGCCAAATTTTTCCAAACCCCTGTGTATAAAAGGCCTTAGGCATTAAAGAAATGGCAATGGTTCCACCAAAGCAGGGTTGTGTTCTCTCTGCACATCAAATAGCATCGTTAATTATTTCAGTTGAAAAAGACTTCCTTTTGATGAGATTTTTCAGAACAAAAGTTTTCTTAAGTATAATAATTTGTATACATAATACATCTTAGGAGGAATGTCAGATCACAAAGTGATGGAGGCAAACTGGAGCTTCATCAACTCATTATGCAGGAACAGAGAGTGGGAGATGCCGAGATATGAAAAGGAATGGGAAATTACCCCAGAACAGCAGCCGGGATTTCACCCTTTACAACACACAGTCACTTCCTGGGACATCTGTGCATTGTTTGGTGCCCACTTTGATGCTCTTCCCTCTTTAAAGACATGAAATCTTGTCTTTCTTCCATTGAAGTCCAGGGCAAAGCTTCTGCTGGTTCAGTAGGAGAACAGAGCTCATGATTCCCTCTTCCCCACGGAAAACACCCTGGGATTGTTTGCCATACTGGCAGTTCAAAAGCATTGTTCAGAACACAGACTGCTCAGAATTTGTGAAGTGAAAAGTTTTTTGAGAGTTGAATCATGAATTATATAACTGAGGAAACTGTCTATGGGAAGCTAATTTTGAATCACTAAAGCATTTTAATACTTTTTTTTTCTTTTTGAGGTGGCCAAATGTTCATGGGTTTGTATGAATTTATTTTTAGCTCTGCTTTCCCTTCTGACCTGCCTGACCACTGGTCTGGTAAAGATTCGCAGCATTTTTCCTGTCACAAAAAAAAGAAAATACTATGTCCTCTCTAATTTACATGTTGGTAACAATGCTGATAGATTTTTCAGCTTTGCCATTAAGTTCTTGTGTGAAATTTTGTGGAAAACTGTGCTTTCAAATCCAAGCTTCCTTCATTTGACTATTTAAATTGAAACACCTGTGTGTATAATCCCCTTCCTCTAAAATTTCCGTGTATTTGGCTATTTGAATTCAAATACCTGTGTGTGTAATCCTTCCCCTCTAAAATTTTTACACACCACAATCAGAGTTGGGTTGTGAGGAGAACAGTAATTTGATTAGTTTTTACTGATTTAGATACAAGTCGTGTTATACATCAGACCACTAAAAAGGAAAAAACATGGAATTTTGCCTGGAGTTACCAACTGCATTGAAGTTGTAGCTATTACTCTTATCCCCTTTGGGTTTTTTATTCAGAAGTTTCACATTTGTTTAATATTTATACTTGTTCAATCTGTAACATCATAAACCATAACGCACTTTAATGTGTAGACATGAGCTGTCTCTCTCCCTTCAAACATCTCGTCTATAAACTTTTATGATTCAGGACCATGAAAAATAAATGTTAAGATTACAGAGTAAATAATTTGTGAATATCAAAATAAATAAATAATTGCCTATAATAAAAAAAAAAATCTATTTTAGTAGAAGTAGGGTTGATTAAATTCATTTAACACAAAAGGCCAGATGCTCGAAGGATTTAACGCTGTTCACACAGAAGCTACTTGAATATTGCAAGTAATAATTGGATAAAGAAACTTTATATGTTCTGCACTGCTGAAAGGTCATTAAGAGATAACTAATACAGGGGCAATGGGCAGAAACAGTTGGCAGATCACAGCCTGGCTCCTGGGGGGAATCAGCTCACAAGGCTCCAGAAACAACTCCCTGCTTCGTTTGCATCACCGTGGGGCATAAATTCACCAAAGGAGCAGGATGAATTCCTGCCGCTGTGTTGTCACCAAAGGAAAGCTGGGATATTCCAGCTGGCTGCAGAGGAACAGCTCTGAGGTGACAACACAGGAAGGAAGAAGAGGTTAGGGTTGGATGCTGGGAGATTTTTGTCACACTGAAGTGCCTGGGGAGAACAGCAGAGGGAGGTGAGGAGGCTCCAGTCCTCATTCCAGCTGATCCGAGCACTGAGGAGTCAGGATCATCACCCCCAAAAGAGACTCCAGCAGGACCAGCATCCTGTAAAACTGATTACAACAAAAAGACATTTTCAAGCATTTTACCCGTCGTTTTTCTTTAAGATTCATTTTTTTCCCCCCAAGTTTTGGCATGGGGTGACACACATGGCAGGGACTGGGAACAGTGGTGCTGATCATGATGAAAAATCTCAGCAGAATTAGGGTTTTTTAATTTCCCCTCCCTTTCTATACCACACAGTGCAATTTTTACCTACTGCTCTTTGACTCACTCTTTGTTCACTTCCACAAAACAAAGACTTCCAACGTCCTGGGTTTGGGGGGATGACTGTGCAAATCGCCCTAAATCCCTGCTGAGCTATTTGGGGCTGGGAGATGCAGCACAGAGTGATCCTCCCTTTCAATCTCCTCTTTTATGGCAGCTGGGAAGGAGGAAAAAAAAAACAATATAAGTGAATGTGATGGTAAAGAGTGGAAGGCACAGAACTGCAACGCTCCAGAGGAGCCTGGGAAGGGCAGGGATGCTAATCCCTTTGGATTAACATTCAGGAGATAAAGGATAAATTTGAATAAGGAAAGAAGGGTTGTAAGGCTGGTACAGAAGTGAAAGGTTGCCATGTTGTTGTGACAGAACATTGCAAGGAATGTTTGGTCATAAAATCACAGAATGGGCTGGGTTGGAAGAGACCTTAAAAATCATCTCATTCCACCCCTGCCATGGGCAGGGACACCTTCCACTGGTCTGGGTTGCTCCAACCTGGCCTTGGACACTTCCAGGGATGGAGCAGCCACCTCTAGATTGCATTGGAATGTCAGAGCCCACAGTCCATCTGGGTTTTGTGAGCTCTGGCACAGAAAGAGCAGCTGAAAACATCTGAATCCTTGGTAGGTGGATCCTTCTGCAGAAGTTAAAACAGAAAATAGTTTCTATCTCCCTCCTTAAAAATCGAACATATTTCAGTTTTTCATGTCCTGTAAGAGGTCCAAATTCTTTTATGAAACATTCATGTTTAGCCAGACACATGTGAGTTTAATAAGAGTAGAAAATTGTGCTTTCAGCTGGGTTTGGTTTGAAAGCAAAGAGATTTTTTGTTTTCTTTTTTTTTAATTCAGCTCTGTTGCTTCATTTCAGTTTTTCATTTTCCCTGCTAAGAGTTATCTAATTAAAGAAATTAAAGACCCACCTTTCTTTTGATTATGATAAAGGAGTAGAATATCTGAGCAGTCAGATTATGGGAAAAAAATCATTTTGCTGATGTAAATGTATATGATTTAGTGCAGGCATTATTTTTTTTTTATTTGGCTTCCTTTATGGCAACTATGTAGTCAGAAAATGATGCAAAGATTATTTATAAACTGTAATCTACAAATATAGAAATTTCACATCTTCTAAAAGAGACTCACTAAATGGGGAAACGTATGAAAAAGAAATGCCAATCTGATCCCCAGGAGCTGATAACTTTTGTATGGATCTATTATGGACAGAAAATGTACAAAATATGTATATATAGACATAATAGTGGATGAACAGGAAAGATGTGGAAATCTAAGGCTTTCTTTGCCTCTGAAGGACTCTGCAGTCTGCAGTGGAGGGTTTTTCAGGTGCATATTATAATCTAATATCCCTCAGCAACTTCTGCAAAACTTGATTCTAAATTACTTCCTGTTGCATTTTACATAAGTTTTTTTCTAAGAACCACTTGGGTTCATAAATGGCCTGATTCCCCCCCCTCCCAGCTATCTTTATATGTTTTGTCTCTATATTATATGTAATATTTTATGTTGGCTCTGATAAGTCAGCGTATTTTAAGTGAAGAAAAATTAGAAACTCATTAAATTTAGCATATTAGCAACATGAAGGGCTTAACCAGATGAAGGAACAATGAATATAAATGCAAACTAATAGACACACTTTTTCTGCTTTATTAAATAAAACACCTTATTTTCTAATGGAGCATCTGGCTTTTTCCAAAGAAAACTATCAGATGAAGCAAATGATGGAGGGGAGTGAGTGTGATCCTTGTCACTCAGCCCCACACAGCAGGTGCTCAGCCTCTGTTCTGATATTCCAGTTTTAACACCTACCAGCACATTTTCTCAGGTGGTTTGTTGGGTATATTTGAGGTATTTCCCTCATTTTTTCACCTTCTCCTCGTGGTTGGAAACATGTTTCTGGTAGGAACAGCTTGTAAGGAAAAAAAAAAAAGAGCATCCTAAGAGATCTTTAAAAAGCCAATGGGTCCCTTGTGACAGATGTCAAACATATCAGTGGTGGCTAAAGAGCAAATCTGTTGTCTGATAGCAGGAATGAGCCAAGGCTTAGCAGATTACCTGCAATAGCTTTATTTCCTATATCCTGTGGCAGTTTTATTTTCACAGTGAAGGCCTGGATGTAACTCTTGAAGGTGAGGAAAAAAAAATTCAATTCCCCCATTTGCTGCTGGAAGCTCATCACCAGGCAGCAGCAGCAGCAGGAGGAGTTGTTAATGTGAATCATGTGTTCCTGTGACACTGGGTTAAATTTATTGTAATGCAGTTAGAAATATTTTACTGAACGGAATTTTAAAAATGTAATTGCGTGGCAGAAAGCAAATTTAATCATGAGCAGCAGCAGCTCAAGAACCCTTTGCAGTTTCAAACAGAGAAACCAGAGAGGAGAGACTGTCAATTTGATCTTTATTACGATAAGGATTTAGAATAGAACCAGCACTCCCGAGTGTTTCCTTGAATTAGCAGCTTTTCCAAAGCATTCAGTACCTGGCTGAAATAAAAGTAGATTCTGTAAAGAACTTTAAAATAAAGTGTTGAAATGTCTTTTCGACAACAGAAAGGAGATATTTTAATGCACTGTTCCCTTTGTACCCCCAGCAAATACAGTGCCTGTGCTTGTGAGACAGAGAAGTAGATTTGTCTCTTCCCTGATTTACGGATAAATCCAACTTTGCTCTTTCTTGCCCAATATAACCCTGTTTGCATTTCAGCAGGATGTTGACTAGACTTCTCTAGTACATGATGAAAATTATAACAGTCTTTCTGTGGGTGCCACCTCTCCGATTTTGAGTTGTTGTTCCAGCAAGAAAAACAAGTTTCCAAGGCTGTTCAAAAGAAGGACCTCGTTCCTTTCTTATTTTTGATTGTAGTTCTGTATAAATTCAGAATCTTATCAGACTCCCTCATAGCAGAACACTTGGTCAGATCCTTTCCTTACTCTTCTATTATTTTTCAGTACCACTTCTGAGAGAACCAGCTTAAATGTAACAGAATTACAACAATGCCTACACAGAACAGATTGTGTATAAAGGCTGTATACATTCAAGATAAGAATTTTATAATTAATTTCATTATAAAAAAATTCCTTCTTGATTTTTCTTTAGCTTCTTTTTTGAAGCAAATGCTTCAAAGCAGTGAGAAGCAAGAAGCAAGATGCACATTTTATCTCTGTCTCTGAGAGATTTCATATGAACTTTTAAGAGACAACATTTTTTACTGGTTAAGTACAACTGGAAAACATCTCTTTCATCATTTTTATCACCTTTTATCACCTTTATCAATTTTCTCATTAGGCACAAAACATAAGGATGAACTTGATTTCAAATTCTGACAGAAAAATGGTCACTGACTGACATGAATGACTTGATGCACTCACTCCAAAATAGACAATTCCAGATTATATGGCATTTTATTTCACATAGGAAGAAATTAATCACTGTATAGAGCAACAAAAAAAGTCTGAGCTTCACCCTTTAGCTCTGAGTAACAAATCGTTTTAAGTAGATTACTAATAATTATGAGTCATGACATGAGCCTAAGAGTTTAATATCACTATTTAATCACATGTGGATTGGATCCACTAAGCAGCATCATGACTCAGTTTATCCCTGTTTCATTATTTATCCTGTGGGGATAATAATAACCAGAAAGAGCAATGAAACACAATAGAGAACTTCAGCTTATTGATGCCCTTTTTTTGTAGCTTTCAGCCAACATTTAAATTGCACTTTTTGATGGAAAAAATTCCTCTACTTTCTTCAAAGACAGAACTTGTCCATGATGCAAAATATAGCCAGTCAACATTAACCTAAATGGGTGAAATGACATAAGTGTAGCTTAGTTAAATATTTAAATTTAGTATGTTTGGGAAAGAGTCTGAAAAGTGTGAAGGCAAGAATCAGTTTTGTCTAAATGAAAAATGACAAAAAGCATTAAACTGCATATATGTCAAATAAATGAAGTTACATTTCAACCAGGTGAATGAGAGACTATAGGTAAGAGAGTGCTTAGTAAGTAACTCATTGAGGGAAAACTTTCTTAATTCAAATTTCTAAGCATTTAATTGCTTTGTGAAGTAGAATGGAAAATTAATTTAAAAACTGAAAACAGTCATGACATTTAACTCTACTCAAAGTGAAAATGGGGGGAATGAATCAGACAATGTGAGGGGGGGAAAGAGGAGGAAAAAGTTCAGCACTAAGCAGGCAAAAATGAGGTACAAAAATAATGTTTTTCAGCCTCGTGAGTATTTCTAGAGTGCTCATCAGAGGTCTGGCTTTTGTAGCTTCTTGGTCTTTAATGGCTTAATCACAGAAAAAAATAATCTTCCTTTTTTCTCTTTTCTGCTTCATTTTCTGATTGTCTTCAACAAGGCAAGGTTGTGAAAAAAATTAACATGGACCTGAAAATTTGAACTTTCAGGGGAAGAACTTTAGAATTTTAAGAGGGAACATAGTACATTTCTCCTTAAAATTAAAATTCTCCCTTCACCTTAAGCCCATAAGCCCTTTTGTCTGAAGTTTTAACAAAGTCTTTAACGGGGGATTTGGTTTCTTCTGCTGTCTTAAAATACTTCATGTATTTAATATAGACTGTCTAAATACAGAGTCTTTTGGATGAAAAGGTGACAGAGATACTGAAGAATGTTTCTATGACAGTTATTTCACTTATAATCAGAATTTTATGTAATATATATGTCAAAAATATATATTATATTATAAAATATATGCTTTTTATAAATTATTTAGCTTATATTGTGTCCAATATTGTATGACATTTAGTATAGTGTGAAATTGTAACAGATACATTTTTTATATATATATAAAGCATAGTATATAATATTAAACATATTATGAAAATGGACTATCACCATGAACAGTTCCCCTGTCCAGGAATATATTCCTTATATTCCATATTTTGAGGAGGAATGGGAGTACTTTTATTCAATATAGACCACATTGAAGCCAAAGGAGAGTGAATCATGAACTTCTCTGTATTTACGGAAGTATTTATTTCCTTTTATCTCCTGATACTTAACATGGAAATTTGTATTACAGATACAGTTTACAGTACATTTATTTCTCCTTAGGACTGGTCTTTGAACTCTATTTCTGGGAATGGATTGTCCCAGCCTGAGTTTAAACCACTTTAGTTAATTCTAGGAAGAAGAGAAAAGCTGTTTGGGAAAGGCAGTTGTAAACACCTTAAAAAATCCAGAGGAGGAATATCAAGATTCCTTTGGATTCTCAGTTTCAATCAGGTAGTTTTGTGTGAGTCTGATGGGAACCACTGATGTTCCAACCCTTGTTCACTCTCACTCCCATCCTGACAAATCAAGCCATTAGAGCCAGCAGGACTATTCCACATGAACAAATAAATACTGACTGTGAGAAAGACTATTCCACATGAGCAAATAAATACTGACTGTGAGCAAGTAGGACAGAAAAGACCCTTAGTGGCTGCACTAAGAAACCGATTTAAAGAGTAGTTAGCGAGAGGCCAGGGGAAGTGGGCCAGAAAAATCCCATATTTCCAGCCAGAAATGTGCCAGACCTTGAGCTCAAAGGTCTGAAAATACTCTCATCACGCACACTTAAAAAAAACATTCTGCATTTTTCACGAAACTTTAATTTATTTATAACTGAGCTCAACACCAGATTCCCTTTCCCCAAGTTTGTTTTACCAAACAGTCCTATGCAGGTATAGAAGGAGACATTATAGGGGTAAATATTGAAATATGTTGGTTTTAATTACTTATTAAGGTTATTTCATGTGTTTGTGTTTAATGTTGTTGTTTCAGAAGGAATAGCCAAGAGAAAATGGATTAACTCTGCCACGTGTGACCAATGAACTAGATGGAGAAAATAATTTAGGAAAACCATACATTGGATCAGATCCTGGGTTTTGTTCAAAGTTTCAAATAAACAAAGAGGAGATGAAAAGGTGTTTCACATGGAGGCCTTGATTTCACATTTTGAGGTTTCACATTTTGCGGCCTTGAAGTTCAAGTACTGAGGGCACGTGTGGCTTTTAGGGGGGGTTGATTTTTTAAGTCAGACTGACTTTTGATCACAAGTCATGTCTGTGAATAGTCAGAGAGCAAAATGCCTTCCATCAGGCAAGTGGTATCAGCCTAGTTTTCCTCTGGGAATAAGGAGAGAAGCCATTTAAGCCTTAGTGGAAATGACTGGGCATTACACTGATTTTTGGATTTTTGGAGAGCTGCTTCTCTGCTGCATTAACCCCCAGCCTCACCTCCTGAAAAAAGTACAGGACCCACTGGAGGAACAGTGCTGCTTCTTACCTATTTTGTGAGCTCTCTAGTGCTCCTCAGAGCTTTGTGGATTAAAAACCAGAAGACATATGGATTTTGTTTATAATTGAGGGTATTTACTGCATTGTACCATGATATAAGATTTACATTGGTTAGAAACCCTCCTTTATATCCTACCTAAAACAACAGCACTACACCTGATAAAAACAATTACCTGGTAGAAAATAGTACCAGAAAGTGAGTTTTCCTCAAAATACCCTGCATGTTGTTCCTCTAGGCTTCCCACTTATTTAGCAGCCACTGCAATCCTCAAGAAGCTTTGGCTCAGAAGGATTTCTATTTCTGACCCTAAAACCTACAAGAATAGAGTCTATTTTTTTTTTTTTTAAATAAGCCTTGTTTCTTTGGAGGTGCAGTTGGGTTTCCTAAAGAGATATCAACTTCTGTTTGGTTTAATGTTGAGAGAGAGAGTTCTATAGGAAGGAATTTAATATCAAGTTTGTTCAAAGTTTGAGAGGAAAAAGATGGCAATGTAGTACATCCTTTTGGACACAGGGAAACCTTCTGGGAAAGCCTGAGAAATGAAAAAGCATTGATCCCCTCTCTCTGTGATTAATAGGCCAGTGAGGAGGTGGTGTTTTGAGCTGAGTTTCTGGCCATTTGGGCAATCTTTTCATTGAAAATGAACATTTAGCCACAGGCTGAAGTTTTTCCTGCACCTTCCTGTAGATAAGCAGTTTATTTTGAAGTCAGTGATCAACTGCACTTTAATGACAGAGATGGTTAATTCTGTTCTCATTTCTGCGATTTCATTTGCATTTGCATTTGCATTTTTCCATTTGCATTTGCAAGGAAATGCAATTGCATTTCTTTCAGTGGCAGTGGCAGGAAAAATCCGGGACTGCGATCTCTGACTGTAACACTGGCAAACAATCCGTGATGAATAATTCACCGGGTGAGTTCCGAGACTGTTTCTCTACATGGAGTCATCACGAGCAGATTATCATTCCCCTGAATGTATTCATGATTAGGCTGAACTTTGGTGAGTTGTTTTCCTTTGTGGATTAACTGTCAGCAATTAACTGCATGCCTGGTTCTTGATATTTAGCGTTTGAGGGGTGGTAATTTGTGGTGAAAGGCTTTCACTGAAGGCTTCTTTTACTGCAGGTCTCCGAAGGAATGGGTTGGAAGACAGTGTGGAGAGGAGAAAAGTTTCTTAAAGGAATACAGGAAGATGTTTGTTATTTTCAGAAGAAAATATTTCCCTCTTAACAAGAGCAGAACCAGATATCTGTTATGGAAAATAAAGAGGATTGCAATGTACTAAAACCAAGGGAATTCTGCTTGGAACTGCAGGCATGTGAGGAGTTGGGACACCTGTGATGGACACATCATCTCTAGCAAGAAAAGGAGCTGTTATCTTGCTTGTTCTTAGACAAAACATTTTAAACATGACATAAACTAACAGAAATTACTGAAATCTCTGTAAACCAAGGGAGGCTGGACTTCCATACCCCTACTTGTATTATCAAAGCCATCCCTGGCTCTGAGTTTATTGAGCTGGAACTAAATCCTCACACCACCATTTCCATGAATTAGTATTTTAGAGTAGCAAAAGTGCTGCTGTGACAATATCTACTTTATACCAGTGTGTTTATGTTTAAATCATCCATCTCCCTTTGCACTGTCAAGTTTTCCTCAGTACTAACAGAAATAGTTATTAGAGTCATTACATTATATTTTATTATCCAGTACTCACATTTTAACTCACATTGTATAACAAAAATCATTTGGTCTTATCTTTCACTTGGGATTTAGTTGAATTCTCTTCAACCTGTGTCCAGCTGAATTCTCTCCCAATAATACAGCTTAGGTTTATCAGACACTATGAAATAAATATTGCCTTTTAAAAGCCTTACTGCTGCTGTCTACATCCTTTCTATTCACTGGCTGAAGATTGCATATATTTATTTTCCTTCTTGTCTGTACTTTTGCTGATTCTACTCAGTTATTACCTTCCTGGTGTGTGAAAAACTCAGTAAAATTGCTGAAACTT
Organism: Lepidothrix coronata; assembly: GCF_001604755.1. Lineage (NCBI taxonomy): Eukaryota > Metazoa > Chordata > Aves > Passeriformes > Pipridae > Lepidothrix > Lepidothrix coronata. The sequence goes on from NW_016690398.1 coordinate 862,715, forward strand.
TTCAGGAACAGAAACACTGGGGGAAATAAAAAAAAAAAAGAGTCTCAGTTTCTGAAGTGAAGGCTCCACTCCAGAACAGTCGTGATCTCTGTTGTGATCTGCTCCATCACTTTCCTGCGTGGGTGGGATTTTATTTCTCCCTTTGTGTTCCTGACTCACAGAGCCTTTGATAAAGTGCTGGAGAAAGCAGAGGAGTGAGGGCACAGAGCAGCAGTTAAAGCTGGGCTTGTCCTGGGGTGAAATCCAAGTTATTCCCCAAGAAATAAGTCCTGAGCTGAGCAGGAGGGTCAAGACTTTCCATCCACAAAACCCCACGGGCAGAGACTCGCTTGGAAAGTCTTCCTGTGATCCACATGGGCAGCAGCAGCAGTGTTGGGGAACCCAGAGGGAGAAAACTGTGTTTAATTCCTCTCTTGGCTATACTAACACTTTTTAGCTCTTAGCTCACTTAAACAATTTATATTATTGTTTCTAACAGCCCAAAATCAGCGTGATGATGCCATGGACCAGTAGGACTTGTTTGCCTGAAGAAAATCCCAACTCCATAAATATACATAAAACAACATATCCCTAAAAAGACATAATGTTATCATACAAGAATAATATATAAGCATGTATAATACCTAATTCTATATGAAAATCATACTTTTTTCCTAAATCTACTGCTTTTCAGTTATATACTTACAGTATTATCACATATCTGTATTACAGATAGGAAGAAAACACAGAGGATTTTTTATTAGAACTGAAAATTCAGAGGAAAAAGTCTGTGAGAGTAAAACTCTCAAGAAAAAAAAGACAGGCTGGAATATTTATGAATTCTTTACAGACACTAAATAACAGAGTTATTCTGCAGAGACTAAGGGCTAAATGGAGAAAGGTGAAATGAGATGGAAGACACTTTAATTGAATGTACGTCTGTCAAAATTCTTCCTCAAATGTTGGATGAAAAATGACTGGCTAAACCTCTTAATTAATCAATTCTGGGACAAAAAAATAGCGTGTCAGGCACAATTTCAGTTTTTGTAATACTTGATGGGTTTGAGTTAATTGTAAATTTATTGCCCAAATAAACCTGAAAGGGAGATGAACTGGAAATAATCCATGTATAGGAAACAAGAGGTTGCAATTAAAAATGCACCTTTCTCTTTCTTGGGTGTGTACCACACCCACTGAAGCAACAACAATCCCAGGAGGAAAATATAATCCATAAAACTCCTTCGGATTGTATTAACATTGTGCAGTGGATCAAATGTTTTCTGGAAGTGAATTCATTGCTTTTGATGAAGTTACATCACAGACAAGTTCAGTTCAGTGTATTTAATTTCCAGAACAAGTATTGAGCTGGGGAAGGGTGTTTAAGCTCATAATTGGCACACCAATGTATGGCAGAGAAGTAAATATGCTATTAATTAGGAGCTAAATATTGACACATAGCGAGATTAAATTATATCAAAACATTCAATGTAACTTGCTTAATGCACTATTAGGTATCCAAATATTGTGTGCATGGAATTGTAATTATATGCTTGGATTCTGTACTGATTGTGTGGCAAGAAAAAATCAGATTTCTCCAAACACTTGGGGCTGACCTGTCTTTGCCTTGGCAGAAGTCAATGACAGAATTATCCAGGATTTTGCTTTGTGTGGTTGATAAAACTCATCACAGGGAAATGTTGTGTTGTTGCTCCCATGGACACGGACTTTCCATGGGGATCTGAGCTACTGCACAAAGGTGAGCCTCAATTTATTGTTAAGTGTTGCACTTCATTACAGGAGAAAACAGTGTCACTGAGCCTCAGCTATTAAGGACTAAACATTTGGCTTTTGATCTCTCTGTGTCAGGGGTGTGAGATCAAATTCTTGGCACTGAAAACCTCCCAAAAAATCCATAAAAGTAACTTTTTATAGCGCATACAGGTGTTTCTCAAAACAAAAGCTGAAGAAACCCCTGAGAAAGGTAGAAAGGCAGATTTTTCCCGTAGGATTCAGACCCTCACAACAAGTGACATGAGAATTTGCAGCACCCTGAGGACTTTGGAGATGCTCGAAAGCTGAGAAAACAGAAGGGAATATGAATTATTAGTTTGTGTCATTGGTCTCACATCCCTGCTGCAGAGACATCAACCCTATTAGAATATACTAATTTCAATCCTTATCTCAGCTTGATGAGATTCATTAAAAGCTGAAATATATATATATTAATTTTTAAATGAAAGCACTTTAATATAAATAAAAAAATAGTTTTTAACACAGGGGATTTTTTTTGTGGCTTTGGAGGGTTGTTTTGCTGTGTTTTGGGTTTGGTTTTTGTATTTATTTATTTTTTGCTTTGTTTTATTCATTTGGTTTTCATTGGCTTTTTTTGTCAGTGTGGTTTTTTATGTTACTCTTTCTTGGTTTTGTTTTTGTTTGTTTTTGCTGGGAAACACTAACGAGATATTTTAAAGCATTTTTTTCATGGATCTCATACTTTGGCTCTTGTTCAGGGTATATTTTGTATATTCTCAGTAGGTGAAAAGTTAAGCCATTAGTGTATAAGTATGTATAGATTGTTAGTATCATCACATTAGTAGCTTAAGTCCTTCCTATGTAGCTGATGTAAGAAAAAACCTTGTAATTTAAGTACATTTTTATAGTGATAACCGTTACGCTGGATATCAAAGTACTATTGTGCTAAAAACCCATATATATGCTATTATCACAGCCACAGGTCTGTGCAAATATGCCTCTTGAAATACCTTTTAATAACTACTTTAAAATGCTTCCACTTACAGATGATGATTATGCATGTGAAATAAATAATTGTGCAAGCATGCATGGGATGAGGAAAATAATTAGGATAAATAAAATAACTTACACAACGAGGGTAGCCATAAGATTATGGCTGGTCCATTAAAGTCTACGAATATCTGCCCATTGACTTCAATTAGCTTTGAATTAGGCACTTAAACAGCAGGAAGCAAATGGAATATTCTATTTGATTATCCTGGTCAATGAGCAATGAATGCATAAAAATAACCGTCCACAGATCCCACTGGAATCGGCCTCTCTAAACTAAGCCAAAGAGCAGCAACTTTTCACAATGTTATTCTTACTTTCTTTTTTTTTCCCCTGCCTGAAGCATTCTGGGTGTTTTGGGGTAAAGAAGAACCAATTTTTGTGTCTGTGATGAATTCAGGTGCAGTTTCGAGGTTGCAGAAGAAGAGGAGTCCGCAAGAGCACAATGTTATGGGAAATTTCCTTTAAGGAGATTTTTTTTTTTTTTTATGGTTTCAAGCCGTTTTTCACTACCAAAGATATGTTGTGTGTCCATGGAGGGACCCAGCAGCCAGTTCAAATGGAAGGAGGGATGTAGAGACTCGAGGCAAACCCTGCAAGGAGTCACCACCTCCTCCTGCTGTGGCTCACAGGGGTGGGGGATGAGAGGCCCCAGTGCTGCCAGCGAGGGGAGACCCTCCCAGAATCAGCACAAATAATGTTTAATGGGCTGAGACAGACAGTGGTTGGGCAATAAATGCATCAATTAACCAAATTTACTAATAGCAGGTCAGTGGTTAATGGAAGGATTCTGAAGTGTTCCAAGCTGTGCATTCCTGCCATGAATCTCCTCCTGCACATCCTTGAGCAGACACTTTGCTCTTTGAGGGTCACTGGTTGATTCCAAGTGTTAATTCCCTGCTGCTGCCCCAGAACACCATCCTCAGAAAAGCAGGATCTTTCAGGCTGATAGAGAGGATCTTCCTCTGGGCTCCATGTTCTGTATTCCTCCTCAGACCCCTCTTACCCTCTTCTAAAGTGGTTTTGTATTTCTCCCTAACTCTACCAAGCAGCTGGACTTCTCTGGGTCTGAAAAATACGACCAATTACTTTGTGCCAGCTGCTGTAGGTCTCTAGCAGGAGGGAATATATTAATTGCTGCAAGCAAACCATATTTTTTTTGGCCTTTATTAATCCAAAGTTGATCCAAAACATAAATTTGGTCGTGGTTTAGAGAAATATGGTTTTGGTGCCAGCTGGAAGGAGCAATATTGGAGGACCTCTCTGTTTTCCACTACTGAATATATTGGAAGGTATCAGAAATGGCTCCCAAGGAACATTTAGAACTAAGTAAAGAAGAAAAGAACCTTGGTTATCGTTCACCAAATCAGTGTTAAATCTAATTTCACCTAAGGGAAAGTGTACAAAATGGTAATTAAATTGTAAAAGAAACATGCCTACTAAAATTGAAGATATTGTACAGCTTTTTGACACAATTGCAAGAACAAATGAGACAAGGCACCTTGCTACATCTCAAATATTAAGTACAAAACACTGAGAACTGGAAACTTTTAAATTAGATTATGCCTTAGAGGCTACAGGATAGGAAATTACAAGATAATAAGTTTTCGGAGTTTATTATTTTTTGTTATTATTGCTAAGGAAACAAGTGAATTGAAAGGGAGAGGTCAATACAAGGTGAGAGGGCTGCTGGGGTAGAAAAGCTGAGAAACTTTTCAAAAGCTCAGAGCTGTAGAACTGGCAGAAACACCTCTGGTGGCAATGCCAAAGGCAAACAAATACAGTGGGGCACTTTTGACCATCCAAACACCAGGTACACACACACTCCCTACCCCTCCTCAAACCCAGGAACAAGGATGGCTCAGCACAGGGAGGGGTTTTTGCACCTTGCTGGGTTCAGCTGCGTTGGCCACAGCAATTAAACTGAGGAGGAGATGCTGTAAACAGAGAATATGTGGGTAAAGGAGTGAGATGTGAGCTCAGAAATGGGCCGTCAGGGTGAGGAACAGCCACTCACATCCAACCGGAGTTAACACCTGCCGTGTTTGCGGAATGACGGGGCAGCTGCAGCAAAGTATCATGGATGTATTCCACAATAACCATTTACATATTGATTAAAACCCATAATTTAGATTGCCTCAGGTTGGCTCTGAGCTGTTAGACTGATACGTGGCAGCCTCTAAAGTGTGGATGGGGGAAAATTACCTGTATTGTCAATAGCTGTTTACCTATATTAAAATAATTAGCAATCAGAGTGTACTCCACCGCCTTGCACACAGGGAGTCTAATTAACTTTCTCCTTCGGATTTATACATCCACTAACAAACAAATGGAAAGCCATCCCTTGTCCTCCGTCGTGGGAATGTGTCTGTCTGTATTCTGGAGAGGCAGGAGGTTCAAACAAGGACAGGCTTTATGTCAGGGGGTTGTCACTGTATCTCTTCGGTGGCCTCGCGCCGCCTCATCCAACACGGAGCGTTATTCCACGTGTTCCACTGAGTGATGCACTGCCACGACAAAGTGTTAATCTCCATTAAAAATTTAAAAGACACACAGCTATTTTCACCTGCTGATTCATCTGCAGCCCTTCCCAGCTCAGGCAGCCCTATCCCCCAAGCTATTACAAATCACCGGCGAGCCATCCTTCAGCTCACATTCCGGCAGCAGAAGCTGGAGAGTAAAATTGCTTCACAAAAGATGAAGTCCAGCACTCATCTTTTGCTACTTAATAGATCACTGAAATGAAACACAGCACACTGGCCACCAGATACTATTTTATTCTGCAAATACATCAACGTGGTTGTGCCTTTCTGTGGTGGGAGGCTTTTGACTAGTCCTGTAGCAGTTTGTGCTCATCTGCTTGAGGATTTGAGGAAGCTCAGTGCCCTCCTGCAGAGAGCAGAGCCAGCTTACACTTGGGTGTTGAAGGCTGGGAATAAGAACGTTTCATCCGTGGCAATGATCAGAGAATCATGGAATCAGAGAGTGGTTTGGGTTGGAAGGGACCTTAAAGATCATCTCGTTCCACACCCTGCCATGGGCAGGGACACCTTCCCCTAGCCCATGTTGCTCCAAGCCCTGTCCAACCTTGCCTTGATTATCACTGTAAAATCACCTCCAGTGCTAAAATGCCTCTTTGGAATATAAAGAAGAAAAAGGTGCACGTAGCAATATAATTTAATAATTTCATATACTTTAAACCAAGCTTTATTTTGAATGGCCACGCAGTTCAGGCATAACCTCTTAAAGATGTCACGCGGTGCTGCAAAGGCATCAAATCACAAAGAAAATCTTGGTTTCATCTGTCCCCCAACAGGTGGATTGTGTTGCTGCCCCTTTTCCCTCACACAGATACTGAAACTTCTTTGATGCCATTGAATTCATACCTAAATAGCACTTAATAATGACTCTTTTCACTGAAAAAGTTAATCATCTCTTTATATATTAATCTTAATAATGGCCACATGAATAAAAGGAAGAGAGGGAAAAGGGTGATGAGAGGGAGCTCAAGGAAGATGGTGCAGCTGCTCATGATTAGACTGATAGAGAAACATTTATGTATTTTATTGTTTGGTTTTAAGAAAAATGCAACTTAGCTTTAGAAATCCAGACTTTTCTCTTGGTTTTATGCTGGGCACAACATTGGGTAAGGCAATTAAGGTAGCAGCTAAATTCCATGGAAAGTGGTAACCTGAAGGGACCAAGTCCATGAGGAATTGTGGATTCCTTGACACACAAAAAAAAGACCATGAACAAATACGGAAAAAAATGGAGAGTAAAAATCAAGTCTGGAAACAGAGAAGCCCATAGAAAATAAAAATGGAAGAGCTTTTATTTTCTTAATTGGGAAAGTTTATGATAAATGATGATAAACATCACCATGAGTAATGTCTGACTGTCTGAAAACCACATAAATTGGTAAAAAATGTTTGCTGAGTGACATCAAATATATTGAAGCGATACCATTTCCTTAATCAAAAAAAAAAAGAAGAAACAAAGCAAAACCAGTGAATTTATGTTCCAGGTCTGAGCACTGAGCATTCTCATGCAGTTATAAATAGGCTGTTTAAATAGGGGAGTTTGTGGGACACGTAATTCCAGCTGACATGAGGAATTGTTGGAGAGGGAGAGGAGACCTGTCTGTGTGCTGCTTGTTAGAGTAACAGCTTGTGACTGCTCTCAGAAAGAATTCTCCTAAAGCCCCCTTCTCCTTGAGTTACAAGGAGCACAACAGTGGATTTGTGACTCTGATGGGGAGGTTACAAATAGTAGTAAGTAAATATTAATCCACTGTCACAACAAATTTGAGTGTGAGGAGCCTAAGAATGAGTAGGAAATAACTCCTAATGCAGATGAAACGTGGTAAATATTTTTTCAAACGTATTTATGCAAATATAAATAATAATAAAAAAAACAAAACAGAGTATTCAAATTTGTTTTATGAAGCTTGGCCTTTAAAATGGTAGAAATCCTGTCTTTTAACTTGCTCTTGGGGGAAGACAAAGATTGTATTCCAGGCTGTGCCAACACTGAAGTGAGTAAATTCTCCACGACTCCATTAGAACAATGAAAACCCAAAATAATAATTAGCTTTGGCATAACACCAGCATGGCTACACGGCTTTGGGTTGTCTGGATTCATGGACCAAGTCCTGTGGGAATACACCCTCCATCTAAGCACAACAGAGAAACATTCCCAGAGACATGGAGCACTTTGTACCATTATTTAATGGATTACTGGAGCTGTAACATCCTTCAGCATCTACAGCTAAGATCTGTAGGTGGATGTGTTCTTTACATTTATTTATAAGAACAAAACACAAGTCATTATGGATTTATAGACCTCTTCCCTAATTTTTTTCTGTGCTTGGATATTCCCTAGCCATGCTTGCAGAGGCTGCTGTAATATAAAAATTGAGGCTATAGGAGAATAGTGGTGTTAAGAATCAGGGACTTTTGATTTTGATTCATATCATATTTTAAGTGTAGTTGTTCTCCTATGGAAATTCTACTTCCTCAGTTCCATTTCACGTGGAAATGCTGGGAGAAGAGTGATGGGAAAGCCCAGAAAACCCCATGCTATTAGTTTTAGCTCTATATACATTCCTAGCCATGAAAGAATTAAGCAAATGTGATTTATTAATAAACTAATAACTTTATGTGTACTTACACTTTTTTTTTTCTTTTTAATTTCAGGGAAATGCAAAAGTTATCATTATTTAGAAACGTGGAAAAGGAAACACAGGAGTTTTTCCTCCGAGGCCAGGAAAGCTGAGGCTGTAAACTGGAATTGGTGTCCTGGCACTTGGCAAACTGGGATGTCTTCTCTGGGATCAGCTGTGGGATCAGGTGTTCTGAGCACTGGGAAGGCTTTAAAAGGGGGATACTGGTCATGAGACACTGTGGAGCTGATCAAGCAGATGCTCTGAAAGAAAGCCAGAGGGTAAGAAAATGCTGCTGGAATCCAGCAGGGGTGGAGGGGTTGGAGCATCCTCAGTTATAGAGGTTTGTAACAAAGGATTAGTGGAGATAAAGCTTTATACTGAGAGACAGGACTATGAGGGAAGGCACTGGATTATTCTTGTGGTTCTGAAAAGCTCCTAGAGAGTGAAAACACAGCTTCACCTCTTTCTTCAAAGCCTATGTTTTTTATCTTGTCATGTTTATTACAAACCCAGCTTCAAACATCTGCTTTCTTCCTCAGTTGCAGTTGTTTGCAGTGGGTGTGGCTGAGCTGATCCTTCTGCTTTACTTAACTGTGCCACTCATTTTCAGGGAGTTGAAAACCAAAACCTGATAAACAAGTTCTTGATAACGACCAGCTTGACCATATATGTTGTTTTTTAGATAAATTCAGCTGTTATTTGGCTGAGCTGGGAGTGGGCAGAGTTACAAGTGGGTGTAACATCAGAGTTTAACAAGCACTTGATGCATCCCATGAAAATTTTATGGAAAATATCACCCAAATTAGCAAAGGGCTAACCTGTCTCCTGAAGTGAACAGTGGGAAGCACTGGATCCTGCTGTGCTGGGATGTGCCCCAGCAGACACAGCAGGATGGAGTTTAAACTTGGGCACTTCATGACTTGTCTGGGAGTGGGAAGAAATGTCAGCTCATTGAATTTCTGCCCTGATATTAAAATAGAGAACTCCTGCTCCAAAACCAGGGGCTTAATATCTAAACGAGTCAGGGAGATCAGATGTGTGGGAAGAAGACAAAATGACACCCTTCTGATGTAAACAGTTTACAGCACACTCGGAATGGGTGGTAGGAATCTGATCAGTGCCAAGGCTGGGGCTCAGAGAAACCTGATCTACAGTGCAAAGTTGTTCAGAAAAATGATCCCAATATTCCCTCAAAGTTCTTGTTTACAAAGGACACGAGAGCAGTGAGAAAATGGATAAATGTTTTCTCTCTAGGAGCATCAGCCTCAGCTGCATCTTGGTGTGGTGGTAATTTTCTTGGTATAACAAGGTAAGAAAGGAGTGGGTTTGGGGGTGTCCGGAGAAGGCAGAGTTCAGGAAAAAAGCATTTGAAAAACCTCTTGAAAAAACAAAAAGGGAATAAGTTTCTTCCTCTTTTTTTTTTTTCTTTGTATAAAACCCCAGAGATGAAGTTGAAATCCAGATTTCTGGGCCTGACCATGCACGACCAGGTATGTCCAATATCCCCCAGCCACTGAGCAGCAGAAATAAATCACATTTGGGCTTCCCTTTAGCTACATTAATTACCAAGTACTTGTGATCATGGATAAAAACCATTTGAAAGAGAAAGAGATTATGTGGGTCTTTCCCAACAATACACTTCTTTTTTCCCAGCTGCTTAAATCAACTTTATTGTTCCTTATCAAGGCTCCTCATGACTGTAATGACAGCAAGAGAAATAGAAGAAATAGAAAGATTAGAAATAGAAGAATCTTACAGAAACATTTGGAGAGTTGCTTGGTGATTCATGTGCCAACAATTGGTGTCTGAAACGGAGCTAATTAACATTCTCATTATGATAATCACCTTCAACATTTCCCTTTATTTTTTTCCAGGCTCTTTCCTTAACTGTCTGTCTCTGAGATAAGAAAATTATTATCAGTGTATCAGCCCAGATACATTTCAGGGGAAGAATGGCAAGAATTAATTCTGCTCTGTCTGAGGAGGGTACAATTAGGGAACCTTCATGATGAGACTAAATCTGCAGATTATTGGATCAGATATCCTCATTTCAGGCTGCTCAGAAAGCCTAATACTCCACTCACTTTCCAAAATGCACTTAGAAATAATCACCAGTGTAAGGGAGGAAGGGGAGGAAAGTACCTGTAAATGGTCTGAGACAAAGCAATCCCTTCACAGAGCCTTTTTTGCAGAGTTAAAGTATATTTTTGGGGGTTTTTTGTAAGTGTTAATTTTATTGCTACAGTGTAATAATTTTTATAATTTATTTAAAAATTGGTATCTTTTTTCATCCCTCATTTTCCTTTCTCTACTGTTTAGGCCTGTGAGTCAACACACTGATAAGTCTGAAGGGATGATTGTAATGGATGATATTGCCTGATTTTGTTTTACTGGAAACTCATTTGGGCAGCATTATCCAGGCTCTGACATGTTGATGGCTTGTCATGGATTTTGTGAAGAATTCAGGGGGAATGAAAGAAAAAAAAAAAAGGCAATTTCAGATTTGATTAATGCTTTCCACAAATAGAAATGAATGTGACTCTGACTTCCAAATTATCTTTGATTCTGCAGAACTGAAGGACTTCCCTGCCCTCTGGAGATCGGGACTGTAATTAATGAATACAGAGAATTAAAACATTTTACTGTCTAAAATTTGTGAAAAGGAGGGAGAATAAACAAAATGGTCCCAGACAGAGACTTTTCACCTGTGTTAAATAATGGGAGTTCAACTCAAAAGGTGTCAATCATAGCATCCTTTCCCTTCCTGAGCAGTTCTGGACTTACCTTTGGATAAAATCAAACAATTCCATCTCTGGTGCTTGCAGAGGTCTCCAGGATCTTTTAAGCACCAGATGACAAATTTGCTGAAGAATTCTCTGTACAATCAAGTCAAAGCCTTCAACTGAACATGACTTTCACTCTTTATATTTACTGAGAATTCACACTGGTCTAAGTTATTTATATCCTTAATAAAAGGAATTCCTTTTCTCTCTTTTCATTCTATGGGTTATTTATCCCCTGTCTAATAATTCATCAAAGCTGGAAACCACCAGGGTTGATAGGAAGCAATCTGGCTTTTGAGGCTTTTTGTTGTGATGTCTATTTTTTTAATTAAACCTTCTCAAAGAAATTTTAAGTCTAATTCTTCTGGGCCTGTATTAGAGAAAACACCCTATACTCTTCTTTACCCTCTGTGTCACATCCTGTATTTTTATTTTTCCTTCCTCCCACAGACCTTAACTTTGAGGGTAACTTGAGTGTGCTTTGATCTGGTTTTGTCAGGCTGCTCCATAGCTGAGCACTCTGACTACAAAATCCAATTCTGGATAAAATTATTTTTAAATAAAATAATTCTTGAAATAACAGTTTTTCCTGTTATTACTTGGAGTAATTGGTAGCAGCTTTGAGTAATAACTAGGTGAATATTGCAAGAGATGTGGAGACTATTAGGAAAAATTTCAATTCATTCATTAAATATCTTTTTATAAGAAAATTTGTTAGCGGTGTTAGTGGATATTTCACCCCAGCAAAGGGGCAGATCCTGAGATCCCCAGCCATGCATTTGGCTCAGGTGGGAAATATCCACTTCCTTCCTTCATTTCTCAGCTCATGCACATACATGACCATGGAAAAAGGCAAATTAAATTCAAATTCTGTAAGCAGCCACTAAATTTTACATTATCCTGTGGGAACTGTGACTCTGAGGCCTCAGTGAGCCAGAAAGAAAAAGCTTTAGTGTTTTCTGTCATTTCCTAACCCACTTATCTTCCAACCCTCTCTGAGTGTTTCAAAGCCCTTGAGACAACACCAAGAACAACTGGTTTAGAGAATCTTATTAATCCAATCAAGAGAGGGAAATTCCAGGGATGAAATGTGATTTTTCCACAGGAAGGATCACATGAGATCCAGAGTGCTGATCAATAATAAAGCACTTTGGAAGGAGCAAATACTACATAGGTCCAAAAAACAAATTTAAAGGACTCAAGCTCTGCTCATGAATATTTCATGAACTGAAGATGAAGTTAACTTTGACAAATTATTATTTTTTCATTTCTGATAATAAGCATTTTCATTTTAGTTTTCATGAGATTTTTTTTTATTCCTGAACTATATAAAATACTTCTGTATTAATAATTTTAGGGGAATTAATTTATTCGTAATGCATGAAGAAAGGAAAAAAAATTACTTGTCTCTGAGTCTGAAAAATAATTTCTGATTTATTTTTTCTTTTTAGTAGATCATTCCTCAAAATCCCCTCTCTGTGTCACTGTATCCCTGTGTGGAAATTAAATTTGATAGTTGTGGTAAATACACAATTATGGTTTCAGTACAAAGAAGTTGCACTTTTAAAAGTTCTTTTTAATTGTATCTGATTTCATTGTTGTCTTCTAAACTGCTTGGAGTTCGCAGAACAAGGCTAAAGTCTCTCTCCTAATTTCTGCAACCTGATAAATTAAACTGCCCTTTTTAACCAGTACAATTTACCAATATTTGAATTTTAGTAGGATCAATCTCTGCTGAAAAATGTGTTTCTTTGGAATTTGATACCATGTTCATGATGCAACAGTCCTTTTGGACATAAATTAGTTTTCAGAAATTCCTGTTCCCTGAGCTTAATGGTCTGGCAAGCCAGGGAGGGTGGTGCTCTGTCACCAACAAAAGGTTCCATTGTAATTATTTTTCCTACTTTCCATTACTTTCTCCTTATCCCTAAGAGAGGGGAAAACCTTTCCATGTGTCCTTGTTCCATGATGTTCTCCCCAGGCCAAGGACCTTGTGGTGAACGGAGCAGAGCAAACATCACTCTTGCTGCACACCTGAAATTGGATGTATTCCTTGTTTTCAAATCTCTAGGTGTATTTTCCTATTGTTTTTATTATGGAGACAATCTTATTTTCTTCCCCCTCTTATCCAAAAAATTAAAATAAAATCCCAAAAGGGAGCAGGGGCTCCACTTGACTGCCCATGACACGAGAGGAAAGGCAAATAAACCTGTTTTGAGGTGTTTGTGCCTCCACCAGTGGAGCTGGAGGTGCTGTCAGAGAACAGATAACAGAGCAGGGATTTGTGTTAGGAAAGAAATACCTTTTCTGGTGCTGCTTCTGAGTGTCTTAAAAGGTTGCATCATAACTATTTTTTCTACTTTCCATAACTTTCTACTAATCCTTGAGAGAGGGGAAAACCTTTCCCTGTGTCCTTGTTCCCTGGTATTTTTCCCAGGACAAAGATCTTGTGGTGAATGGAGCAGAGCAAACATCACTCTTGCTGCACACACGAAATTTGATGTATTCCTGCCCCTTCTTTCTGCTGAAAAAGCTACCAACTGCTTTCTTCTTCATTTTCAAATCAAAAATTGTGCTTTTTTAATTGTTTTTATTGTGCAGACAATCTTCCTTTCTCATCCCCATTCCTCATAAAAATTGAAAAAAACAAATCCCGAAGGGAATAGTGGCTCCACCTGGCCACCCATAACAGATAAACTTGTTTTGAGGTGTCTGTGCCTCCACCAGTGGAGCTGTTGGTGCTGTCACAGAACAGATTACAGAGCAGTGATTTGTGTAAAGAAAGAAATACCTTCTCCAGTGCTCCTTAGGAGTGTCCTAAAACAAAAGCTATTCACTCGAGGGCAATGAATAGTTGTTTTCATCTCAGTTTTGTTTTATGCTCTTCTTTGATCTAACATGAAAATCATTACAATTGATGAGATAAGGCAGCAGACAAGACCCCGAGGAGTTCTCTGTTATGTAAGGCTCCATCCAATTCATTATTTCGGGACTCTCTCCCCTCAAACAGCTTTTTCTGAAAGATCAAGTCAGTCAAAGCCACGGTGGGTTTTCGGCTCTGCTAAAATCTGCCGAATTACACGCTCAGTGAACTTCCACAGCTTTTGTTCCAGTCACTGACAGCACCTGTCATTTGCCTTTTTTATGTCTTAAAAGCTGCTGGTGGCAGCATAATCAAAGATGTTGAGTAAAAATACATATCCCAGAGCAGTGGCCTGTAAAACAAGTTTGGTTATATTTTAGCAAATTCTCTGTGTGTGTGTCATAACCTGGAGTTTTGGGTTGGTTGTTTTTATTTTTTTCTTGTGTGTATCAACACCTTATTGCACAATCTGGTATCTGGGTGAGTTAGTAAAAGAAGTGCTGTTAAGGCAGAAAATGGAAATAAAACTTTATCCTTTGGAGGTGTTTTTTTATAGAAAGAAGGGGGAAATTGTTTTATCAATTGAGTATTACAGTCCAAACAAGAGTTAACCACTTCTTTCAAGTCTTTAGCAAAATTCTGATGTTCAAGGGCCTATTACTTGGATCTAAATTCTCAATAGCTATAAAAGTGTCATGATTAAAGGCCCAGTGCTTTCCCTACAGCAGAAAATCACAGCTCTCATGTAGCTGCATTTTAATATAGGAAAACAATATTTTCACTTCTTGACCCTCTTCCCCATAAAATAAAATAAGCAACATTACTTTTGATCTTTGAACCTAAAAGCTTCATTCCTTTTCTTCATTTCATTCCTAAACTTTTATTATAGGGGTGTCTTTATACAAAGAAACCATCAAAGAATGGAGACAACTTTGGTGCCCTATGACCACCCCGAAAGGGGAAATGGCTCATTCTTTCAGGGGACAGTGGATAACACTATGGTAAAGATGTCACAAAGATTTACACTCTCTGAAGGTCTAAAAATACAATATTTTGTGGTAGAAAATATAGTGGAGGAGGGTCTGCAGGCTGGGGTGGAGGGAGCCTTGCTGATACATGTGGGGGCACCTTGTGTGTCTGAGGGGAGCACTGGGAAAGGCTGGAAAATTTTAACATGGAATTTCTTTTAAAAGGAAACTCATCTTTGGAGGGGAAAGACTCGGTGAACGAGCAGAAAGGCTGAAGCTGATGATTTGTCCCATTCTTAATGGTCATGAGCAGGAAATATTGTCTTTGTCAGAAACAAAAAAGCCTGTTGTTTTCTGTAGTACCACCACCAAGCCACCTCTCCTGCATGGATTGTATCATTGGCTGCTTTAGCTGAAGTGGCTGCACTTTTAAGAAATAAATCTTTGATAATATAATAGTTTCCTGCAGTGCAACAAGACCTGCAGTTTGCTGTACATCTTCTGTGAAGAGCAGCCTCTGGTAATTAAATGTCATGTACTCTGAAGTTGAGAATGCTGGGGTTTTTTTTCCCTTCAGTTTTCACTGGATCTTTTGGACAGGAACATTCTCTGTGTTTTCATAACCAAAGTAGATTTTTATGATGAGATTTTGCCAGCAGATTTATTCCTTTCATTCAAAGGATTACTTTTATTCTTCTGGCCCAATGAACAGGCTGAACCTCTGCATAATTCGGTGTTTTTTTCTTCTGTGGCTTTCCGAAATCAAATTCTAGAATGGGGATATAATATTGTTGTGTTCTCCTTCAAGACTTAAAATATATTATGGGGTATTTTTTAATTGCATTATGGGATATTTTTAAATTGCATTTTACAAGTGTTTTCTTAATTCAGCTGCATTGTAAGGTGTGAATGGAGGGCAGTTCTAGTTCTCAGGACGTCAGAAGAAGCTGCTGCCTCCTAGTCCCAAAAATCATATGTTCTGAGTCAATAAACTACGTGTGTTCCAAACCCAGTCTGGATTTCCACCCATCAAGGCACTGCATGTTTTATTTATGGGCTTATTTACTTGGTAGATTCAGGGACAGGGGAAAATTGAAACCCAAACCCACCATTATCCGAAGAGTTCCTACACTCAGCCATTTGGGAAACGCAGTACTTCAGGGATGAAGAGCATAATAAACTTAACAGGGTAAAAAGTCCTGTTTTTCAGTCTATTCCAGCATGTTTTGATCCAGGGCAGAACAGGTAACTTTGCAGGATATTCATCATTTGCATTATGTTTTTCCAATAGGTTTAAAAATTCCTTTTTAAAGCCTGGCTCATCAAAGTCCAGCCTGCTGGGGCTGGGTGGGGGGAGATGTCTGCCCATCTCAGTGACAATCTTGAAGATGTTAATTTTTGCCACTTTATGCAGTAGTTGGAATTTGTGAATCTTTTGCACCGTTCATAAGGGATTATAGAATATTTCTAGGAAAAAAAAAAGAGAAGGAAAAGTAGGTTAGACTTGAAAGTTGTACAATATTCACAAAGGCTCAGAAAGATGCAAGCACCTGCATATTTCTAAACTGGCAGGAGATGTGAGGGTTTTGTCCTGTTTAAGAGAACTAGTTGGAAAATAACTTGGGTTACACTGAATGTGAGTAAAAATGTGGATAGGAATAAAAAAAGCTTTAAAAAAATCAGCAGTATCTCATTAAAAACAAAGCCAACAATATCCTCTATTCATAATCTCCTTAGACCCTGATTTTTTTTGGAGTTAGTTTTTAATGATTATATTTTCTGTAAAATGTGCACGTAGAAATCTCAGTAGGATAAGCTGTGCTTATAAGGACCATTTCCAGGGCTTTGTTGTTGCTGGGTTTGTTTTCCTTGGGATAGAGAGAGGCGAACCCCCAAATTTATTTTAAATTAAGAAACATAGTTCTAGTCTTCTGAGCCTTACTCTTCTTATTTCATGGTAAATACTTTAGAAGATAAACAGTGGGATCTCAGCATTATTTAGGATTATCAGAAAAGCTTAAATTTAGCCTAATTCTTTTGGCACACTGAAAGGTTTATCAGTGGCAATTTTGGGAAAAATTATTGTAGGAGGGTTGAGAGATTTTGGAAAATGTAACTCATGGCATGTTAATGAATACACATTATTTCCTATGCCAAATTAATTAATCTACATCATCACATAGAGGAATATTTAATTGGAAAACAACCATATGAAAACTTCTTTAATGTCATTGGTTTAACAATTGCAATCAAGATGATATTGGGGGAAAACCAAAGAGAGAGAAAAGCAAAATATGCATTAAAAAAAACTTGAATTCATTCCTATACCTACATTCCTTTTTCTTAATTTCAGAGGTAGGAACCCTCTATGGAGAATGTTAAATATGAATAAGATTAAAAAAAGGTGAAGTTGGTGTGGAATAATTCTGACAGTTCTACTTGAAAAATGTCAGTCTCTTTCAACATCCCTATTTATAAGTCTTGGAAATGCTGTTGAGCTGGAGGTCCTCGTTCCAATATGCAAGGAGAGTGTGCCAGAGGTGGATTTTTCCTTCCCTTAAAAGCAAGTGGAGCTCCCATGTGCTCCCTGCTGAGGTGCACACATTTTCCAACTCCTGCTTCTGAGGAGTGAGAAGAAACCCAATTTTGCCCTGAGATAGTTCTTACATCTTCAGAGCAGTGAATAATTGATGAAAGCCCCACTCTCAACTCACAGAGGGAGTACAATTGTTTGAAGGGAGGGAACTCTTGGGTTTAAGACACTGGTCATAGAAATGCAGGAGGAAGAAATAAATGTGTAGAAGTTCAGGGAGTCCCCCTGTAAAAAACGGGGTGCTCTGCAGGGAACAGGAGCTGCCAGGCCTGGCTGAAGGGCAGAGCTGCCCTCGTGGAACACAGGGGGATGTGTGGAGATCCACGTTAGCTGCAAAGGCACCTTTGGTAGGAGGAAGAATTCTCTGATTATCCCGTACAACTTGGTTGCAAATGTTTCTTTGTGTGGCTGAGCCCTCCCTGACATGACAGATCCTTATGGAATGGAGTAACCCTGGAACAGACCTTGGCACCCTGTGATTGTCCTCCTGCTGCTGTTTGGTTTAGAAATTGCAATGCTTTATTCCAGGCTCATCTGATTCCTCAATTCTATTACAGTGCTGAAGATAAATCAGTCCTACCAAAGCATGTGTGGTTTATATACAAGGAGTTGTAAACCAAGTCTGAGAGGGAGAAAGTACAATTTCATCCCTATAACATCCAGCTCAAGGGAAGGGGCACTCAGTTGGCTGAAAGTTTGTGGCAGTAGTTTCTTTTCAAACAGAATGAAAAGCACAAATTAAATCCTTTTTCAATGAGACACTACAGGTATTTCCACTGTTTGGTGGAAGTTTCTGATCAATAATTCCAAGTAGCTCATACTCCTCTTAATAGAGTAATCCTCCCCTGGGCACCAGCCATCAGTAAGACCATTTAAAATGTGTTGCTTTCCACCATATGTTCCCTTAATAGCAAAAAAAAAAAAAAAAAAAGAGAAATATTTAAAACATGATGCTTTTAAACCCAAGATCTTCACTCCTTAATTTGGCAGTTTGCAAAACATGGCATTTGTGAGAATCTGGCAGCACAATTGTCAGAGCATCTCTATCAACACAAGGATGGAAAACAAACTCCCTGGCAGCAGCAGGCACAGCTGTGGGTGCCCACTCCCTCCCTCTTCCTACCATGGAGTGCTTTTTTAGCCTAAACTGTTTGTGTGATTAGAAAGGGGAATGTGAGATTAGAACTGTCTTACAAAAAAAGAAAAGACCTTTAAACACAGTTAATGCCTCTGCATGATATTTTTTCATAAACTTGGCAGTTGCTCTTAAAAAAGAAAAAAAATCAGCAGCCTGCCATCTGGAAATAACTTATAATAATGGGGGGGGGGGGTGAATGACAAAGGAATTAAGTGTGTTAAAAAAATTAGTTATTTCTGCATGAAGAATTAAGCTTTGACCACTTCCACCTCAGCAAGGGGACTGTTCACAATGTGGACCCCGCAGAGGGAGTTTAATGACACTCTTAGCCCTGTGTTTGCTTGGTTGTTGGGTTTTTTTTGCACATT
Source organism: Lepidothrix coronata (assembly GCF_001604755.1). Lineage (NCBI taxonomy): Eukaryota > Metazoa > Chordata > Aves > Passeriformes > Pipridae > Lepidothrix > Lepidothrix coronata. The sequence continues at coordinate 881,373 of NW_016690398.1, forward strand.
AATTGTCTGGAGAAGAACAATAAATATACCAATATATATTAACTATTTAATGTTCTTGCAAATTGTGGTCAGTTTTATTAGAGGGTTTTAATTCATGCTGAAGGGACTGGAGCATCTCTGTGGTGAGGAAAGGCTGAGGGAGGTGGGGCTGTGCAGCCTCCAGAGGAGACACTGAGAGGGGACCTTCCCAATGCGTGTCAGATGATGGCAGAGGGTGGACCAGGCTCTGGGACAGCAGATGGGACAGGAACAGGCAGGAATTGATGCCCAGGAAGTTCCACCTGAACATGAGGAAAAACTTATTGGAACAGATTGTCCAAAGAGGGTGTGGAGTCTTCCACACTGGAGATGTTCCAAAATTCTCTGGACACAACCCATGTGCTCTGGGATGACCCAGCTGGAGGTGGAACCACTGGTCCCTTCCAATCTGACCCATCCTGTGAACTACTGAATCAAAAGGTTTTATTCAGTTTAACAGCATTTTCAGGGTGGGTTCACCTGAGCTTCCAAAACCATCATTGCTGTGCTGCAGGTCTTTAAAGGAGAGACTAAATTAAAAGGAACACAACTGAAATAAGATTAGGTTGCTCATGGCTGCACAAGCGCTTTATGTGCATTCCTGGGCTAATTATAATGTTTCTTTTAATGCCATTTATTTGCATATCTTTTGGTGTATTATACAGCTTGCAAATTCTTAGCAGGCATTTGGAAACTATTATACATTATTACTTCCTTAAAATCATAACACTTAAATCAGGTCACCCAGCTGTTTAGCATCTGATAACAAGATTAGAGGGATTGATTGTACTCTCTGTAAGACTGCAAATACCTATTAATCTGGGAGTCTTTGGAAGTTAATCAAAATGATATTTTTCTTCTGAGAATGTTATAAACAGTCGAAAATACATTCACAATTTGCAACGGATATTTTAGGCTCTAAGGTACATTATTCTTTTTGAATACTAATCTTTTCAGCCCTTGCTGTAATTATTCCAACTTCACACAGTAGATAGTTAATACTCCAAGTTTCTGCTATTTAGTATGTTGGAGCTGTCCCCGTTTTCATTAATTCCATCAATCAAACTTAACTCTCCTCCACCTCTAAGAAGTAATTATAATTATTTTTATGACCATATATATGCTAATGAAAGAACTATTTCATGACATTTTAATTAATTCTCAAAATGCTTATGGACTCAACACTGACATTGTCTTGGAATGACTAGTGCAGAGAAAAAAGGCAAATTATAAAGTTATGGCTAATTGGAATAAAGCAGGAAATTCTGGCAAACACAACTGGAGCCATCTTGGTTTGGTAATTCATTTGGCTTCTAATTCTCCTTTGTGTAATTATAAATGTTTTTAATTTCAAGGCAGTGTAAACCTACCTATTGTTAAAACTTTGACACGTGGATAATTTTCAAAATTTTTACTTTTCTATATCTTCTCTCTCCTTGTCCTTTTGTTTGTTTCTTAAATTTGTTGGTAAAATCTGGCTCCCATCCCCTGCCTTCCTGTAAAAAAGACAAGGGAGCAAACTCTGAAAATGACAAAACACTTTTATGGAAATGGAAATAATATAATAAATAGAACAAAATAGTAAATAGAAATGACTCTGACTTCCAAAGGTGTCTTAAGCCATTTCAGTATCCAGAGCAGAAATTACAGAAGTAATTTAGGAGTAATTGGGAGTCAATAGGCTGGGAGTCAATAAAACATGTGTTTGAAAATCAATGGGATATTTTTGAAAACAAACTGAGTGGGAGGAAAGCTTCCAAATTTTTGATTTGGCTTTAACTCTCTGTTTTGTTTCATTTCTGAATCTCAGCCATAAGCATACAATAAAATAAATGTTGTTTGATATCTTAGAATCGTAACTGACCATCTGGTAATATGGGAGTCATTTGGGATGGTGTTGGAGAAGGTGATTTATTGAGGACTTGGGTTTTTGGAGAGCTGCAGAGTGGTGGAAGGTGAAGGCACATTCTGGTGCTCGATGGTCTGTGGCCAGATAGAAAGGGCTAAACAGAAGAGAAGTGTCCCTGCCTGTGATGGGATGTTGGAACTAGATGGTCTCTGAGGTCCATTCCAATCTAAACCACTCTCTGATTCTATGAAATCAGTGCATAGGCTGCATCTTTTATCACTTTTTGATGGACATCCCAAGAGAATTGTCTGACCCAGCCTGAGAAGGGTCTCAGAACCTCCATGTCCCTCCCTTCGGTCACACCACGCGGTGCCAAAGGACCTGCTGACTTGAGCCAGTCCTTTGACTCAAGTTAGATTTAAACTCTTCAGACCCCTTCCTTTTCCATCTAGGCCTGACCTCCCATTTTCTGCTCTGAATTCCTGCAGTCTCCTCTGACACATCCATGTCTAAGGCAGCAGAGCCCGGGGGAACTTCAGAGTGCAGGGATTTGACAAATATTTACTTTAGAATAGCAAACAAGGGTGAACATTAAAGACACAAAATATGTGCCAGCGTTGGCACAAGCACTTTTCAAGTGAAGAATCTTGCAGAACTAACAATGTCATTTCTTTTTCTACTCATCATTAGCAATTCCTTTGTCAGCACATGTTGTGTTCATGGGCCCTTTCCTGTCAAAACGGTATTAAGGGCGAGTGCTCTCAGCTCAGGCATTTGTGGAGTTCTTGTTCTTATGCATGAAAAACTCTAAAAAGGGATGGCAAACTGTTGTGGTTTGGAGGAGGGCAGGAAAAATCCAGATGTTTATTCCTGCAGGGGCTGAATTCTGCCCTTGCCCCATGGTGGCACATCTTGGAGACCCTGTTGGGGACACAAAGTTTGTGTCTGTGCCAGGGTGGGGTCCCAAACACACAAGTTTCATCCCTTCCTGCACAAGTGTTGGCATGTTCAAACAGCTTTGCCCCATCACCCCTTTCAGCACTGATGGCCCTCCTGCAGAAGTAAAATCTTGGTGTTCCCACTGTCTCATCTTTACATCTCAAGGAAACCCCTTTAAATCTCCAGGAGAGTCACATTTGATGGGTTGGTTTGCTTTGCTCCTGTGTGTGATGGGAGGTTTCTCAGAGCTCTTTTTGGTGTCACCTCCTCTGAGGGTGACAGGCAGAAGTGCTGCAGGTTGGAGCACGTCTTGGCTACTTATTTCCCTTCTATTCTGTCCAAATTAATTTCTACTTTCTCCCCCTACACACGATTTTTAACTGAAGGCAGCCCTTGAACTTTTTCCAGGGGCAGTTTCTTGGGTCAGTGAAAGGATATAAGTATCTCCTTGGAAATTCTGCACACTTGCCTGAAGAGTGAAATGAATTTCATAGTACTGGATCTCAATCTCACAGGGAATTTTTTTTTGTCAATAATTATTTCTAACCCAATGAAATTCCTAAAGGGAAGGTAAATTAAAAAGACCTAAAGTTCATACCCAGATACACACTGTTATACCATATTCTAGAACTTTCTTTGAGGTATTCAGTACATGTTTCTTCAACCAAATTATGAAAAAAACCCAAAATAAAGTAAATTAAAATGTACTGGTGTAAATTACAGATTCTAGGCACCAGAACTTATGGTGGGTTTTTTGTGGGTATTGCTTGTTTCTTTTATTTTGGTTTTTTTTTTCCTTTGTTTTGTTTTTGTTTGGGGGGTTCTGTGGGGTTTTTTTGTGGTTTGGTTTCTTGGGGTTTTTCGGGTGTCTGCATTGCTATTTTTTTTTTTTACTTTTTTAATTTGGTCACATCAAAGTATTGGGGCAATAATGAGATATATTTAATTTCCGTGCTTTTTATATACTTTCTAACTTTTCTCATATCCTCTATAAAAGTGATTGAACAACTCAGTTGGAAAGCAATTGTTCTTGAAGTAGATATAGTAAAGAAGAATAAAAGAAGCAGATATGATTTATTTTAGGCATAGATCTTTAGGAAGCATTGTAGGCTTTCCCATTAAATGCAGAAGTGTCTGGTGGTGTTGTGTGGGACCTTCTCCCTGGGACCTGGATTAAAGTTCTCTTGCACAAATGGCTCTGCTCTCCTTTCCCACTGAGGCTGCAAACACAGAACCGATTTCCTTGGACCCTGATGGCTTAACCCCCCCCAAACACCCCATGATTGTCTGGATCATCCAGGAATTTCCCTTGGTGGCACCACAAGGAGCAGCTGTGTTAGCAGGGCAGTTTAGCCCAACTGCCCCTAAACCAAACTCTCTCAAATATAATATCAATAATCATTTCATCCTGGTTTGTGCAGTGGCTGTTTTTTAATCTCTGCTACTGAAACCTTTTTATTTTCTAAGGACAATTAATTCTGTGAGGTTCAATATTTTTCTTTTTGAATCACTGTGGGGATAAACACTAGTTTTGCTCCAGTTTTCAATAGCTGCTGCTTTTATTAAAAGAACCAGGAAAAAAAAAACCTTGTTGTTTTTATTGACATACTTGGGGTGTTTTTTATGAAGGCAGTAGAGAAAAAAATCAGCAGCAGTTTTTCAGGTGAACATTGTGGTGAGATTACCTTTCACCACATGGTTTGTGTTTTAGTAGAAGAAAAATTTCCAGTGTTTTGATCCAAAATTGTGTCAAACCAAATCAGAGTTTTATGATTCTGGCAATGCAAACCAGACATCCAGACCCTGAAGACTCAGATCAGTTAAGAAATGCCTGGTCATATACAAAAATTGGGCATAAATAACCCCACAAACAATCCATGTTCCTTTTTTAACAACATTGACCTAAAACGTGTTATATTTTAAATGTTTTAATTTCTGCAAAATCTATGGTATTAAAAATGTAAATGAAAGTTGTAATGCAAGGAAACAATTTTTTTTTAATGTACTGTAGGAGCTTCTGCTTCCTGAGAATCAAATTGCATATAGATGTGATTGAGACTTTGGAAAAAAGAGATATTCATATACAGATAAATGATATTTAATGGCTTTGAGTGGAGGATCAGTTTACACCTTGAAGAACTATGCAAATTTCTGTCTAAATTTGATACTGCTGTGTATGATATACACAGTATACAAAGCACACCGAGTAAAACCACTTTGAAAAACCTATTAGAAAATACAAAGGTTAAGCAGGTACAATAAATAACATCCAAGTGATAACAGAGTAATTGATGCCACAACTGCAGGGATATGTGCAGGGGATTATAATTAAATTCCCGAGGATTGCAATGCAGGTGGCAAGAGCTGCTGATGGACTCGGTGCTGCAGGAACTGCTCAGGCTCATAAACACACACAACTGTTGGTAACGAGAAAAATCTGCCCCCATAAAACTAATTGTGTGTTCAACACTTTGGGCAGTAAACGTGTGAATAAATTGGTATTTTTCTGGCGTGTTTTGATCCCTCAGGCTGTTAAATGGGGAGACTCTGGAAGGTTAATTTTCTTTGAAGCAGCTCTTGCATTGTGTTTTATTGGAGATGGGGATTAAACCTGAGTTCAGAGTCCTGTGTTCTGGTGGAAGAAATTATAGGTATTTGTATCTATACATCCTTCTCCACCCACCCCATCCCACGGTTTTACAGGAGCAATCCCATGCCAAGAGTTGAAGTGGAATGAATTGTTTCCAGAGATGAGTTTTGGGACGGAAAGAAGTTCCTCTTAATTTTACTCTTAACTTCATCCCCGTGTCCTGACCCTGCAGTCCCAACTCAGGAAGCAATATTTATGCTTGAATTTTTGCCAGACCTCATTATTAAAAATGTTCTTCTTTCTGCTTGCTTTCTTCATTTCCCCATAATATTATTGGGAAAAAACCTTATTTTTCTTTTCAATGTTTTCCAGATAACTTCTATTGTATTGTTTTCTGCTTTTTAATAAAGGAAAAGCTGTCACTGAAACTATTTGCAGAGGAAGGGACTGTTTATATTCAGAAGAAAAGCTTTTTAAAAATATCTTTTCTTGGCTGCTTATAAATCTTTATTATCACTAAACTCCAGCAATCAAATAAGAACAGTTAAAACAGTTCAAGAAAAAAAAAATTGGCTCTCCAGCAACCTTGGTAGCTTTAATGATCTGGTAAAAGACCAAACAGACATAATTATCATAAAAAAGCTATTACATAGCTCGTCTCATTCGAATTGTTTATGGGATAAAAATTAAAGTACTTAAACCCATCAGAGGTTTCCTTTGCTTTCAGAGACTGTCCTTTCCCAGCGAGCTCAGTGAAGCCATTAAGGCTCTTACCCTGGGAAGGCCTTGGATAATGAAATCCAGACTGTCTCTTACTTGAGGGAAATGTCTCAGTTCACTGATTGACTGTCTCTGTTCCAGTCCCAGCTGACAGCACTGGAGTGTCTGAGTTGTGGGGGTACATCTGCCCCATCCCCAGATACTCCTCATTGTCGTGCCCAAGTCTCTTACAGTGGTAATAAGGTAGGTTAGACTTTATATGGGAATAACAAAGTCTCAGTGACTTATTTTCAATGTAAAAAATAATCCTGGGTGAAAAAAAAAAAACCAAACAACTAAGAATTAATTTCTTTCAGCTCTACTTGTTGAAGTAAGGCTTTGTTTTGTAACCTGTGCTGCACCTTGGGGTTAAGGCTTTTCCCCTAACTTTGCTTTGTAAGTACTTCTCTACTACTCATAAACAGCAAAATACCTCTTAAAATATCTATTTGTACTCTAATGCATACAAGGATTAACCAATTTCCCTTTTCCCAGTACTTACATGCTAAGCAGGTGCTCATAGGGCAGAGATAACTTGAGTACATATTTAGGTGTTGGGTTTTTTTAATTTGTTGTATTTTGTTTTGGGTTTTTTTTAATGGTTTTGGCAAATGTTTGAAAGTTTGTTTCTCTTCTTGGTGTTTTGACTGGGGTTTTGTTGTTGGGGTTTTTTACCTTTTTTTTTAATATAAAACTTTGGGAAGCCTCTAAAGCAAAGAACTTTGTACTCAATCTTTATTCCTGCTGCACATTTGCTGCCAGAGACAGACGCTCTCACCCAGCTTTAAGGACAGCTTTCTTTCTGCCAGAGTGATTGATTTGCCCTGTAAATCAGTTCCCACATAAAATTCACAAGGAACAAGTGATAGGTCATGAAGCAATGAACTGATGGGGAGAATTTGCTTCCTTGCTTGTATTTCTCCCTCTCTAATTCTAGTTTTAACCATTTTCATGCCTCCCTTTAAAGACTTTATTTTAGTCTCTAAGTGTGCTCGAATTTGGACTGAATGAGCCTGTGGAAGCAAAGGGGGAACAAAAGCCAGGAAATCCTTGTAGGTGGAAGACCCTGGTGCTTTTTATTGCCCCTGGAATAAATAAAAATATGTACTCTGTGTTTCCTGGCTGCAGCTTTTATGCAGAACTTATTGTGAAGAAAACCCAAGACGGATGCACTAATGAAGTAACATTTGCTGCTACTAAACTAAGGGGGGGGAAAAAATCAATAATTGCTACAATGAATCCATGAATTAAAGGAGACTCAAGGAAAATGGGAATTGCTGCTGTAAGTAAGAACATGTGGCATGTCTGTTGATTTAACGTATGTTAAAAGGTAAAATAAATAAAAATTGTAACTTTTTTTAACAGAAATAGACTGAGTAATGAGGAATCAAACACACCTGCCCAAACCTTGTAGAACACTAGAGCTGTGAGGGACCTGCGACTTCCTCTGCACAGGTTTTGTAGGAAACAGAATTTTTGAGAGTTGATGGCCAGAAACCTTCATTTTGAGAGACATTGTTTCACAGAATAAAATGGAAATGGGTTTTGATATCCTGGTAAAAATACATTGTCGCCTTGGTGGGGTTAAATATCCCTTTTTCTTAACTAATATTTGTCATAAATGCTTTTGAAATTTGGCATAATTTGGTAGGCTGAGGTGTGGGTACCTAAAATGCTGTAAAACCAGGGACTGGGCTATTGTATCATGCAAGAGAGATGCACTGCTAGATTTTCACCTTTCAGTACTGATGATGAGGAGGATGATTCAAGGATGGTGGGTTTTGAGGGTCTCTCTTCTCTTCCTCTGTCCTGTTCCTTTGCATCTCTCCTGTCCTGAGAACCATTGCATCCTTTCTTTCCTAATTATTTCTAAGAAGTGCAGCAGAATGAGGAGATAATCTGAGGGAGGAGGCAGCTCTGGGGAGGGAGGAGGTGCTGGATTATTATTAGCAAAAAGACCTGCAGAGAGAACTCCTGTTCGAGGACAGTCGGTGACATTATGAACAGACCTTGCATGACAAATCACTTGAAGGCTGAGAAAAAGAAAAAATGAATCCAAAAAACTCTTTTCCATCCTGCCAGGATGTCACCACCTGTCAGGGACACGCAAGTGGATTTTCCTTTTTTTCTTTCAGTCTCGCCAAAAGACCGTTTGGGAAGAGGGTTCCATTTGCACCAGGCTCTGCTCAAATGGATCATCTCTCCATGGAAGGATTTGCAATATAAATAGACAAGAGGGTGTCTGATGGTTTCCAGATCACAAGTGGCAGAAGATGTTACTGCCGGGGTTTGAGGGATTGTGGTTTGTCAGATTTTGGGTGAAGCGAGCGGGGTTTTAAGCGGAGAGAAGCAAAAAGGTGAAAAAGGGCACAGAGAGGGTGACAGGGTGAGAGAAGGGGGGAAAAGGCATTGGATAAGGTGAGGATGTACTTTCTCACTCGTGGTAGGATGGATTTAGAATAAGTATGAACAGAAATAGGGAGCTGAGAGAGATTTCCATGGAGTCTGTCACCATCGGAATGACAGAAGCTGGGTTGGCAGCAGCAGCCAGAGCTGCCTTGAAGAAGAGCAGAAGATAGATTTTACTGAAACTTAGTGAAAGCAGAAGAGAAAGGAACAGTAATATTGGAAAATTAACATTTTACTTTCTTTGATCTTTGTGACTCTACCCACAGCAACACATTTTGTCATTGTATCCTTGTCTCCCCTGCAGATTTCACTGCCTTGACAAACACAATAGAAGATTTTTTTTTCCCTTGTTTATTTGTTTTAAAGAGTTTCAGCTGTGAGACCAAATACTACTTGGAGTTCAAACTTTAGTGACTGTTATTATTTTGGCTCTCATGGTGGGGAGCTGAAAGGAGCTGGGAGGACAAAGTGCTGCAGATTGAGATGGGAAGTGTCTCCCATGGCAGTTTTCCAGCCTCTCCAAATTGATTATGGGGGTTATGGTTATGTTGCTTGATTAAGCGTAGGAAAGAGATATTAACTTTGATTTTTCTTCTGTGATTCACTCAAATAGTACCAGGTGTTGTATTATGTAGGATACACTTGGGCACATATCCTGTAAATACATGGAACAGGCATTATTGAAGAGGGAAGCAATGGAAAAGGTCAAATGAAGAAATAGAAACAGAAAATGATGAATTTGAATCAGGTTTGGTTCCAGGAGGAGCTGAATGGCATAGCCATAAAGTACAAGGCCACTGAAGATCCAAACTAATATAAAAATTATTTTTTTTTTCTCTCCTTCTTTAAATGAAGAAACCAAAAGACCTAATTTTGCTAAAAAATACTTCATCTTGTGGTCTGAAATAATTTGCTCTGGTAGTCCTCAAGTTTGCTCACAATGCAAAATAATGTATTTGGGCTCAAGTTGGAATTTACTGGTGCACTTGTTCTGCCTGAGAATTTTGTGTTAGCTGAGATTTATGTGTTTTTGGATTTATCTTTGAGTTTGTTTTTAGCTTGTACCAGATATATCTAAAGTGCCCGGTCAGCAAACTTCTGATTACCTCACTAAACCAAAGAATTGGGTTATAAGAAGCATCATCCTTTGAATATCAATGAATAAATAGGGTAAAAAAAAAAAAGAAAAAAAGGACTTGAGAGGTTTGAACTGGTGTAAATGTGAAATAAAAACAAAATCAAGAAGTCCTAAACAATGTGAACTGTGCCCCTGGAAGCCAAAATACCATAACTCAGTCGTAGGTGACTTATGTTCACATGCTTAGCTCAGCATCTGGCTGATAACTTTTCTTATCAGGGAATACATAATTTTCTTGAAGTTAAGGGAGTTTTGCAAACATTTGTGAGGGATTGGTGTTCCATCTTTTCGTGCCAGGGATGTTCAGAGTTTGCATAATATCTGACAGCAACTTTCTTATCTTCAAGACGTGGAGAAATGAGGGTCGGTGATTATGGAAGATAAATATAGGCAGTAATGATCAGTGAAAGGGATTGATAAATGGGGTGGGGAATGGGAACAAATCTGAGACATGAAAATGCAGAAACAAATGCTTAAATTTAGAGTTCTGTCCTCGAAAAGTCCCTTCCTGTCAAATATTCCGTAATAAATGATGAAAACCTTGGCATTTGATATTTCCCAGCGACAGCCATGACATTCCTGAGATGTATGTTGGGAAGTCTTTGCCCACAGCAGGTTTGTGCAGCATGTGCAGCCTCTCCAGGAAACAGGCAGGGAACTTAAATGTGTTTTGGAGACCAGAACACACGGATAGTTTGGGCTGGTCTCTGGGACAGGGTGGAATCTTGGCTGGAGCACAGAGGCACCTGTTTTGTGGCAGAGGTGGTTTCAGTGCCAGTGGTGTCACTTGGGTACAGTCAGACAAAATAGTTTTAGGTGGCTGAACATTTATTTCGGGTCATTAACAGTTTAAAGTCAACAATTTACGTGGGGAACTCAAAAATTGGACCTGCCTCTCTTGACATCAGTGACAGAAATCCCATGGATTTCCAAGGAGCTGCATTTCATCCACGTGCTCCTGGTGCCTTTTCCTTCTGTGCTCGAGCTGAATTTTCAGAAAACGCACAAATATTTCATTTTTCTCCTCAGAGCTTTTCTTTTCATAATTATTATAAAACCAATAGGAAGATAAGTTGGCTCCTCATGGCCTCAGACCCCAACTCACCAGGCTACTCGTTTTCATTCCTTATTTCTTGCATTTATTAGTCTGTACCTGCCAGGCATTTGTGTGTGTGTAGACCAAGAACTTTGTTTATTTGAATTATAAAATCAATAAGGTTGGTGAAGATCTCTAAGATCAATAAGTCCAACCATAAACCCAGACCTTCCAGGTCCACCACTAAACCACTTCCCAAAGCACTACATCTGCAGGGTTTTTGAATGATTCCAGGGATGGTGATTCCAGCCCTGCATTGGAGAGGGATCATACATCACCCAGCACAAAAATAATAAAAGGTGGATTAATTTTTCATTAAGGCCTTTGAATTTGAAAATAACAATGAGCTAAACCAGAATAACCCATTATTATAGTTGTTCTTTTTCTCTCAATGTTTTATAGAAGAAAAATAACTATATTTTTCTCTCTCAATATTTGATAGAAGAAAAATAACTAAAAGGTCAGCGAAATTTCACATGTCCTAAGATGATATTGGATGGATCTTGTATTTATTTTTTTGAAGTACAATATTTAAATGTCAAGCGTCCCCAGGAGAAATAAATTATTCATTATAATTAGAAAATGTAATTTTATTTTTTTTTTAAAAATCATTTTTATGTGACTAAGCAGCATATTTAGTGAGAATGTTTCTTCTTTTGTACAATAGCTGTGTACTTTGAGATAATGTTCTAATTACCTAATTGCAGCTATTGTATCGAACTGGAGGTTGAGATCCAAAGTGTCATGGCAACTGGCAGAAAAGCTCTGCAGCCTCTGCTTTCTCAGTAGAGTCTCAAAAATAGCTCTTTATTGTAGGAAATAAGGAGGTAAATCTTCTTAACAAGATAAAGCTTGAACCAAGAAAGAATTTTCCCCTTTGCACTTGATGGTAAAGCATAAATTAAGCATTTCTGCTTCAATTTAATTAGCATAAGCCATCATAATAATGTACCCATAAGTGTTTGCTTTTCCAGTCTAGAGCAAACCTCTCGTGCTCAAGAGATTTACTGTAAATCATTGAATATTAATTTCTTGGATTTTATTGAAGAACATTTTACACAGTCAGCTTAGGAGAGAGAGAACAATCATTTTCTTTCCTTTGCAGGAAAGATCTTATTTAATACTGTGATATTAACTAAAAGGAACTCCATGAAATGCTGCTCCAGTTTTATGATCTTGTTAAACTCTGGAGACTTCTGGGAGTGGGAATTTCAGAAAAGAGGAAGAGTATATTTTAAATATGTCTGACTCTGAATGTCTGATAACATTATATCTTTCTGTTCACTGCAACTCATGTGATCTCTCATTAACAGTTGTAATGCTAATTAGGAAGCTGCCTCTCACTTTAATTCATAGAAATATATGATTCCATTCAGGCTGAGTAATGATTGTAGAACTGCCATAAATTCAGAAGAGAGCTTGGCATGAATAAAGATCCCAGTTCAAGTCTAATAAATTTTATAAGTTGAAAATGTAATGGATTAAAGTTTACTTGCACATTGGTGCTCTGGTGATATAACCAAAGCAAAGGTTGTTACTTTTGTGCCAATTCCCATAAATCAGCAACCTTGTCTAACATGTGCAGCTCATCCTGCACATCTGGGTTTTGTTGTTTGGTTGTGATTTTTTTTGTTTGTTTGTTTGGGGTTTTTTGGTTGGTTTGTTTTGTTTGTTTGTTGGAGGATATTGGTTGTTTGTTTTCCCCCTGAGAAGTAAAATTCATCTGTATTGGACATAATTTCAACTGACTACTTATGTCTGTGCTTTCTGGAGAGCCCATAATAATGTCCCATCAAATTAAAGTTTCACGAGCTTTTTTTTATACTCTGTCATTAACTGATTTGGGAAACAAATATTTACGAGGTCCATTTGGTTTCCATGGGTTTGCCTGGGAAATGGGGCAGCTGGGAGAAACCTCCTGCCAGGACCACTGGCTCTGTCCAGGACTGATTCCCTTCTGCTCCCAGCACAGCCCTGATGGCACATGGGGCTGGACCTTTAGTGGTTACTGGGAATTTTCTGCTTCCAAACATCCCTTTCCCATGTATTCCACTTCCCAATGTATCTAATATTCTTTCCACAGAGAAAAGCCTTCAGAAAAATACGTCCTTTACCTGTGGGTTTGCACTGAGCAGCTGGAAAACATGGACCTGGAAAAGAAATGTCAAAATCTAGAATCTGTTCTTCCCTCCCCTAAAATCCAGCCCAAATAGCAATTTATGGGAAAAGTTAGCACTGATATTGATTTCCTAGGAAACATAAGATGGTAAAACTAGAAGTGATCGTCCCTTAAATTCTGGAAAAATCATTAATTCCATAGGCAGGAGGAGGTAGTGCCTGCTATTGTGGTGGATGTTGGTAAAGTAAAGGCCAAATATCTCTCCTGGTGTTACAATAGTTCACAAAATGCACATTTGCAAGGCTTTTGGTAATGGCATTTCACATCCAAGTGTTTGCATAAAGGAGCTGGAGACTTGAATTTCCATCTCTGCCATCGGGACTCACAAACGTAACTCGTCCGAGGAACTTTGTAGCCATAAACTTTTATATCTGCGAAGGAAAAGCCGGTCAGGAGGTAAATCCAACTGCAATAGGAATGCAGAAGTGGTGACCAGTGCACCAGGCTGTCTGGTTGACTGCACTTAATTTCCTTTGTGAGACTTCAGGCAGTTAAAGCAAATCCCAGACCGAGAAGTCGCTGCTGCTCTCGCTGCTGGAATTCTGGAACGCCACTTCTGCCTTTTTTGAGCTCCCATATAAATCTCAACGAATCCACCATGAAGAAAATGAATTGCAGTCTCCAAAGTTCTCTCATTTTGCTTTCTGTTGAACCGCTACCTATTTCGAAACTTTTTTTTTCTCTCGTACCTAAGTGAAAATGTTTTCTCTAAACAGTTTTAAGTGCTTAAAAGAATATGTCATTTTGTACTTCCTAAACCACTTTTCTGTCAGGAAAAGAATAGAAGAGGTCCACAGAGATTAAGGATTCAATTTAAAAGTAATCAAATACTCATTTTTCTTATGAATATTTAGACCGGTGACTTACCAGAGCTCACACCTGAATCTGTCAAGTTCTGGGTTTATTTTCCTGGAGTCAAGGACCATCATTTTCTCCTGTTTCTGTTCCTACACAGGATTTTTTTTCATGCTCTGATTGCTCAGTATAATCCAGAAACATCTGTTCAGCTGCTTGGAGCGTGAGCTCTGATTCAGGAAAACTGATCAATCTCTCAAATCTCTCCATCACTTTGCAGCCCTCAAAAGCAAATGGAAATTCAGAGAGAGGGAGGCCCAGAAAGAGCATTTTCTCTCTAGAAAAGGCAGTAGAGATTCAAAACGAAGTGGTACTGCAAAGCTGCTGTTGCAGTTTGTCACATACGATGCCCTTGACCCACACCCAGCTCATCCCAGTTTACAACTGGAGCTTTCCCTTCTTTTTATCCCGAGACATATTTTTTGAGGAACAACAAACCCCACAATGCAACCGGGTGAAATCTGAAATTTATTCCTTTACCGCAATGGAAACTTTTTTTTTTTTTAAATCCCCACCTTCTTTGCCAGTGGGAGTTACTGGATCCTCAGTTCCTCTGCTGTTCCTACATGTGTTGAAGGATTGCTTTGTCTCCAGCTGCTGGGAGCTCTTTTCTTCCTAACAAATGTCAAGAGCTGTTTTGCTAATTCCTCTCCTGCGTGTCATCCCTCCTCATTAATTCTCCCAATGACAATGACATCTTTTCCAGAGACACTTCTCCTCCCCGAGCTGCCACCTTATTTATTTCTTCCTCTGCCTTGCCTTGAGGAACATGATAAACTTGAAGACAGTGCAGAAGGTTTCTCAATTTGTTTAGGTTTCCTGGTACAGTTGTGTAGGTCTGGCCAAAGCAGGTATAAATCTCTCTGTTATTATTTTTATTTTCTTTAAATAAAGCTATTTTTCTTAAACATACATATAATACTGTAATGATTGAATAAAATTAGTTTGGTAAAATAAAATTAATTTGTTTTATAGGGTCCTTTCAGACTCCCCAGTCTGACCTCTAAATAGCAGAGCCAACAGCTTTGGCTCAACACTGTAGAGCTACACCTGGTCTATCATGAAAATACCTGATGTTGACTTAGAGAATTCAAGAAATGAAAAGCCTTTAACACCCCTCAATTAACAACTAATAAATGATGCTGTTGAGACTGAACACCTTGAAATCCTCCTCACCCAAATTGTAGAGTTTTGTAGAAGTATTTTTATTAGGTTTTTCCACACAGTTTACATTAAACTGAACATTTCTTCTCTTTCTGGATCTCGCCCTGTAATAATTTCTCCTGTTATGAGAATTTCTGCTGTTGCTGGTTTTAATCTTTTCTATTGCTCTGTTCCCTCTCAGAGGAAACACAGTTTTTCTGTGGCCTGTTGCTCCCTTACTTACTCACCTTTCTTTAGATAAATATTTGCTTTTCACTTCTTCTTTCGTGAGGTGCTTCTTGTAAGAGGAATGCACACTGTAAAGCAAGAAAATAAAAATTAATGCATGCTCAATCTTCTTCAAAGGTCAGGAAGGATCCAATAAAAGCTGATGGGAGCCGGGTGTGTGATTTACCTGTCTGGAAAATCCTGGCCACAGGCAATATTATTATCTATTAGGAAGCAGTAACATGAGTCAGATCCTTTCCACCACACAGGAAAGATTTTTGCCAACTCAAACACTACAGGAAAAAAAGCATTTAGTAAAAGGAAATAAACCCCAGAAGTATCTCAAGTCTTATCTTAGAATCTGTGAGTCAGAGACAACAAAAGCTCTGAAGATAGAATGATTTGTACCAGATGGGAAATAATTCAGCTTAATGAAAATCAAAAAAAAAAAGGAAGTGATATGGACTGCAGAGTATTTGAATAGACACTTTTAAAAGAAATAAAATTTATGTACTAAAAGGAAAGGTTATGAATACAATAACCTTTAATAAGGAGGAGGCAGCAGTTGGAAGAAAAAAGAATGGTTAAAGGAAAATAAGAGAAAGCATGAAAATAAATATCTAGCAGGTGTGCAAAGGTTTATCATATGTTCTTGTCTTCCCCATTAGTACTCCAGAAATGTATTGAAATTATTATTTGCTCAAAATGTTAACTTCTAAAAAAGGTGTTGGTTTGCACGTCCATTTCAACCAGTTTGCAATATTGGTGAAAAGTGGTTTGCTGCCATAACTTTTTTTTTTAATATTTAATTGTTTCTTCAAGAGATGCTTGTTGCTGTATCACTCAATCAAAGATTCTACCAGGCAAGGAAATATTTTTTTAAATCCTTGGTGTTTGCTTTGCACGCTAAACAACGAGGAAGTGACCTCAGGGAAGGTTTAAGTTGGATATTAGGGAAAATTTCTTCATGGAAAGGGTTGTAAAGCCTTGGAACAGGCTGCCCAGGGAAGGTGTGGAGTCACCATTCCTAAAGTGTTTGAAAAATATGTGGATGTGGCACCTGAGGACGTGGTTAATCAGTGAACATGGTGGTGGTGGATGGTTGGACTTGAGGATCCTAAAGGTCTTTTCCAGCTTTAATGAAACTTCAGTTTGAGGGTGTTGGTGAGGATGAGATTCCAACAGTTCCATGGAATATCTCAGAGAGCCTCTGGGAAGCTTTTGTTTGGATCCCTCAGGTAAATGGGAGCTGATCTGTTTGGCATCAGCTTCACTGCACCTCTTGATTTACATCACAACTTCATGCCTGGAATTTGAACATTATCTAAACTTATCTAGAGCCTCCTCTGCAGCATTAATTCCTATTTCTCACAAAGGTGCTGAGCAGGTGTTTTTCTCTCCCATAAAATGAATAGTGTGCCATGAAAATGTATTTTCACACTGCATGGAAAAACAGCCCGATGCTGTAAAGTGCTGGGAAGGCACCACAAAGTCTCTCCTGCTCGTGAAAGTGGAAGGAAAATCAAACTGCTGAATATTAAAGATCAACTCTAAAAAGGGAATTCATGATGTTTCTGCTTATTGTCCTAAACAGAGATCCAAGATTCAAAACCTGTTCCCCAGTGAGGCCTCCTACCCACACATGCTGTTTTCAGTAATAAATTAAGTTCTGGCTTATGGAAAAAAAAAAAAAGAAAAAAAAAACCAACAAAAAAACCCCAAACAAACAAACAAACAAACAAACAAAAAAAACCCAAGCAACCAAACAAATAGAATTTTTCCATTTGCTTGAAAAACTTTTTCTGTGGTGGCTGTAAAAAAATGCACATTTATAATTATAAGGGTATTACATTACTTAGATCCAGCTAGTTTCAGTTCTTTTATTCAAGGAAGCACAACCTGTTTCAGTTCTTGTGTTCATCTTGTCAAAAAATTAAAAGAGAAGATCAGCAATTTTCATCTTTCTCCCCAAAACAGAACTTGAGTCCTGTGTGACCAGTCTAGAAGAAAAGTTTTAAAGCCAAAGAGCCTTCAAGGACATCCAGAAATTAACTTTATGTCATTAAAAACGTTTACCTCGTTTCACAGCTGATTCACAGCCACTGTAATTCAAAGTTAGTCATTCCATGAAGGTTCAGCAGTAAAAGATTTCCTTCTCTAGGACTCTGAAATGTTTTGTTCTGGTGCATTCCAAGAGACACCCTGTGGAAATCTAAGCTTGTTCTTAAAGAAATGAAGAAAAAAAGAATCCCAAATGCAAGGCCACAAATGAACATAAAAAAACCCAAACACACTTTTAGCAAAAAAAAATTTAAAAAAATTCCTTTGTATTTATTTTGTACAAGGTCAACTACCTCTGTTCAGCAAGATAATTCAGTCAGATTTGGGATTCTGAAATTTTTTTCACTTTTTTATTCATCTAACAATATTTAGAAATAGGTCTCTTTTTTGTGGGAAAAAGAAAACCAACCTTGAAATTGAGATGGTCTGTAAGTACTTCAGCAGAATGATCAAGGACTTCATCACAACACTGTTTGAAATGTGCCTTTATCCATAGAAATTTGCCGAAAATAGCATTTTGTGGGGAAATTTCCAGAAACTTCTGCAGTTTTCCAGCAGTAGGTGAATAACCCCATCCCTCAGATTCCTGAGGAACGTTTGCATCAACCTGCAGGGTTTTTGAATGCGATTCTAATGCCACACTTACAAAATAAATTCAACACAATCTTCACATTTGGAGGAAAGGAGAGAGATTTTCCTGCCTTTTAAGCAACTGGGGAAGGTGAGAAACAGCATATTCATAGGAATATGAAGTGCTGAGATATACAATTAGAAGAGGTGTCAAAAAACTTAATTGAACAATGACATGCTGTCAGCAGCAGCTTAAATGCAATCCCATGATGACACTTGCTATAAGCTATGTCAAAATGAAAAATAGGGGAGAACTGACGTGTGGAGGGGCTGAGATTCCTGATGGATATTCCTACAGAAGCAAAACAAGTGACAGGAACATAAACTGCAGCACTGATTACCCTGTAATTAAATGGAATTAATAAAGGATCAAGGTAACAAAACACAGAACAGGACCCATGAAAACAGGGGCAAATGTGGACTTGGAAATTCTGCTGTAGAGGTCCAAGATTTAGGAATAGCAACTGGTTGGTTGCCTCTGGTGTCAGATTTGTGAGCCTTCTGGGAGACAAAGCAGCCAATTCTTGTTTCCCCCACATTTTTCCACTCTCTCTGTCACATCCCCTGAGGTTTATTGCTCCTTGGGAATTGTGAAGGACTTTGGTGGTGATTTTCCCTACAGAGCATAAGGCACCTTTCCATCCCCACTGCATGGAGGGCTTTCATTGTCACTGGGAATAGATTCCTGCTTTTCCCCCTGGCTGTCACACTCCACCCTAATCTTTAGATTAATAGACCACACATTATTTTAGGAGAGCTCTCCCTGGTTTATTTTAGTGCCATCAACACAGTCAACCACGTGCTGACTTCTCAGCTCAGCATCCCGGGATAAAAAGTGTTTCTTCTCTCCCACACCCTTCATCTTGCATGAGTTTAATTTCAAACAAATCTGAACAGATGAAAAAAAAATAAAAATAATGATGAAACCCAAAATATCACCCATCTGCTTGAAATGCTTCAAGGTTTGAACACGGGATATTGAGTGTTTCCTACTGTTTATTAATAGATAATAGCAAATGGAATTTTTAAAATAACTTCAAATAGCATTCTTAGGAAAAAAATTAGCATTTCTTTCATCAAATGCATTTTCTATTATTTACCAGCTCATAGAGTTAGTTTTAATAAGTAACTTTAATAATTAACTTTAATAAGTTATGCCAACAGTAAATAGTTCACCCTAAATTCTATATTGAATGCAGCAGACCCTTACTAATTCACATTTTGCTAATCCTCACACTTTCTAACACACAAGAACCTCTCCCTTCACCTCCTGTCTCTTTGCAAAGATTTAATATCATAATGTTTCAGTGACTCCTCAGCCTGTTGGAATCTCATTATTTATACAGCATAAATAATTAAACTAGACCCTCTTTTTAAAATTAAATGAGCCATGGATTTCTGAACTAGTTACCTTAGTTATAAATTGTGCCAGGAGCTGATCTTCTCTCACATGCAATTAAAGTGCTCACTGACCTCTTGCACTGAGGCTCCAGAATTAGGGAAGTCACCCAAGCAAGGACAGACTGGATGGGATGCAATATGGACAGTATGGACAGGGGAGTGCTTAGGAGGTTTTTTCCCTACTCCATTTTTTTGGAAGCCAAAAATCACCCTTTTATGGTGAATATGTGTCCAGGTGGTTCTGCTGCTCACTCAATAAACTCACTGTGTCACCAACTGGGGCTGTGCTCACGTTCTGCACCCAGAGGTACTGGTGGAAACCTCAAATTTTTCAGTAAGAGAATACTTTTCCCCTTGCTCTTACTTCTCTGTTGTTAGTCCATCATTTAACAGAGAGGTTGTTTTGGAGAATAGTTCCAATAGGTGTCTGTAATTGCTATTTTTTAGGTAACTTGTTAAAAAAAAATTAATTTATCATTAATACCATTTCTGTGCATATTTTAAAATAATAAAAAAATAGGTACACACCATAAAAAAGCCCCCTGGCCAAAGGGCAGTGCCCTCCCACCCAGGGAGGGTGTTTAGTTGTGCAGGGCAAGTTTGAAAATTGAGATGCATGGCCTGTTTTAAACCTCATAGAGGAATTTTTTTCTGAGTTACCTGAATAAATCTCTGCTTAATCCCTGGGTGATGACAGAATTTCTCACCTCTAAGCTTTGTGTGCTAACAGCCCAGCATTTGGAAATCCTGATTAGCCACAGAGTCAGTCGGAGGGGCAGAACCAAACAACAGGCCAGGCTGGGGAGCTGTTTGTAGGGAACACAGCTAAATAAATAAAACACAGTGCAGCCACTTGGGCTGGTGCTGGGGACCAAAAAACATCTCTAAAATAAAAATATCGGTCCTAAAGCTGTTTAATGTCTCAGCAGGGCACAGGGCTGAGCGTTCCTGAATATTGACAGTATGAATATACTGCATTTGTGCAGACAAAGCTGCAAATGAATTCAGTTTGCATTACACACGTGTAATTACAATGCCTTGCCCTCTTTATGCATGTGTTAGCTGCAAATAAATGAGATTTGTTTGATGTTTTCCACTGCACCACAGATAAAAGATCCGGAGCAAACAGCAAACCCATCGCTTTGATCCTGTGTTGAAACACGGGGATGCAGATTAAGGTCTAAATGCAACTTTTCTGATCGTAGCACTGCTGAAGGAAAGGTGTGTATCTTGGGTTTTTTAATTAATAAATAAAAGGAGTGAGAAGAATCCATTTTTTTCTTGTCTGAAATAATTACTTTCTTGCCCCATGGTCAGCAGAGGACGTTTTGCTGACAAGGAACCAACAATAAAAACACACAAAACTCAGAGCAATGTGACACAGTGGCTGCTGCATTTTGAGGGTAGGGAAAAAACTCACCTTTTCCTGTTCTCTATTGCAGGTGGTTCATTGCATTCAATCAGACAAGCACTGATACATTTAAAATTCAAGGAACAAAAATACAGATGGAGATTTTGTTAACTGTTTGGAGGAAATTCTTGGTCCTCACAGCAATAGCTGCACACCTGAGAAAGGAGAGGGTGAGAAAAATCAGTTTATAAAAAGTGTAGGAACTGTAGCAAATTAAAAGAGCATAAGAAAAAAAAAAAAAGCAAAACAAAACAAATAAACCCCTAAATCCTAATATTTTTTTTTTCTTCAATGAGAATGGGATTAAGCTTGAGAGTGCATAAATTTACGCTTATTGAGAAGTGGGGAAACATAC
>NW_016690398.1:904700-923610 GCF_001604755.1 Lepidothrix coronata
GTATGTTTCCCCACTTCTCAATAAGCGTAAATTTATGCACTCTCAAGCTTAATCCCATTTTCATTGAAGAAAAAAAAAATATTAGGATTTAGGGGTTTATTTGTTTTGTTTTGCTTTTTTTTTTTTTTTTTTGCCTGTATTAAACACAAGCAGAGAAAAACTGGGCTGTGCTGCCTGATTGTTAAAGGCAGGTAGGTAGTTGAATATTTTTGCCTGTGGTTAATTGTGAAAGCAAATGAGAAGCTGCCTTTAAAAATCAGGTCTTATGTTTTTGGAGACTCCAAGAAAACAGGAAGTCTGGGCAGGAATCTGACCTAATGTAGGCCAGAGTAAAATTGCTTCTTTTTTTTTTTTTTTTTCAGAAGATTAAACTTAAGAGAAATCCAGGCTTAAAACCTTGATTTTCAGCCCTAAAAATTTCTCTACTGACGTGGACTGGGGAGAACACTATTAAAACCTGAATTTCATACAGAAAAGAGCTAGAACAGTGCCATGGTGGTTAATAAATGGGTTGCTAATCTAAACCAGCCTTGAAATAATAGAGCTAATATTAGTTTCTATTTCCATGTATTCTTTACTAATTGAAGGAGATGATGGTTTATTTGAGTTAATTATTTTCTCTCCAATCATCTCAAAATCAGACCTTGCATTTTGTGTTCTGCCACATTTTGATTCCCCCATAGCACAGACCAAAATCTTCCCCTTGACTTTCACTTGTTTCACACAAGCCCAGAATCAATTCCAGCTTATCAGTATCAGACAAACCACATCTTATCAGGGGAACTGAAAAATCCAGATAAAGTAACAATTTTAGCAAGTTTTGAGACATGTAGCTATTTTAGGCAAGTTACACCCTGTTGGCATTAAATTTTTCTTGAGCACTTAGGAATTTTAGTCAAAAATTCCCCCTTAGTTATATAGTGCTGCCTTCCTCGTTTTCAAAACCAAACCGTGCCACAACCTTACAACCTCCCAACACCAAAAACTCCTCTCGGAAAATATGTGCCCTCCCTCACTTACAAAATAAGGATATTGCCTGGATTTCATGTTTTCTGTAACTGTTTCAGTGATTGCTTCAGTCTGTTCTTGGAGAACAGGTAAACAAAGATGGAAAGAAGGAGTTTAAATGTAAAATTTTATGTTGAATTTTGCATTCCTTATGTTCCCCTACTGGGATTTATTGCTCACTACTTAAGTATAACCACAAAATCTCCAACCCCAGATAAAAAGTCAGTAGAGATGTGATTGCCCTGATCCTTTCCTCTCTCTCTCTCCAGCTCAGCTTTAGTTGCCAGCTGGCCCTTCCCTCTTTGTTTTTTCCAACGAACAAAGTGTTTAAAAATCCCAAACCAAACAAACCAAAGAGGCAGTGACATAAAAACCGGGATCATAGCAAGAGGGATGGGAAGAACAGCTGTCCTGCTCAGCCTGATGCTCCCACGTCCATCTGCAACCTCAACCATCTGCAAAGGGAAAGGAACTGCAGGGGAAAAAAACCCTGAAGGAACAAGGGCTGGGTTTGCAAAGGAAAAAACATCCCAATTTCCCAGCACAAACAACAGGTTTGGAATGTCATCACCCACCAGAGGAGGAGGATTTCTCTGTCAGACCACCACAGGGAATTCTCTGTATATTGTAGGGTGAGGGAACTTTCAGCAAGGACTGAGTCACCCCATCCTCAGTCACACACCAGGCACTAATCTAACCTGAGGATTAGCAAAATCAACTGGAAGATTCTATAGAATGAAAATCCTTCAAAAGAAGTTTTTTTGAAGAGGAAAAAAACCCAACTTCTCCACCTGAAACTTTCAGCAAATTGGACGAGTTCTGAAATCCAACCAATAGGGGATGGCATTGAAATAAATTTCCCTGTCCTTTGCCTTTCTGAACTCCTATAAAATCTGTAGCCAAGGTTGCAACCTGATAGAATATACAACTTTTTTACAAGAGTAAATATTTTTTGGAGTCCAGAAAAATCTGCATATTAAGCCCAGGATAATCCTCTTGGATGTTTGGCAAATGAGCCTAAATTCAAGTCTCTTACCCATTTTGGAAAGGACTTCTGGAAAGATTAATAAAACCACATTTTGCCTCCAGTAGATCCTAGTATGGATTGTCTAGTTATCTGAAAATATGCCTTGCACTTGAACCCTCCTGTGAAGTATTTTGTACCATTTATTTTCCCTGAAGTCTTTATTAGAGCAGACATTTAAGGTTTTAACAGAATTGACTTTAACTGGAATTTATTGGCCATTCTTCCCCTACACAAACACTTTTTAATTTAAAAGAACATGTTTTTTACAGAGAGGTTTCAGCCCAACTGTTGTTTGTTGGTTTTTTTTTTAACTTAGTGAAAATCCTTTGAAATGCAGTTGTACTTTTTACTTAAGGAGAAGTTATTCATGTGAGGAATGGCAGTAGGTCTAAGTCCATAATCCTAAATAAAAGGTTAACTCTTGCAACTAATCATAGAGTGGCTGTTTGGCTAGTTTTGCTTTCCTAAAGCAATTTCCAGAGATATATTTACTTTGAACAAGAATTACTCCCCAAGAGATAACTTTTTCTTTTATTGGAAGTTTCATTTAAATAAGAGCGAGACGTGAATATTTGGAAGGCAGCACATGTTTCTGAGACATTTCTCTTGCAGGTTTTGGATGATTCACAGGAAAGAAATCTTTTGATGCCTTGCCAGAATACAAAATGCCAGGTCCTTCCATGGTGCAAGTGAAAGGAGCCCCGTTTCCCTCAGCACACATTTGGAGCAGCAGTCTGGCTGATATTTGCTTTTGTAGATCTCTCTCACCCAACTGTCTTCATTTTGAACGGTCTTCTTTGAGCAAAGAACAAAAATAGCAGCTCAAATACCTGACATTGGGCAGAGAAAACTTTGGAATTATGGAAATGTGGGTACAAAAAGAGTCTGATGATGTTTGAGCAGAGTTCATGAGTGAGGTCTTTATATAAATAGACCATAATGTGAACATTTGAAAGATGGTCTCAGATCTTAAACTGCTTTTCTTCAGTGAAGTTCACTTTTAAAGACTGTTTTTAAGGACTATTTTGCTGGCGTGCATTGTAACAGTTTTGTAATACAGATTTTATGTGATCCAGGTGCTAAAGTCATGATTTAAATATTATGACATTTATTATTAATACATACTGTCATTTGCTACCTGAAAAAAGTAATGCTACCTCATGAATAAAGTATCCTGGCGAGATACCACCAAAATAATAACAAATTCCCATGTGAAAAGAGCTTAAAAATTAGGGCTAAATAATAACATGTTATTAAGGACGTATTCTGGTCCTTACAGACAGCAGTAAACTAAATATTTCCCAGCTAAAGCCTAAGAAAAATAAGTATTCCAATTACAGATGGAAGAGAAGTCACAAATCCCTTGGAATCTCTCCAGCAAGGGGTTTGCCAATGCTTATAACAAACAAATGGGTTTTACCTGAAAGAATTGAAGATTAAATCTGATATATAACTGTGAAATAAATAATACAAGCATCTTATGAGTGCTTACAGGATAAAGTCTGAGCTGTTGTCTGGGTAGGATTAACAGCAAGGAGGTTATTTCGACGATCGGTGGATAAGAATTGAAGATTATTTATTCAAACTGGAAAAGTGTCATTTGGCATCTTAATTTTTTTTCCCAGTCTTGCTTTTGTCACAAAACTTCAGCCAGTACAATGGGACGTGTCTGTATTTTCACTTTAATCTGAGAGGAAATGTCTCAGGGTATCTCCCACCCATCTCTGGGATGAATCTCCTCAGCAGCCAGAAGGATGTGGAATATTCACCCTCAACGACTTGGATTTCTTCAGAAATGATTCTGCTGAGATTCAGTTCTTCCAGCTCTGGTTTTATCTGCATATTTTATTATTGAGCTGCCTTTTTTTTTTTAATCCCTCTGTGACTTTCTACCTAAAAGTAATTGCTTAATTTTCTCCTGTGTCCCTCTAAAAGGGAACAAGGGCCTCTCTGCAGTTCCCCCGCATCTTTGCCAGCCTTATCTGGAACCTGGAATGCTTCGATTTCCTTCTTTGTCTCTGGATATCTTGGTTTGCAGCCTGAATGTTTCCTTTTAAATCAATTCTCACATTCTAAAGACAAAATCCTCTTCTTGTAGATGGCAACAAATGACTTGAATTTTTCCGTTGCGAGAACAGATAATCAAATTAGAATTTTCCTAGGATATTAATTCAATCTAGGAAGCATGATTAACCATTCCACTACTAAAAAAAAGAAGCCATATTTATTTATGTTACTTTGCTAGAGGTGGATACAGACCTGCAGGTTAATGCTCAAAGAATAGAACAATGCTTTGCTTTTTAAAATTAGATTGTTACTGTGAGTGATGTGGAGCGAGAACTCAATTGTCAGGAATGCACCAGAGAATAACTTTTAGTCATTCTCAGTTATTTTTATAACTCTTGATTTCTATAAATAAAGGATAAAAAACTGGCACCTCGTGCATCCGTGTATATATATTTAGTGGTGGGGAGGGTAAAAAAGAAAGAAAGGAAAAATATCGTGGTAGTGAGCTGTGGGCAGTTTTCATGAGATTAATTTAGGAGATATTTCATAATTTTTGCCATGCTTGCTGTTGGCATTGGCTTGTCTGAAGCCCAGAAACTCACCTTCCAAGTTCTTCAGACTCAAAGAACCAGAAATGTTTCACTGTTGGCAAAAACCAACACGAGCCTCTTTGTATGTTTTGAGCCTCGTTTCCTGCCTATTTCCTAAAACCAGAATTAGCAGCATGATAGGTTACTTATGCTTATAGGCATCTAAGCTTGGATAATATGTACCTGGAGATAAATTTGGCTTTGTGTTGCAGGATGCTGGAAGAACTGCAACGTGGAGGCTGAGGAATAATTGAGGATAAAATCCTCAGGGGTGAAATACCTGAGGATTCTGCAGCTGCACGGGGTGTAGTAACAAGGGCTGGAGATGAATTTACAGTGTAGGAAATGAGATGCCACCCGAATTTGGACTGTGCAGTAAATAATTGTGAATGCTGAAATCTTGGGAGTGTTTTATGAATATCAAGCATTCGAATTTGGTATGCAGGAAGGGTCTGTGTCAATGCAAGAAGGGCTTATTCAGACTATGAATATGCAGCAGCTGAACTTTACTCCTTTACTTGAGTTTGTGGTTCAGCATTTTTTCGTTTATTTTTCAGTTTTCCATGGTGAAAAAGCAGCTGGCTCGAGGATCAGCAGTTACCTTCAGAGCCTCTTGCCCTCTGTTTCCTAGCAGGGTACAGGTGAGGGTGGATCTTTTCCCTTCTCACAGAGCAGTGCTGGGAGATTTTGGTGTATCACAGTGCTGCCTGTGGGACATGCTGTGCATCCCGCTCCTCTTTATTGCCTGCAGCCCTTCCCTGTGCCAGAATTTACTGCCTGGGAAGCATTTTATAGTCCCTTCTTCTGCTGTCCCTGCTGGCACAGCCACCTGGACTCACCTACCTTTCACCACACACCAAAGCAGGAGCGACCTTAAGGACCTGAGGGGTTGAATGAGGTCGTTAAACTGAGAGAGTCGGAAGACTCACTTCATTTAAAACTTTAAAACTCAAGCGTGTGAATCTTTATTTAGTCACTTAAGTCAAATGTTCTCGTTTCCAAACCCGTTTCAAGGGAAATTAAACGTTTGGCAGTCCTAACAGTTTTGTCAGTCTGCAGACAGATATGGATTGCTTCATATCCTTACATTGTAAAAACCTCCCATTTTAATATAAACCTAGCCCAAATTTCATTCTAGGCATTGATTAAATCAGCATGAATTTAAATAAATAAACAAATTATTACATTGAGTGAAAAAAATAACAGCTACTACAGAAATAAGATATGAAAAAAGTAATCCTACACTTTACATTAATTTGTGTGACATCATGTCTTAAACTTACCTAAAATAATAAGAACTTAGGGAAAGTTTATATTGTTTTAACTTAGATTTTTTATTTTCTTCTTTTTCAACAGTATTTCCTCACTTTAACAAGTGCTTCAACACAGAAGAAAAGTCTGTTAGTCACCAAACAGAAAAAAGTACTGATAACCTTGATCTCCTGGAATAAACTGTGGCCATGTGTGACATTCAGGTATTTTTATTATTGAAATTACCTCCAAAAATACCTATTGCAGATACCAACAATTAGTGATAACGATTATGCAGTTTAAATTTCAGCATTTCTTTCTCTCTTTTTCCTCAGTGAATCCTCATTCCCCAGATAAGTAGCCCATTGCTGCCACTGGGATTTTTTATGTAAAGTATTACAGGTGATGACTCAGAATTATCTGTTAAAATTAATTCTATTAGGAATATATTCGCTGGTTTGTTCTAAAGCAGCAATTTATCACATTTGAGTATAATACACTGATAAATCTCCGAGTCCTGACAAAACACCTTCCCGAGATTTATTTCTGCACGTTCCAACAGGCCAATTTGTATTTCCCACACATTCTGGGGTTCAGAGAAATGTGCTGTGGCTGATGTGGAAGTGAAGCCTGGAAAAGCTTGCTGGATAATTAAGTGATAATAGTACTATCTCACTGTTTTATGAGGCAGTAACACAGTCCCTGAGTGAATAAACCACGGAGCCGAAAGCCTGCGCCGTTTATTCCAACGAGGGAACTGGATCACTGCCAGGAGCGTTGCTACAACAGCACCATTACATTGGTGTGCTATAAATGTTTAATTAAATCAAATTTGGGGTGGATTCCTGCACGTGGCACGGAAAATAACGTCATAGTTTGAGGATCAGGAGAAAGTGCTGATGGAGTCGCCGCTTTTTAGGCATTTGTGGGGTGGGATCCTCCTCAACGCACCTGCCTGGGGAATCAGAGGGGTTTTCTGAGGTGCAAAAAGTACTGAAATGAGACAAAACACAGCTAGTGTCAGTGCAGTGGGATCCTGACATTATCCTCGGTGCTGCTATTGCTCCTCAATTTTAGAAATGGAGGATTAAGGCAAAAAAAAAAAAAACCTAAATAAGCTGTAAAGAAAGAAGCTGATGCTTTGGTTCCTGGTCCCGCCTGATGGCTGTGACCACTGTCGTGCTTTTCTCTATAAAAGACAGATGGAAAGAACCCACACCTCAGAAATATTTGGGAAGTTATCCAAAAAGCCCAGTAAGGCCTGGGTAAACACTAACAGGGCACGGTGTGGTTCCTGAGACAAACCCCTGTCACATTCAATCCTGAAAGCTCTGCTCAGATTTCCAGACAAAGGTATAAATTTAATTTAAGTATTTGGATGCAGAGGCCTACTTGCACTACCAACTGGATGGAGGTTACTAATTCCCTTTGTATAAATGACCAAAGTGGTGTCAGACTCTCATGGTTTGGGTCAAAATCCGGCTTTTGAATGATGCAAAGAGAAAAGTCTGTGGGTGTGTGGTGATTGATCCCCTCACACCTCTTGCTGTACCTCACCTTGTTGGAATGTACTCAGGGAATAAGGGAGGCAGGATGGCAGCAAACAGTGCACTTCTTGGCAGACTAAATAAACTAATAAAAATGCTACTCCTGCCACAGAAACCAGTTCAGACTTTCACTTCCAACACAAGTGACAGTAAATATTTGCAAGTCAAAAGTATCAAACATCTAGCATCACATTAGTGCTGCTGCAGATATTAAGAAAATGATATCAAACAAAACCAGAAACATACAGTAAAAAAAGTGTGTGATGCAAAAATTTAAATAAAAATAGAAATGCAAGAGGAAAAAAAAAACAAAAATAAACTACCATTTCTGTGTTTCTGTAACTTCAGAAGCCCAGGCTACACATTCTGCTCTGAAGCTCCCAAGCTGTGAAACATTTGCAAGGGGAACACAAAATTAGCAATCAGCACAACTGATTAAGACAATCAATTGAAATGTTTTACTATAAAAAATTTCAACATTTTTAAACTGAAAAGCTAATGTGAGGATACTCATTTGAGATGTTAATTAAAATTGAATTAAAAATTGAACAAACTATTTCCTAACTAATCCTATTAAATACTTTTCTCATTGGAATCTGGTAAATTTAATAAACAAATGCTGTGAACATCACTTGAATTTATATATGAACTAGATACTTTTCAGTTAATCTGGTCTGATATTGGTGCTAGGGAAGGTCTAATTTTATTCAAGAGTATAAAATCAAGATCAAGATTTGTTCTAGGCCTCACAGTAAAACTGAAAATAATGTCAGGCTTCTCCATAAAGAACATTTTGTTCAATGTTTATGCAAACAGTGCCAGGAAGGAGCCTGATATTGTTGTTATGGCAATATATGCAACTCCTCATAACTCTTATTTTTATGCTGTATTTTTTTCCTTACACACACTGAACTCTGACACATATTCCCAAAATGCCAATAAGGAAATAAAGAAAACAACACAAAAGCACATGGCAAAAAGTTGCAGAGAAGGATCAGCAATAACAATGACGGTCTTCTTTTAGTTCCTCACATTTATCTTTGTGCAGAATATTTGCATTAAATCCCATTTCCATAGTAGGTAACAGGAATGTGATATTAATGGCAGCTGGATGAGAAATGTATTGAAACACCACCAGCTAATTCCTAACAAAATGTGGATTTTTTAGGATGCGCTACAGGTAGATTGATGGATAGATCCAACTGGGTTTCCCCTCATTTTTGTATCCATTCTTCCTTCAAAAGGATCACTGAGGCTAAAGGAGCTCTGAGAGCACAACCTGAGTCACATCATCCCTTCCTGGAGCCCTCCCAGCACCTCTGGGCAGCACCTGTATCATGAAGTGAAGGGCAAACAGAGCAGACATTCAGCACTGGAGGGGCTGAGGCTGCTGTGACACCACAGAATATCTTGGCTGGTGATCCCAGGCTGCTTCAGCAACTCTGTACTCAAAGGAATTTGTAATACAGAGCAATTTCCGAATTTACACCACTTTTCAACTCGTGGTTCCCTCACCATCTTGGCACAGTGAACCAGCTGATCTAATGAAGGGATAAAAGAAAAGTTGCTCCATTTTATAAAATGATTATGTAGTTTCTCAATCAAGGAAATGAGAGATCAAAGGCCAGATTTAATTTTTATTTTTTAGCTTTTTGTTGTTTGTTTTTTTTCCTATAAAGGAATTAAATAATTGACAAGTAAAATGGAATGTCTTGCTGGCAATCTTTCCTAGACCTTACCCTCCAAACATTTCAAGTTAAGATAGAACTGTGAAAACCAAAATAAATATAACCACCCTCATCTTTTATTCCACCCTTCTTATCATTTCCAAATATAGGTTCAACTTTCTCTTCTGCCCTTGTGCAGTCGAGCTTTTTCATCCTGGCCTTTTCAGTTGAGCTAATCAGGACTTTTTTGTCGATGTTTTTTTGTCCAATTTTCTGCATTTTCTCTTCTGCTTAATTGGAACTAAAATAGTTTGGATGGCTGAACTGAATGGCAGTAATTTTTGTCAATTCAGCATTGCACTGCTGCTGTTGCTTCCATGCTAAATGGGAGATGTTAGAGTTCAAGCAGCTCATCCCTCCAGTTTTCTCTCTTGGCCAAGAAAACCTTTTTTTCATTTTGTAGCTTCCCCAAAGATTTTTGCTTAGCTGCTCTTTTGAGACATATTTGCAATCCAGAAGCTGATAGAACAAGCAAAGATGTAAATATTGTCCTGCTGGCAAGCACTGATTCATTGAAATGGAAATGATTTATGCAAGAGCATCGTGTTTTGACCATTATTTGTGTCAGGAACAAGGAGCGAAATCAATTTAAAAACAGGTGCTCTGCATTTGTTTGTTTTACAATGTCTTTTTATCATTAAACTTATTTATATTCTCTATAACCTTTCTGATGCACAGAATGTAAAAGTGCAGTACAACAGACAGCGCACACACAACTTTAAACATATCAGCTTCACAGAACTAAAACAATCCCCTCCATGGAAGGGGAGGGGGCTGGGGGTTAATATTCACTCTTTCTAGCTTGTTAATGAAAAAACAAAATTAAAATCGCTTTGATATTTTAGGTCTGAAATTTTAAATGCCTAGCAAGCTCTAAAAGCCATCCCCCAAAACTGGGCTCCTCCCAGGCTGAGCTTTCATGCTTGAGCAGCCACAAGATGCAAACCATTCCTCAATGATTTGTATCATTGAATCAACTTTGAATCAATTTTGAATCGATCATTCCTCAGTGGTTTGAACCATCGAATCAATTTTTTTATCATTTGCAGAAATAATTTGATTTCTCAAATCATTCCTCAAGGAGGGCTGCAGGATGCAGCTGCTGCATCCCAACTGCACCACGGCTCCTGTGCATCCTCACTCCCACTGTCCCCATAAGGCCTGAACATTTTAGAGTCTACCAAGTCCTTTGGCATTTCCCTAGGAGCAAACATAGTTGAGCTTGGAGAAAAAAACAGTGGAGAACAGAGGAACAGGAATAATTTTCACCTGCTAACAAAAATGCATCACACTGTGTTGAAATGAAGATGATGGACAGAAGTTAGGAGAGGGTGAGAATAATCTTAACTTGTAGCTACTGAGATTCAGAGCAGAAATTTCAAGTGGTGATTGAAAAAGAAACCTTAATAACCAATCCCATTGTGCTGGTGGCAGCAACAAGAGCTTTGTGCTCTCGAGTGGTCCTTGTGCAGAAGAGTCATCCAGTGCTGCTGCATTTTGCTTTGCTGAGAGCCTTGATTCCTCCTGCAGAGCTGTGGCTTCATGCTTGGCACAGAGGCTGAACTCCTTACAAATCACTCGAGTGGCTTTTCCAGCACAAACAGGGGGATGCAGCAGAACAAGTGCTGTAAACAAAAGCTTCACTTCAGGGGGAGCTCAGCCAAGGCAGCTCTGCTGGAGCTGGGAAGGTTTCAGGTGCTGGGTTCTATCAAGTGGAATTTGGACCAAAAATAATAATATCTGAAGAGATGGAGGTAGAAGACTGGGAAAAGGACTTAAAGCTGCTGTCACAGTGCTGTCTTTGTAGTCACACAATGTTGTCATCTGGAACTTATTGCAGCTTAAAGGACCTAGAGGGGCTACAAAAAAGCTGGGGAGGGACTGTCAGCAAGGGCATGGATTGATAAGAGAAGGGGGAATGGCTTCAAACTGCCAGAGGGCAGGTTTAGATGGGATATTGAGAAGGAATTCTTCCCTGTGGGGGTGAGGAGGCCCTGGCAAAGGATGCCCAGAGAAGCTGTGGCTGCCCCTGGATCCCTGGAAGTGTCCAAGGCCAGGTTGGATGGGGTTTGGAGCAACCTGGGATAGAGGAAGGTGTCCCTGCCCATGGCAGGGGTTGGAATTGGATGATCTTTAAGGTCTCTTCCAACCCAAACCATCTGGGAATTCTAGGAATTGCTGGAGAACTTCAGGCTGAAATGAGCATTTTCAGCTCAAAGGGGTCAAATATTAATTCAGTCACTTTTTGGTGACATGAACTCATTTTTTCACAATAGAAATATTATTTCAATGTATTACAAGAAGTTATAATGTTCTTTACAATTTCAGAATTTCATTACCTTTATACTGCAGGTGTCAAAACCAGTTGCACAATTCTTTTATTTTAGAGTAAATATACTTCAAAATGTAGTTACTCATTCAGACTTTTTTTTTTTTGCATAAGAAAAAAAATATATGTACCCTTAAAATAGACCAATAAAATAAATTGCAGGTACTTTTTTTCTTGCAGATTTCAAAGTGAAGAAGTTCTGAAGAAATAGGAGTTGTGCTCCTTCCCAAAAATATTCATAGAGCCTGAATTTTTAACTCCCAGAGCATCTCTGTGATGTTAGTGTAGCTATATAGGGATGTAAGTACAGGAGTATCTAACAAGGAGAGATGTGTGAGGAGGATTGAGGTGGATGGCAGAGATTGAAGCCTGGATGTTTCTGGTATTACCATATGAGATGCTCGGAGTTCTGTGCAGGGCAGGTGTCAGTTCTGAAATGGCAGATGGCATTTTTGGTGCGTCAGCATCATTAGTTAGAGCTTCAGAAGTCAAAAACCGGGGATGGGAGTCGCCCTGCAAAATCAGCTCTGCTTCAAAATAAGTGCTGGGAACACATTCTGTGACTGAGGGACCCACAGGACGGGAAGGATGTAAGAAACCACGGCTGGTACCTTCTGCAGATGCTGCCTTGCAAGAGTCCTGCCTGAACTCCTCTGACAGGTCACCTTGGCCTGGATATTTGCTGAGGATAATTGGGATGGAGCTGCCACAGCCACAGTCCCACCAAAGGCCTGTCAATACATTTCTGCAGAGCAAGGACAGAGCTCTGCTTCCCCCTGCTCCTTCCCCGGTGACAAAACAGCCAGAAATGTTCTGCTACTTCACTGGAACTGAGAAGAATAAGTTAAAAATGCTCTGAAAACGGATATTATTAATGACTATTGTTGCAGTAAAGCAACTTGCTTTAGTGGATTCATTTAGGCAGGGAATCGAATCAACTGAGGTTTTAAAGAAATTTTGCCGTGTTTGAGAAGAAACATTTGTATTTTTGCCACTCAGGACTAGTCAGGTACAAATTTAACCCATGGTACTCAGAGCAGACTGAGCTGCAACAAACAACTACTTAATGTCCTATATTATTAATTCAACACAAGGAAGAACTTTCCCCCCTCCTCCAATTAATTAAAAAATCCACAATGATCATGCATTATGAAACCTATATTTTGTCTGTTAACAAAGAGCAGATTCAGAAAAACCTGGGAAGAGCAGGAAGGTTAATCTTGTCTCGTATTCTTTTTCCATCAGTGATGTTTGGGAAAAGCTTTGCTCCAGGTATTATTTGGTGTCAGTCCCTCAGGTCTCTTTGTTGTAAATGTGATGTCCTTGGAGCATGGAGGGTAAGATTGGGCTGGAGATGAGAACACATGTCCCAG
The DNA here is from genome assembly GCF_001604755.1 of Lepidothrix coronata. Classification (NCBI taxonomy): domain Eukaryota; kingdom Metazoa; phylum Chordata; class Aves; order Passeriformes; family Pipridae; genus Lepidothrix; species Lepidothrix coronata. The sequence continues at coordinate 917,560 of NW_016690398.1, forward strand.
CACACTGCAGCTCAGCCTTTGGCCATTCTGCTCCCCTGCCCTTAACCCCACACAACAAAGGAAAGAAAGATCTTCAAAACTGGGAGAAAAAAAGCTGATTTTGTTTACATTAAAATTCATGAACACATGGTTTGGCCTTTAATCTCCAAAAGTCACAGTGTTTGCTTGAAAGGACAGTTCCTCACCCAGATCAGGCCAGTTTAGAAAATTCAGCAATTACAAAGCCAAAAATGACCTTTTTTTGGAGCAAGTAAGAAGGGCTGGGGAGGTCTGATTGTCCAGCTCTCTCCTTTCTTTCTTCTCGTCTCCTCAGCCTCTTCTTATTTCTCCCTCCAACCCTATAAGCCAGTTTTCTGAAAAAAAAAAAGATTAACAAGAACATGTCTGGCAATGATGCTGATGACATTTGCATGTTCATCTTTGTGCATCACTGTTATCATATAGTATATTCTCAGCTTTGTCTGCAGGCTCATTTATTTCCTAATTTGTCTCTGAGAACAGAAAACCTACAAATATTAGAGCTAAAATAAAAGAAAAAAATAATGAAAAATAGAAAACCGGACTTAAAAGATGTTATATTTGACTTGAGGGTGCTGGTAGAGAGACAAGATGAAATGTCAGATGAATAATTCCATACTTCAAAGGACAGCAAATTATTTGCAGGGGTTAGGAAGCGATGTCAGGTTCTTTCTCATACTTTGTGGGAAAAATATCAGATTTACTGGGAGCACATGAAGCATTTTTCCGTGTTCCCTGAGGAATGAGGACACCAGTGCAGGGGCGAGATGGGGCATTGCTTCCCATGGCTGTGGGTCCAGGACGTGGTTTTAAAGGGAGATAAAACAGCACCATTTTCCTCTCCATCATTTCCCAACCCCAAGTTTTGGGTGTTACAAAATGAAGGGCTCTGTTGCATCCAGGAGCAGGTGGTCACCACCTCTTAAAATAGCAGCACTCCAGTGTTGGATTTCACATCCCAAACAACTGGCTGGCTGTGTTAGTAAATGGATAAAGAGATGTGATTACACAGTCTGCATCCTCAGGACGCTTTTAGTACAAGGCCAAGGCCTTTTATTTTCATCACTGCACTGTGGCATTTCAGAGCCTGGACCTAATGGGGAATGACTGGCAGCCTTAATGATAAAACAATATTCCAAGCTGAGCTCACGACTCGCAATAACTGAACACTGCTCGTGGGATAGCTCTGGGAATCTCCAGTGTGAGCAAAAAGAGTCCTGCAGTTTTCTCATTTAATTAAATTTAAATCTATGGGGACTGACAGTGCGTGTCTCGGGCTTACGCTTTTTTTTTTTTGACTCGTTCTTTGCAGCTTAATGTCATTGTGAAGTAGTTTTTAATCAACAGACAGACTCAACTGGAAATGAAGCTGACACCTTGTTACCTTTATATCAGGATTTTTATTAATTGCAACACTAAGTACATGGAAAATATCTAAGATGACATGGAGTAATAAAACACCTGATGGTAGCACAGAGTTCAAAAGCACTTTATCATTTTCTCTTATGGGTGACTTGCCCTTGTGCTTGCCTGGAATTTTTTACTGGGAGGGCTCACTTTCACCCGGTTTTATTGTTGCAAACCAAATTATTAAGGGGTATATTCTACACCAGAAAATTGGGGTATTTTAGAAACATCTTGTTTCTAAAAATTCATGGTAGAACCACATCTGGTTTCTAAAATACCTCCAACATTTTTTAGTTAAAGGAGAACTGCTTTCAGTGTTGTTTCATGGAGAAACACTATTTCAATGCACCAGAACGAGTTGTAAACATAGATATAGATAGAGATATAAATATAGAGATAAAAAAACACCTGCACCACATGAGACAGTATTTCTTAGAACCAGTTTTTGCTGAACTATTCCTGCACTGCTGTGCTGAGGTGTTCCTCACTGGAAGCCATGTAGCACTACAGCACAGGGAATGAAATTAGTCATGTGGCATTAACACAACATTAGTCAGGAATGGTGCTAATTGCTAAATCCAGGACCTTTTAAATTTAGCATTTCTAGGCACAGGAAACCAGCAAGGGATTGTTTCATTTAACAGAATTCTTTTTAATGTAGGGAAATCCTTTAAAAATACCTCCCCAACACAAATTTGGTTCTATAACAGGCTTCTGAAAACTGAGTGTGCACATAGTTGTTCATTAGAAATCCAGACAAGATGCCAAGAAGCAGCTGATAGTTCATTTCCATACTCTGTGCTGTGGCCTCTCTCAACTTCTATTTACTAAGTAGACTATTCATGGACACAGACAAAAAACCCTCTCCAAATGTTTCCCTTTTTTTGCTGGAGCAACAAACCTAAACTTGTGCTGTGGATGCTTAAACAGACATTCTGCAAGCCAAGAGATGTAGGATGGACCATGACACCTCAAGGGCAGCACCAAGAATTAGAATCATTAAAGATCCCAGAATCATAGAATCACGTCATAAAAGGTTTTTTCCCCCCATTTACTTAGGAATAACAACCTCATTTTGAAGATTATGCAATTACAATTAAAAAAAAAAAATCAAGAATTAGAGGCAGTATTTATTGACTACATTACAGAGCAGTAAGAATTGTATCAACTGAAGGTGGCAAGATACAGTGGAAAAAAATAGTGTATTGTAGTGAAAGATGATGTCAGAGCAAATAACCATGTGATGTGATTTAAAATCCCATGAGTAACTCTGCAAGCTAAGGAATGCTTGAATTGAGTGTTTCTAAGCAAGCAGCTGCTCTTTCCATACACATTCTCTATTTTTGGCATAATACATAAATCAATGTCACAACAGAAAGATAAAATGATGCACACTTGAAGTAAAACATAAAATTACCTCTTTATGGGCTATCTGCTTCTTAGGTGCTATTTAGAAAGCATAAAATAAAGTAGAATAGCTGGTTTGGAGCTGCCTAAAATGCAGGAATGGAGGAGACAAATTTCAGAGATTCATCAGCACTCCCAGTTGGTTAAAGCCAGGTTTAGTCTGAGCATCACCTTGTGATTGTCATGAAAATGTACAATTCCTCTTCCTTGGACAATAGAGGTCAAATCTGCTTGAATATTTTATTCCTAGAGAGATCAGAAAATACTTTGCCTTCACCTGAAGTCCAGAGAGAGGGACAATTCTGATTTTCCCTCAGTCTGGGTGTCATCCAGATCTTGGAAACTAACATTTGATAACTCAAATATGAGCTTTAATATATTATCTGAGTCTCTGGGAATTCTAATGGTGTTAGGGACAAACAGACAAGAACCATCATTTCATGAATGGAAATCCCCACATTTTCATATTCACTTAATCTCTTGGAATCTGCATCAGAATACAAGTAATAAGTAAACAAAACTTCTTTTTCACAACAAACTTTGCAAAAAATGCCTCTCTTATGCTTAGTCTGGGCTAATATAACATCACCCAGACAGGCTTTTTCTGCAAATGAAGCTTTATTTCTCTGCTCTCTGTCCATTTTATCCACTAAAAGCAGCCAAGATGAGATAATAGCATATATTTGATACCTGATCATCAGAGATGTGAGGACATTTATCCAGGGAAAGTCTCAACAACGATAAAGGACCGAACTAATATTGTCTAACCTATTGTTGGCATCCTATGAATCAGTGGAATACGCAGCCAGTTTGTCTGTGTGAACATTCTCTTCTACAGTGCACCCAAATATTGAGGGGAAATCGTTCTACAACACCAAAAAAACCAGCACCAAAACCTGCTGCAGGACTCCATTTATGGAATGTTTTAGACCAAACTTTCTTAACACAAAGAAAGCAAAAGTTACCCACGTCTGCAGTTCTAATCTGAGATTTTTGGGAAATATTAATGTAATGATGGTGCTGCCCATAATTCACATCTTTTTGATGCCATTAGAAATAAATGGAGTCTGTAAGGAGTTTTAGGTCTTAAGGAAAACATAATATTTTCAGCCTTTGGAGCCTTAGGAAAGTTATTTTATACAGAACATTATAAGATATTTAAATATAGAGAAAAATCACTTTATGAGATCTGTTCCTTTCTTAACTGTAAGAAATATATATATTTTTGAAAGGTTGTCTATTTAGAGTTTGATTTGTAGATATCTCATCTCCCTACCCTTTCTCTCCTGTGTGCCCTCATTTTTTGTGAGGATGATAAAAGCTGCACCTGCCACAGCTACATTCTCTTCAAACCCAGCCTTTTTAACACATTATAGCTATAGGTCCTAAGTCTTTTAACTCTTTCTTTTCTAAAAAAGAGTCCAAAAAATAATCTAATTATTAACAGTATATCATGGCTGTATACTTATATCTGAAGACTTTCATGTTTTTTGGGAATAATTTTTGAACAGCATTAATATCAAGGAAAATAAAGTTTCCTACAAGGAGTAAAGCATGATTTTAAAAATGCAAGTTAAAAGAAATTAAATCAGCTCCTGCTTAGAAGACAGCTGATTGTATTTAACATCAGCTTTGACTGCCTTCTTATTTCCAGCTTATAGACACTCAGGAAAATAGAAAATGTTGGAGCTGACAAAACCAAAGGTTAATGCTCAGGAAGAATGGCTGGAGATGGCTGGGAATACACAGTTCCATGAATAATGTACAGGCCTAATTCCACCCACTGGGCTGACATTGCAGGTGACTTCAAAGGACTTAACAAGTGCAGCTGCTGAAAATCCACACAACAAGCTGAGCATTTGGCTGTAAATTGAAGATTTGCTTTTGAACCAGGCACTAGCTTGGAGATATGGAAACTATATGGAGATATATGTTTCCACCGTATCCAGATTTTGCTGTGTCTTCTGAAGTGAACAGGTCGATAGACACGTTTTTCACTTTTTTCTGAGTCAGAAAACAGCATTGAAGAAAACTGCTATTTTTCCTATTACAGCAAACTCAAGGTTTTGTAACATCAATTTGAAATAAATAGTAACAAAAAAAAAGAAATCTAGTACCCAAGCACTAAAACCAAATAAGAACATGATGTTATTTTCAAAATTCTTCTCGTTATAAATCGATGCCAATTAAACCTCAATATATGTGTTAGTCTCAGAAACAAGGAACAATTGTTTCGCAATTGCTTGTTGCTGCATGTGCACATTTCTCCCCTCTGAAGTTAATTTGTAATTATTGTGAAGTTTAGAGCAGTTCGGAGGGAAGGTGAAGAGGCAGCTTTGTACATCTTCGTAAATACCTTTTTTCAGGTTCAGCATCTGTTGCTAAGCTCTAAATACGTACCTATTTTTCAGGTAACGTTTTCTCATCCATGGCAGGGCTTAATTTGTTCTCATGTTTCAGATGTCCCCTATTCTTTAAAATATCAGATGATTAGGTTGTTAATTTTGCAGTTAACAGCTGGCCTTCCCACCCCTTTGTGAAGGCAAAAGCTGCGTGTTTCTTCTTGCAAACGGCCTCATCTCACCCAAACTTCTCAAAGGGAGAAGTTGCTGCTGCTCCTTCTGCTCTTAAATAAATAAAGAAATAAAGCAATAGGACCCTACAATGTGATCATTAGCACTTAATAGCCCTAAAATGTATTTTCGAATGTAAAAGCCTGCTCTGTAATGAATAACAAAGGAAGTGTAATGAAAGTACAAGCAAGGAAGGAGTTTCCAGAGACAGTTGGTATCTACGGCAGAGATCTACTCGATTCAGTAGCTAATTGCTAATTCGATGTCTAATTGCTCAGTATCACATTATGCACTTGTCTGACTTGCAGCAGCAGTTCAAACAGCTTTAGTGAGGGCTCCTTAATGGCACAGTTCCCTTCCTCACGTGGCACTAAATGTAATTATTCCAGATGCCATCTGGAATATCACACAGATATGAGCAGCATCCCACCACCTGCAAAACGTTCAGCTGCTTCCTGGGCACTCCCAGGACCTTTTCCCAAGTGTGCTGGTTTAAAGGTAAACCAGCAGGGGAACTGAGGCCAACTCAAAAGAGAGATTATAAATCAGAATAACAATTTAATCAAATAATCCAATAAACATGATTATACAGACAAACAATTGGTTTTCTCCCACAAACCCCAAATGTACAACCCAACACCCTGGG
>NW_016690398.1:923929-969138 GCF_001604755.1 Lepidothrix coronata
GCTCTATTGAGAACACTTTCTGGGCAATAGCATGGAAGGCTCTAGAATACACAGTTTTGGGTTACACCCATACAGTGATGAACTGGTCCCAGCTGTTCTAACTAGGACACCAAGGAAGGTGCTGCTCTTGCTGGGCCAGCACAGCACCCTCCCCACACACCGAATCCATCACCCTGCTCTTGCCTGTCCAAGAAGGCACAAGGCAAGGCCACCCTTTGGCCCCTCCTCGGTGGCATCTGCAGAGAGCAGCACCTCCCTGACACCACACACGACCCTCTGCTGCTCTCCAATGAAACTTTAATAAGGACTATTTTCTCTCCATTATTGTGTGTAGAATGTTATGTCCTCATAAAAAAATTCCCGGTGCAAGATCCAGGTTCACACCAGTCACCCAATTTATATTATAAATTAGCTGTGCTAAAACACTGCAAAACTTTGGAACAGCTTGGAGAGTTTGGGGGCTGTTTCGAGAACTCTGCAACTTCCCACGAGCAGGAAATGTTTTCCAGGTCTGTGTTCTACCTTCCAAACATTGGAAAACATTGAAAAGGAGCACAGAATACAAGCATTGCAGGTAAAGTAAGGCAAGAAACATCCACAACTTGCTGAGCATGGCTGTGTTCAGATATATCTGGTAGTCTCTGTATAGCAATTTATGCTACAGCAGCCACTGCATAGAAACAGAATTTTGTATCCAATTTAAAAACATGAATGTTCTGTCCTTACCCTAGAGCTTAAAGACAATTTACAGAAGTAGGGCAGTATGAAGTATTGCCACAATAAACTATTGTTTTACTTCCCTTTTACAGCAAAAATTAGGGGAACACTGCAACTGTTGTCAAGCCTTAAAATATGTTTGCAATAAAATAGAAGCCATTGGCTTTCTTTAATTTCAATGGCTTTCTTCATTATTCAAAAGCCTCTTTAAATCTTTCATAGATTCAGATGTGATTTTTTAAAAAAAAGAAATACATAATCCTTCAGCAATTAATCTGAGTCTCTGGCTACTGAAAAAATGGACATTGATGGTCTCTCACAGAAGGAGAAAGCACTTTAATACTTCAAAACTTGTTTATTGGTTCCTCTGTGTTGGCAGGAGTGTGAATATATTATAAAATGTTTTTCTGGTAATATTCTTCTAGAATAAATGAAGACACGCCTTCTAATTAGTCACTGTGAATTAATTTGAAATCCATTCTAGTGGCTGGAGATTTACTTTTAATTGGACACAAATGATATGTTCATAGAAATTTACTATCTTTTTAATCACATGAAACTCAGTAAAGAGTGAGGATCCAGGACACAGCGAGTTAACAGAGACAAGAACAATTACTTTCATGGCTGTTTTCAGTGAATGAAAGGAATTAACTAAATTGAATAATGTGTTAATACAACAGGTTATCATCTTTTCCCCTCAACAAGAGAAGCACAGAGCAGCTCTAAAAAAATCCAAGTTAGACTGTTTTAATTAACATTAACAGCACTTCTCTACATGATTAGTCCCTCTGAAAGAAATGGAAATACCAGAGGATTAATGGAAAGGAATGAAACTGTCAAAATTCAAATCCTCAGACCCTTTGAGGAGGAGCACCCTGGATTTAGGAAGCCTGGGTTTGCTGGCTTGGGCACACCACGGACACCAGATGATGGAGGTGGAAAGAAATTTCTCTAGTTGGCATAAAAATCAGTGAATGCAGCTACACATTCATCTGCTGCTTTTTGGACCATGATAAGGAAGGGACAGAAAGTATTTTCAATCTGTGTAAACTAAAATAATGGAGAGATTTAGGAGTCTGAAAGTGGATTTAGTTAGAACAAGCCTGTAACTCTTCCAGCTTTCATCAGTCACTCTGCAGAGTGAAGGAGAGAGATGTCTCTTCATGGTCTGCAAACCCTCAGCTAAATGGTGTTTAGACAAACAGGTAATTCAAGTCTACCTGCTGACAAGCACAATTTTAAAGTGATCCAGATGTGGGATGGTTGTTGATGTCTTTGTGTGAAGCACTTGAAGGAATAACTTTTTTAAACAGATGGAGTAGGGAAAAAAAAAAAAGTAAAGAAAAATAATAAAAAAACCCCAGAATGGGAGTTGACAGATATTTGGATTTTAGTACAGCATTTGACACTGTCTCATGAAATCTTAATTGAAAAATTAATTCAAGTCTGCTTGGCTGGAGACAATGGTGTGTGGATTGAATATTGGCTAAAAGACAAATGAAAAAAATTATGACAAACAGCTGTGAAACAAGATGGTTGGAAATGTCCAGTGGGGTAACACACACTGATTGTTAGTCTGGGTTTACTTCATATCTTCATTAATGATTTAGAAAAAGGACATAATTGAGATCTTAATTAAACACACAGATTATGCTCATTCTAGAAGATTTGAAATGTCAATAAGGAGAGTGAAATAAAAAGGTTCTGAGAGGAAGCATGGGTGCACATTGGCCAAAACAGATTCAGCAAGGGAGGAAAATTATTTTACTGCAAACACAAAGCCAACAGAAAGCACAGAACCAATCAGAAGATGAACCAGCAATTTAGGAAATGGAATAGTAGTAATAGAGAAGAGAGTTGGAGGATGTCACAAGAAGCATAAAAAGTAAAATGCAAGTTTAAGATCCAGCACCGTTTGCATCCACTGGAAGCTCAGCCAGGGACTTCAAAGGATTTTGGCCATGGATGGCAGTCACAGAGCAGGGATTATCTGCAACCTTGCTCTGGCCATTGCAGGCAACTCTGAGAAATGCTCTCCCAGAAAGATGTTGCATTGGAAGGGAATCAGAGAAGAGACAGAATAAAAAATTAAGGGGTTTTGTGAGAACTGAAGTGGGAAGAAAAATGAAGAGAATTAAGCAGTTATAATTTGGCCAAATAGGGAATAAGCAGGAACACAATAACAGCTTTCAAGTGTCTGAGGACATAAGCCTGTAGAAAGGATAATAATTATTCACTCTGTTATATGACAGTAGAATTTTAACAGGTGAAGGGAATATATTATAAGGGATGAAAGACATTTGATGTAAATATCAAGAAATGCAGCACATTAAACTGTTGAATAATAGAAGAGATGGAAGTCCTATGGTCTGGGATTTCTAAAAATCAGATTGAATGCCAGCTATTGAAATGCAGAGAGTAATCTTTCCTATTCCCTAGGATGCCATGAAATACATCTGCCTTAAAAAGATTCCTGTCTCCTCCCAGCCCCTTCCTGTGCAAGTTCCATATGTTTTAAAGCCTGCACCAGGAGATGCAGAAATAGCAGAGGATAAATTGTTCTTAATAATGAATAAACACTCTTCCTATCTTTTGATTGTGTAATCTTCTCCCTGCTTCCACCCCTCCCTGATTAAGATTACAGTCTTTTCTCAAATGTAGTATTCAAGTCATTATCTTCAAACTGTTTTGCTCCACTCAGAGGCAAAAAAAGGCTTTACTGGGATGGGAAATGAGGGTATTTGTAGCAGTAACCCAAAGATTTGTTGGCAGAGGACATTTTTTACCATGATTTGTCTGAGACTGGTTGTTTTTTTCTGCTAGAAACGCTGCCTACAGGTGGTGTAAGACTCTTTTTCAGGAGGTTTCCTCTCTGGCCACATTATTTTCTTAAGTCTTTAGATTTTAAAATTATTGACAACATTAAAGGCCATTAGTAAATTTGTTTATTTGCATGTGCCCACTCATTTGCACAGCAAAGAGCTTGACTAAGAAATATTAAGCAAAGAGAAAAATGTAAAAAGCTGACTTCTATGCCATAACACAGCTCGTGACAGGGGAGGGAGCTATTTCTATTTAGCAATTCCTGCCTTTTTTCCACCCTCTGTATTTTAGTTCCCAAACGTAGGAAGCAAAGACAAATTTCAGAGGATAAATAAAGAAGTTGTTTTTTTATTTTTTTTCCTTTCAATATGAAAAAGGCAATTTAAAATACAGCTAAATATTGGTAAACTTAGGAAATGCCAGCTCTTACTTGGCATAAATGATCACAGGTTTATTCATTTTGATTTCAGCATGACTATTTACACTAGAGGAGGATCTATACCACTTCTATTTCAGTAGGTGTTAAAGTACAGGACTTCACTCACTCTAGTACTAGTTTTAATGATCAATGGTACACTTGGGCAACATTAAACCACTGCTTTTGGACTTTTCACACTACTACAATCTATGTTAAAACACATTGAAAAATAGTTTCTGGCCATTTCTGATTTGATACTAATGTACAATGAAATATGGATTAAAGAACGACTGGGGAAGGTTTGCCATGTCCAAGTGTAAATCACATATATTTTACTGTAGACAAACACGCTTTGTACATCTGCAATGTCACATATTTATGCTTAGAAAATCAACATATCCTGCACTGCAGAAACAAGGATCTTAGATAAGAAGCTGAATATAAAGTGTTAGCAAAGTGCTGCAAGAAAGAGCAAGGACAGGAAGAAGAAGAAGCAGGGAAGAGGTGGCATCTTGTCCATGGAGACCATTATTGGAATGGTCTGTTTAATTCTGCAGCCTAATTTCCAAACTGACAATGAAAATAAGAAATATTCAGAAAATGAAAAGTAGGATGTCTGGAAAAGATATTTTATAGAGAGTGAATTATAAAACTGAATATATATGGTTTATCTGAGTATGGTGTAGGAGATGACTTTCTTGAGGTCAAGGAAGCAGTGATGTGAAAAATCATGCAATAATAAGTTATTAAAACCAGTAACTCTTCTGATCCTTACACAGACTGTGACAGCATCAGTGACAGCACTGGAGCCTTGCTATTATGTGAGTCAGAATAAGTTCATAGTGGGGGGTTTCTGTGCTGGTACTTTATCCCCAGGTAAATTCAATCTGTGCTCTGATTTGCACTTGCCTGAAAAGACGTTCAAAATCAGCCCCAAATTCAATCTTGGATATATGTACAAATTATAAATACCTGGAATGGAACAGATTAAGACTGGTTAAAATAAAGAATTAGCTCAAAATTAAAGGGAAAACAATATATAAACCGTAGCCTGTAAAATGTCCTGACATCCTTGAAAACTGAGATTCTGTATTTCTGCACACTCATATTATGAACTTAAAAGCATGAATATGTTTTATTCCTTGCCAGGTTTGTTCTTCTACTTGGAAAACATTTATTCTGCTTCTTGTTTACACTGAATTTAGAATTAATGTGACTGTTCTGGTTGAGCAAAAGCAACCTTGACTTGTATTAGGCATCATTTTATCATGCCAAGGTATCTTGTGTAAAAACGTAACGTGAACACAGTTCTCAGAATTAGGCTAGTTAATAATTACCATATAAACAGGTCAAGGATCAAAAGAGACAGTAAATTCTTGTGAAGTGTGGTTAGATTATATTTCCAAATTACAATACTGAAAGCCAGAGCTGTCTTAATGTGTATAGAATAAATCTAACACCCAGGGGTGAAATATCATGGCCTCAGTGAACGTTTTTCACAGACAAATAATCAAAATAATCATGCCAGCAGTTCATTTGGGTAAAATAATACACTGTTGGCATTAGTGAAATATATCCTACGTACAATAATATTTACCAAAAACTTACATAAACCAAGCCATGTTTTCTTTAATACTGTAGAAATAAACAGAAACCCCAACTGAGAGACTCCAGTCCCGTTTCCTGATGAGTTTCTCGACCTAAAAACCATTTCCCTGGTCCAACTGTCAGCAAGACACCACTGAAAACTGAACGTGCATCTGTAATTTAACATCTTAAATACACATACCTTCAATAAAACCTCTTGAGTGGGTTTGTTGGTGCTGAACAGGATCATTCTGGAGCAGGGAATGTGATGTGTGGGCACAGGCAGAGGATGAGCACAGAAACTGCCCCAGGTGTGATGGGGGAAAGACCTGCCTGCTGGAATCAGGGTGTGTGAGGGGTCCCAGGACAACAGGTACCAACAAAGGTCTGGCAGCACAGATTTAAAGCTGGAAAACCAGCTGGTGGCACCTGGAAAACCCAGCCAGGTCCCAGCACTCCCCTCCTTCAAAAGGCTCAAGGTCTGTGTCACCCACACCACCTGTTCCCATCCCCGTTTCTGGTGTTACCATTATCAGCTGTTACCAGTTAATTATTACCATTGGCTTAACAAGCTAATCATGGCCTGGCTGTGCCACCTGTTTGTGCTTCACCACTGGATGAATCACAAAATCACAGAATCAGACTGGTTTAGGTTGGAATGGACCTTAAACTCATCTCGTTCCACCCCCTGCCATGGGCAGGGACACCTTCCACTAGCCCAGGTTTCTCCAAGCCTGACCTTGGACACTTCCTGAGTGGCTCCACTCCCTCTGCAGCTTAGGGCATGGTCACCTTTGATCCTTTCAAAATGTTTCACGTTTCATTACATGGAATCAAGAGCATAATAACACCAGACTGAAGTTGGGGGTGATCATGGAAGCAGCTGGAGTCATGCAAATGTTATTTCCAGCTGAACTTGCTTGTGTTGTTTTAGTTGGCCAAAACTCAGGATATAAATGGCTCAGGCTCAAGAGTTTGTAATGTAAATGGCAAATATATGTAGGACTAAAATACAGTCAAGTGACAATGTGAGAGTGACAACCTTGCAGATTTGCTGAGGACTGAACAATGGAGTTTCTTCAACTTGAATTATTTTTCAGATGTTTTCCTTCTGCAGAAAATTTGGGGTTTTATATTCAGTCAAAATATTCACCGAAAACACTTCTATAAAACTACAAACCAAACCAACCACTCAACCAAAAAGCCACAAAAAAACAGTTTTATTTTTCTTCAAAAAGTTCGAAGTGGAAAAGAAAGTAGTTCAATGCTCCACCACGGACCTGACCAGAACACAGCCCTTTCTCACTGATGTCCCACCACTCATCCAGCCAAGCAATACCATGAAAACTGAATAACTGAGTTGGGTGTCTCCCTCTGTTATATTAGATTTTAATGCTTCTTTATTTCTAATAAAAGCAACCTGGAATCTAAATTCCACTCAAATGGCAAATCCATCCTGTGAGTCAAAACTGCAAACAATTACAGAAAACAATTAAATCTGCATGTGCTTCTTTTGGAGCTTGGAAGGAATTGAAAAACAAATAAAAAAACTCGGGTCCTACCAGTCACTATAAAAACATGCAATAACTGGGAAAGGTCTCAGCAAAGCAGGAACAGCACAGATGAGTAAACACAGCTGAGCAGAAATGTGTGGTTCATTCAGTTGTTTGCCAAAGCGCCCTTACTTCAGTACTTTATTTACAGAGAAAAAATAGCCCATCCTTGGAGTCATGTGCTGTTCCTGGCTCCCCAACCTCCCGCTTATCTCGGGGGTTAACCAGCATTTGGGGGTATAAATAGTTTGGCTACTTTGGTAGCCGGCTCTTGGTTCTTTTATTCGACGGGAGAAGCAGCCAGACGGGAAAAATCAGCTTTCAAGGTTGGTCCTTTCTGCTTCCTTTTCAGAGACAGGAGTGTTAAGAGCGGGAGAGGTGGCAGCGCTGATGAGATCAGACAGGCGGGTCGGAGTAAACAAACGAAGAGCTGCTGCTTTCCCCCTCATTTCTGTGTTAATTTGATGCCACCTCCGCGGGTCTGACATTTCGGCGGGCGGAGGGTGCGAGCAGCACCAGCTGGAGCTGTGACAGCTCCTCGTCCAGGGCTCTGGGTGCTCCCCTGTCCTTTATCCTGAACTCTGGACAGGCCCCTCGGAGGATGCTGGTCCTGCAGGCTTTGCCTCTGGCACTGGCCCAGAAGAGCTGGAGGGTGTTCCGAGCTCCAGCCAGCCATGAGAATCTGGGAAAATGAACTGAACTGCCCCCCGAGCCCTGGGCAGGCTGCTAGACATGCCCGGCCCTGGGCTTTGAGCTGCTCACACAGCATGGACTAAAGGTGTTAAGCAGGAAATCGGGGTGTGTGTGTTTCCTCTATTTTGGGATCTCCAAACTAGAATGAACTGATTGCTGATGGCTAAAAATATCATGTCGTTGGTCCTTTCTACGCTCTTTATTGTTGAAAATGCAAAAAATAGAAAGGAATCCTAAATCATGGAAAGGAACAGAAGGTCAGAAGGACTCTAAGGATCATCATTTCCAACCCCTTGCCATGAGCAGGGATGGCACCCACCAGATCAGGTTGCTCAGGGCCCCATATGCTCTTATATATATTGTAATACTTTACTATTATATTTTACTACTAAAAAATCTCTTCTTAGACCACAAAAGGGACATATAGACACCTCTGTGCCCCACTGGGGGACACCGAGAGGCTCTACAACATGTACAGACATATGGAAAAGCAAGGGGATGGTTTTCACCCAGGTGGGGTCACCCCCGTGCAAAGGGGACTGGTGTAGGAACTACCAGAGCTGCAGAGGAGCAAAACACATCCTCTAAATCTAAACATTTAAAAAAAAAATCTAAAATGGGTGCAAAAAAAAAATCAATGTCAGCCTTTGCAGAAAATATTGGATGTAGAATTAGCATTAGGTGGTGTAAAGTGAATGAGGTAAAATGAGGCATCAGAGTGGAAGGAAACTGCGTGAATTCTTTTCTCTTTAAAGTGCTAGCGGGACATGAAGGTGGAATTAAAATGTTTTAAATGTCAGCTGCTTGCATCTCCCAGATCCCACTGGGAGTTTCCCAACCATCAAAACTCCAGCCATAATAAATGCACTCACACTTGTGCTGCAGTTTTGCAGCTCTTCCTCTCTGGCTGATCACGCTGGTTATAAACAGAACCCACGGGCCACACACTTCTGAGCTCATTCCCTGCTCCTCCACTGGCACAGAAGGGGTGGCAGAAAGGTGGATGCTTCAAACCTTTCTTTGTGCTGCAGTCGTGAGATCAGCAAAGCTCAGACTCTGAGATTTAGCAGCACTCCATGGTGCCTTCCCTGCGTGCTCTTTGCTTATGCTGGGAGGGTTCTGAGCTTTCAGGGCTGGGGAAGCTCCTCAGAGGTTGTTTGCAGCTAATCCTTGGTCACAGCTCAACAAGGCACTGCTGATATCCCAGAGCTTTCACAGTTAAAAATTCCAGCCATAATGTAAGGTGCCTGATTGCTCAGAGACAAGCTCTGAGTGATTATTCCTTCTTCTCCAGCTTCCTCAGGACACAGGAGTTGTGCTCAGCTTTTCCCTTCTCCTTTCCCTTTTGTCTCCCAGCTGGCCCCAAGGGCTCCTGCAGCAGCCAGGGGTGGCCTGTGGCACAATTAAGTTAATTATTAGCTGCCATAGCCCTGGGGTCGATGCTGCTGGTAACTTCTGATTAACACGTGTGATGCTGCAGTAGTGCTCAGTTAAATCTTTGCATTCTCCCTCCTGGGATTGATCTCATTTTATAGATTTGTCAGCATTTGTGCTCAGGTTTTTGGACCCTGGAGAAGTCAGGCTGCTCTGTCAGGATCCCAGAGCTCCTCATCTTCTCCACCTTGGCATAAACCTCTCTGCATTTTTCCATAGCCAGCACACTTTCAGTGAGCAACAGCAGTAAATCATTGCATTTCTAAGAATCCTTAAAAATGAAGTTCCCAGGCTTTCCCAGCTCTAAAACCCTTAGAAAGGCTTTTCTTCCCTTTCTACACCTGGTTTTCTCTGGCAGGAGTATGACTGTTACACAGCAATTTTCTTTCCATGTTTTTAAAGTGGTTGATTTTAATTTGGATGTATTTTCCCCCGAAAATCCTTTCAGCCAATATGGAATTACATAAAGCAGCTTTCTGGAGAGAAAATACAGCTGGAGAAGTTTCCACTGAGAGGTGTGTGTGTATTGGGGCGTGTGGGTGCGTGGTCTGCACAGGGAAAACAGTTGCCTCCTGCCTGGAACCAAATCAGTTCTCTCAGTACCTGGCAGAGGGGAATATTGGTGCAAAGCTGCAGAGAAAAGAAGGAATCTGAGAGAAATGTGGAAAAGAAGAGTCTGGATACCCAGCTCCTCCTGTCTCAGTGCCATGCAAAGAGCCTGCATTAGCAGACCATTTAGTGATGGGACAAATTCGGTCTCAATATTCACTCCAGGACATCCCAGCCCTGCTTTCCACCACTTGCCCTGCTTTTATTTCCTTTGCTTCTTTATCCCTGTTCCCAGAGTTTCTCTGATTCAAGAAATGGTCTTCCCTCATTTCTCTTACCCAAAACAAAGCTGTAAAGTAGATGGGGTGGATGAGGCCAGAACAGCTCCAGGGGTCCTGTACACCAAATGAGGAAGGTACAAGGACTGACTCTTGGGACCTTCATTTCTGTGCAGAATAACTACTTTTCAAAAAGTATTTCTTTTTTTAAGTCTTGGCACTATCACTTTTGATGGCCTGCACTGACCTCTAAGAAATAAAAAGAAATAATGATATATTTATATATTTCTGATCCTTCCACATCAAGAGTGATGCTCTCAAATAGGGACAGGGTGCACAAGGTTCACTTGGATGATGGAAGGAAAGTAAATTTTTTGTTATCACCAAAAACCCTGATAGACTGAAACAGATTGACTTGGCTTAGAAATATGGTACAGCTAATAAAGATGTTTCCTTCTTATAAATCTAACCATAAAGAACCATCCAGGAAGAGAGAATATAAGAAGAAATTATAAAATTCATAATGAAATTTTATTATACATTTATCTGGAAAGGGAAGTAAGGTTTCTAATCACCAGTGACTGAGATTTTCAAAGGTTTTACATTCGGAGCAAAGTGGGCGAGAAACTACAAGATTATGCTTAATCAAGTAATGTGTGAAATAATATATGATGATTTTTTTATAACAGTGGAGATCTGGGCATGACACAGTAAGTCTTAAGGAATTGTGCTGTGAAAAAACCCCAATTCTGATTTTTGTTAACAACATGTTCAGAAGGAAAAAAATGGGCAGAAGTTACCAGTCTGCTCCAGCAAACAGATGTTTTGGGGTTTATTATGGTTAGTGGGCCTCTCTAACTTAATTAAACTCTATTCTTATCAGCTAAGTAACACTGAGGCATATAAGGAAAGGGAGATGCTACATTTTTAACAAAATAAACAAGTAAACTCAGCTTTACCATAATCTTTCTATCTGAGAACAAGAGAAAGGAAAAGGAAAATATGGAAAATCCATATTTAAAAAAAAATTATAGTTATTCTTACCAATACCAATAAAATCAGGGATACTCCCTGAATTCCTTTCAAGGGGGAAATCCACTGTTGATTTCCATCAGAAGAGGGACCATCAAGATTTCCCAGCTGCTAATCTGAATCCATTAATGTCTGTATTGGCAGATTCACGAATCTTCATCTGGATGAAACTTCCTTTACTATTTTTTCCAGATAGCTGCATTTACTGGAAAATGAGCTGTGTGTGTATATATATAAATATAAATATAAATATATATATATATATATTTTCACTATTTGATATATATATTTTTTATTATGAGCTGTATAAATATATATATCATTACTTCCATGCTGAACATCTGCATACATGCACTTAAACCTTTAAGGTTTTACTTTGTATTTAAAGACTCCTTTTGATGCTTCATGCCATTCATTCAGATATAACAGCAATGTGTTCCAGAGCAGCAGCATGGCTCCCACATATTTTATTTTTTTTAATATATTCAAGGGGAAAATGTGTTTTATCTGCCTTGCAGAGCTTCAGACTTGTGGAATGTTGAAAAGAAAGATTGTCTTTGTTCTGATTTATGGGCAACCAAGGGGAGATCCCCCCCTTGGGATGTTTTTGCTGAAGTGGAACCACTTGGAGATTGAGCTTCCTCCCTGGGTGCCCTGATAGTCTGGTGGGTGCTATTCCAATCTGAGCTGAAGCACAAGTATTTATTGCAAGAGAGGAGTGCAGAATATTTGCTGAGTAAGCCAAGACTTTTTGCATTATGCCAGGGATTTAAAGGGACAAAAAAAAAAAATCAGTCCCAACAGCAAGTCTCGGGGCACTCCATATTAACCTCTCTGTATGGCAAGAATTAAATCTTTTTTCTTCTCCTTTGTTTTCTCTATCTCATAAATAGCTTTTAACCCATGGCAGAAATTTACCTTTTAACACTGTAGTTTTCAAATTTCTATAATAGGCTTTGGTGATGGATTGGGTCATAAGCCTTCTAAAACGATCACTGAATGATCTTCTTAGGTTGGTTTTTATTCTGAGAACCTTTCTGCTCACACTCAACAGATCTGTGGGGCAACATTTTTAACCATTCCAAAAGGGGAGGGGGGAGGATTTCCCCCTCTCTCACCACTTTGTAAATGTTCTGGGGTTTAATATTCACATTTATCAGTGTTTATAACACTGGACTAGACACAGCAGGAGTTGCTTGTCGATAATTTGGACAGGAGGAAATCTGGAAATGTCCAACATATAATTATCCTCTTCCTGAAAGGACAGATTCACTTCTAAATAGATGGACAGAAACAGGCTATAAAGTGCTACTGTTCAGTAGCTAAAAATCTGGTGGTATCCTCTGGGAGACTATTTTAGGAGAGGGAGCAACTGTGCAGCCTGTAATGTGCCACTGCAGTGTGATCCACAAGCCAGGACGGTCCCAGCTCCCCACTGGGAGCTGAATAACCTGAGTTGTGTTTCTTGTGTTACAACAATCCCTGATCCGGTGTATTCCCACTGAGGTGCATGAAAGAAAAGGAGCCTTTCCCCTTCTTCTTTTTAATCTGAGCTAAAAGGTTTTTTTCTTGGAGTACTTTGAGGGAAGGCAGAGGACGGTATGTGTTGCATCAATTGAGGAGGAAAGGAAAAACAGCCTGGAAAAGCTCCCCAGAGCCAAGGAAAAAGCTGAAGGGTAGTTGAGGAAGAATCCTAAAATGTTTGGGAATATTAAGAAGAGAATAAATAGTCAAATGCTTAGTGATTTGGATGTTAAAATTCAACTAAATCCTTTCTAAAAGTGACTCTCAGTTATTTCACGTAGGTTTAAAGATTTGGGATCCTGGTTTAGTTTTGTGTTGTGGGACAGTCTTATCTCTTGTGTCACAAGCCCATAAAACTGGTTTTATGGAATTACCTAGTTTTATGAGGGAAATTATCAGGACCCAACCTTGAATCTTAACCAGGTTTGCTTTTCCCTTTATCTCACGTGTAGCTCCCAGGGGGTGGGTTCAAAGCAAACTGGAAGGAACCATTTTTCACGACTCATGTCCCAGTGCAGTGGATTTTGCCACCAGATGTTCTGGACGCTGAATGTTTCCAAGGTTGCAAAAAGTGCTTGGTTGAATTCAAGGAAGAAAAACTGGGTGGCAACAGGAGGCAAAAAACTCTTACTGAGACTCCATTTTTTGCTGGCTGGAAAGTTTTACTTGCATCAGTTTATGTTTTGTCTGCTCTTCTACTTTACTTTTGCAAAGTTCCCTGGTTTTGGACAGAGTCCAGAGAAGGCCACAGAGATGAGTAGAGGGATGAAGCACCTCTGCTGTGAGGAAAGGCTGAGAGATTGTTGGGATTGTTCAGCCTGGAGAAGAGAAGGCTCTGAGGAGACCTTATTGTGGCTTTTAAGTTCCAGAAGGGAGATGATAAGGCTGGAGAGGGAACTTTTACAAGGGCCTGGAGGGACAGAACAAGGGGAAATGGCTTCAAACTGAAAGAGGGGAGGTTTAGATTAAATATTGGGAAGAATTTTTTCCCTGTGAGGGTGGGGAGGCCCTGGCACAGGTTGCCCAGAGAAGCTGTGGCTGCCCCACCCCTGGAAGTGTCCAAGGCCAGGTTGGACTGGGCTTGGAGCAATGTGGGCTGGTGGAAGGTGTCCCTGCCCATTGCAGGGCTTGGAACTGAATGACCTTTAAGGTCCCTTCCAACTCAAACCATTCTGTCATTCTATGATTTGTTGATTTACCTTTGCTCAGACTCTGCATGACCATTCTTGCACATTCTTCATTTAATTAAAAATGTTAATACTTCCCTGCAGTTACCATATCCCTGCAGTTAACATATCTCTGCAGTTAACACATACAAAGTGTCTCTTTAGTCATGTGGAAAAGCAATCCTGAATCACACCACTGTCTGAGGTGACCAGTCTTGTAGAAAAAAAAATCTTCTCTGTTTAGTTGTGATTTACTTAAAAACTATGTAACGGGGAACCTGGAAAGATTAAATCTGTTCAGAAGTTAGCAAGGAAAATAAATATTCAGGTATAAACTATCAAAAAGGGTAATCTGAAAAATATTCTGAATAAATTATGGATGAGGTCAGCATGGTAGAAGCATTCATAAGATTCAAAGGGTTAGTGCAGTGCATTGAGGTTCCGACTGCAAAGGGACACCATGTCCAACATCTTCATTAATCCCTACATATCCAAGGCATCCTCAGAGATCTCTCCTAGGCACACTCTTGATTTTTGAGATAATGTAGAGTTTTGAAAGACTGAAATGGTCTATGGAAGGGGTAGAAATGCAGTAGTGAAAATTAGGTGCAGCTATGAAATTAATGGAAGCTTCGTTGGAAATTGTGTGTAACACCAGGGTCAGCTGTGCAGTGTTTGCATCCCAAGCCTGTGCTGCTGATGAGCCTTTTTTTAATTATTATTTTAAATTATTTTATTTTTATTATTTTATTTTTGTTATTTTAATAATTTTACTTCTACTGCTTATTTTAATTTTTTTTTTGTACCTGAATTTCAGCAAACGCCGCTAGTGGTTTTCGAAGTGAGACAAAGTCCTGTGAAAAATACTGAGCTGTAAAATCAGAAGCAAAATGAGTCTGAGGGGCTTGCTTTCCTTCTGGTTTTCTAGGATTTCAGATGAATAGCAGCCATGAGATGAGCCAGCTCTGTGGTGATGAATATTGCTTAAGGGCAACAGCACAACCTGGTGGTTTATGGTTATTCTAATGCATCAGATCAGGTATCTGCACAGAAAACACAGAAATATCCCTTCCCCACAAACCTGCTCAGAACTGCAGCTGGCTTTCGTTAGTTCATTCCTAAGATACTATTTTACCTGAGGTTTTCAGAATAAATAGAAAAAACCAGACTGTCAGGGCACTGCAAAAAGATAAAGTAGCAGATCCTTCCCAACATCACTGACTGTGAAACCTCGAGGTGCAGTTCGTGCTGGATGTGTCTGAATTTTTATTCCAAGGTAATAGCTAGAGGTGTATAACTAAAAAGAAAAGCTTGCAATATGCAGCATGCAAAATTTTGGAAAAATAGACAAAAGGAAAGTGTGTGTAGAAAAAAATGCAAGTTTGTCTTGCTTTTTCTATTATATCGAAGCCAAGCAAAGTATAAAATGCATTTACACAGAAGGAATATTCAGACACCAATAATAACATTTATTTTCTTTCCTCTGTGTCTTCAGGGCAAGTGACATTGGTCAGAGTGTATCTTCTGATGTGGCAGTGAAGTGAAACGGGTGGCAAATGTGCTCAGACAGAATTTCCAAATAAAATTAATTACATTTTGTGTTTTACTGGGTTCTGAAGAACAGGCTGTTATTACTGGCAGAGCAGCTGGCACTGCTGTGGGTGCTGAACTAAATATCTTGCAAACTACATATTCAGGTCATTTATTGATCATGTAGAAGGGGACAAAAGCCATTAACTGTAACTAGAAAGGGGCTCCAGTCCAGTGCTGGGGCTGTTATTGAGATTGTGAGAGGCTTTTTCATAGAATCACACAATTATAGAATGGTTTGGGTTGGAAGGGACTTTAAATCTCATCTTGTTCCAAACTCCTGCCATGGGCAGGGACACCTTCCATACACCAGGTTGCTCAGAGCCCCATCCAGCCTGGCCTTCACCATCTCCAGGGACTGGGAATCCACAACCCTTCTGAGTTATTTATCTTCAGGCTGTGTCCAAAACACAGACTGCTCAGTCCTGCTTGGCTTGATAGAAAGAACCTTTGATTTCACCTGGGTGGGTTTGGACCTGAGAGCAAAGGGATTTTAAAAGACACCTTCGGAAACACTGACGGATTAAAGTGCTCTGGGGCAAAAGTAGCATTATATCTATGCAGCGAATATTCCTACAGGATTTTCCCCACAAAGAAATGATGAGGTGTCTCTTTGCTTCATCTTTGTCCCTTAGCCCAGTTCATGGCTGAAGAATGACTCACAGTCCTGGTCCAAGAAAGCACTGAGTCCATCTGGAAGTGTGATTAATGCATTTAAACTCACTCAAGTTTTATTTGTTTATGGTGATCAAATATATAAAGTGTGTTGAAATTTATGAAGATGATTATTATTCTGCTTCGGTTTATTACAGAGGAAACACATTATTACATAAATAGGACAAAATACTCTGAAGCCCAGTGATGACACTTCTGAAAAATTGTACAAAGACCTTTGGAAAAGTGTAGAATAGAAAAAAAAAAAAAAAGATAAATAAGAGAAAGAATTGTTTTCTTGAGTGCCAAATTAGAGGACAAAATCATCAAAGACCAAATGCTGTTGTCCACAACTTTTCCCTATAGCCCACTAAAGCACAGGGAGGTGTTGTGGTTCCTGCATCCCACTAGAGCAGGTATGGGAATCATGCTGAGTTCTGCCACAGGTATCCACAGCTATGGACAGCAAACAAATCTGAGATGAAATGCCTTTGTGCCAGCTTCCCACACATCCTGCTTCAGGGTGGAGGAACTCCAGATTATTTTCCAGCTGCTGAAAAGGTTTGGTGAGCACGGTGATGTCAAGTCTATCTGCTTGATGTGCTTTGATCACTCTCTAATTATATCCCATCAGCTGAGACACTGATTTGTGCTTTGCTCCCGAAGCAGAGACAGTTTTGATTGCTGGATGGAGCATCTCAGATCAGCTGGATTGAGCTGATATGTCTCCATCAGCCCCTCCTGCCACAACTGGGGCAGCACAGAATCTTCTGGGAGGGTCAGTCCTCCACTCTGCTTCCTCTGGTCTTTGCCAAAGTTAAGCCATACTTTCACCTTAGCAGAAAGAATTTGTTGGAAGTAATTTACTATACTCCTTGGGGACACCTTCCTATCATGGAATCATTCAGGTTGGAAAAGCCCTCCAAGACCATTAACCCAGCACTGCCAACCATGTCCTCAAGGGCCACAGCCTCAATTTTTTTTAACACTTCCAGCGATGGTGATCCCTCTGTTCCAGCCTGTTTCTGTTCCAGACAACCCTCTGAGTAAAGAAATCTTTCCTGCCTTCCAGTCTAACCTCCCCTGGGGCAACTTGAGGACATTTCTTCTGGTCCTGTCACTTGTTACCTGAGAGCAGAGGCCGACCCCCACCTGGCTCTGACCTCCTTTCAGGGTGTTGTAGAGAGCAAACTCTTGACAACTGAGTATCAAAAACCCTCTCAGAGAATAGTCAAACTGAGTATCAAAAACCCTCTCAGAGAAGGGGAGGAATGCTCTCCCTTCTCCCTGTAAATGGAGGGAACATGGAGAGGGTCTGCATTGTTTTCACAGTGCCATTTATGCCCTGAAAATAAATGTTATATCAGCACTTCCAGTACATGTAGGAGGAGGAGCAACAGCTCTGTAGAACAAATTCAATGTGTTCCCATATTTGTCCACTGAATTGTGTGTTCTCATTGCTGTAAATTTTGCATTAAATTATTTAGGTCAGCTTAAATTTGGAAAGCAACAGAATAAACACCATTTTTTTGCCTCATTTACATGTCTGTGATTATTGTGAAATGCTTTGCTTCCTAAATTAAAGTGATGCAAGCAGTCTGTCAGGAAAATAAGCAGCAATATTTTTTGGTTATACTTCTGAAAAGCTGGTTGTGACACTCTCTCATTAACCCAGCAGTAGGTGGGCACCTGGAAAGGGAAAATTCAGAAAACACTGGATATGTCCTAATTTTCTTGTGAATTAAAGAATATTTTGGGTCTTTGCCTAATGGTTTAAGTATATAGTGCTGCAGACATGGGCACTGCACACCTTTGGAGCTCTTGGGGTTGGTGTATCAATGTCCCTGATCCGGGGATTAAGGATTGCTAATGGCATGGAATGGATGCATTGTCAGGATACAGGGTATCACATTAAAAGTCATTAATAGCTCTGTCCTGTGCCCTGACATGATGCAATTCAGCAGCTGTCCCATGGAGAAACTCCTCAGGCATCCTGTCAAAGGTGGACATGCTAATAACTGGGATGGGACTGGCTCAGTGCATCCTGATGGTGCCAGAGCCCTTCCTTCTTCCCTCTCAGTGACTTGTCCTCAATGCCTGCCCTCATCCTACCTCTTGTTTTCGCTGCTGGGGAAATGCCAGAAGCTCCAGACTCCATTTTTGGCTGATCCTGTCGCAGGCAAACACCCCTCTGTTCCTCAGTGTACGGCAAGGAGCTTCCTATAAACAATTCCACATAACTGTCACCTCCCAGTGCCTTGCATTCCTTTGGTTATACACTGACAAATGTTGCTTTGTGGGTTTCAGTGTGTGTGAGTCCCATCTTTCTGCTCCCACCAGATGCCACTTATGTTAAATGGAAAGCTTTTTGTCACCAAGGCTGCTCATACTGATCTTCTTTGCATTACTTGAAAATCCTGACTGAAAATCCAGTCATGGAGTGGCCCAGCACAGCTTTCCAAGTGAAAGGTTTGCTCCATATAAATCTTTGAATGTTTGCTATGTCCCATGCTGGTTATTATCACTGATGGGGTGTTCACTGTGGGGTCATTGTCATTTCCAGCAAATATTTTGGGTTTACCATACTTGGAGAATCTCACCCCGTTATTCAAGTGAGGCTGTTGGCTGTTGGTGTTTTCCCACCTCAAAATTTTTGGGTGAGGAGGAGGAGGCTGCAATATGCCTTCCTTTCAGCCACTTTATTGAATAAATATCCATTGATGAACAGGAAGCACCTCTGTAGCCTCTGCTTTGAATCTGCTTCTGTCTGTTCTGGTATAATTATGTCAGCAAAAATTCATCAGTTTTACTCCTTACCCATCTTCTCTGGGAAAAGCTTCAAAGTTTCTCTGTAAAACATTTGGATTCAGCCCCTTTTCCTATTTTATGCACCAATACTTAATTTTTGTACAGATTTTTATCTATTGCTTTTCTTAGTGTTATGTTATTTTGTTGTTTTATGGCTGCTGTTAACATTTACTAGGGAAGCTATTTTTTACACTCTGCATGGGGACATCACTGCAGATTTTTTGGCTTCATGAATAGCCAACTAAAATTTGGGGTGCGTGGGGGGAGATGTAGAATGAAAAGAGGAGAGAAAAGGCAGCATAGGAAGGTTAGAAAATTGCTTTTCACTTTTCACATGGTTAAATCCTAAACACTGGTAAATGCCTTTTCACTGGGGAGGACAGCTCATATCTGATATAAGCACAAGTGTACTTGATCAGAAAATCAACACCACAGGCACTTCCATCTCTTTGTGCAACATTCCAAACCTTCCATGTTTTCAGCAGCTGGGGGTGGGATTTGCTTTTTTTTTTTTGGCGTGAACACGAAAATTAAACTCACTTGAACGCTTTCACTGAGCAAGCCTTAGCCATCCTGTATTCCTCCAGGGGCGCTGGGAATACACTCACAGTCTTTTCCAAACTAAATGACTCTGTGATTCTACTTTATGGAAGCTGTGCTCCTGTGGGATGGGCAGTGGAAAGCAATCCATGTAAATCTCACCCAGCAGCACCCACCCACCTACTTGTGGGTTTTCTTCAGTGTGAGTGAGTTGCTGCTTTGGCAGAAAGGAAGGCACAGGGGTTTGTGCCATGTTATTCCATCTGTGCCTCCTGAATCCATTTCCAGACCGAATCCTCACTACAACCTTTATTATGATTGATTATTGTGCACACAAGATTCACAGCTGTGCTGGTGGCTCCAACAAGAAGCACTGGCAGTTCCTGGGCAGGCTGCTCCCAGGTGGCTTTCCTGGGAGCCCAGGGATATTCTTCACTATCTTCCTTTGGATATTGCCTGTGGTGACTTCTAGAAAATGTAATCTCTGAATTCCAAGGGCTGACTTCTGTTTACTGTGGAAAATAGATGGAAATGCTTCTTTTATTCAAGATTACCATCACAAATTCTTTATTTTTAGTGATATGTTGAGAGAAAACCTACCACACTGCAGCTATAAAAGTGGGCTATTTAAAACAAACCAAAAAGAACAGTGTCTTAAAGTCCTGGGTGTCTGAATGCAATTCAGACTTTCTATGATCTTGGGCACATCTTTCAATTTCCCAGTATCCTCGGTCTGATAACTTAAATAGAAAGTCTTTCAGGTTGTAGACTGTATCTGTGCATTTTGTACTGAACCTGCCTTCAGGCAAAAGGGAGAGAATGAGCAGAGAGTTGTAACACTCCTGCAACCACTAAAACTGCCTCTCCTCCCCGAGGTCGGCAGGGTCTTCTCACAGTGCCAGGTTCTCTAGTGCTGCCCTGAAGTTTTCCTTCCCTGCTGCAACTCCTGCTAGGGGAAAATAGGCTTAGGGATCATTTTTGGTGTTAAAATGCTCCTACATGATAGAGGGAAAGGGACTGGGAGAAGTCAGTGCTGATTCAGGCTTGTACATTTTCCTTCGTGCAAACAAAGGTGAGAGGAAGGAAAGATAAGGTTATGGGGTGGGTGAAACCATCAGGGATCTGCATAGGGTGGGATAATCATAAGCAGACTGTACTGTTATTAAACTAATGTAGAATAACTCTATCTCCTTCATAATATAATGTTCTCTAATAGTTATACCTGATTAATATTTTAAGAACACTGTTGGAATTAATATGGGTTTAATATTTTGACTCGTGTCCTCAAAATTCGCATCGATCCTCACATTTGGAGCATCACATTATCCTTCACTTAATGTTATGTACTTAATATATAAACAGAGAGCAAGACCAGAGGGGGTCTCCTGTATTTTAGCACTCAGCCACCTGCTCTGACAAGGCTGTTGTTGAGGCAGATGGCCCCGTGATGGATTACCTGGGACTCACCAATCGCGGCGTCTCCCGAAACATTTGCACAGATGTTTGTAACGAGGTTTTCATGATTCCACAACACTTGCACATCCACAGAAGGAAGGGAAGTCCTTCTCTTGGGAAGTCACCCAGCCTGAGAAGTTTGCTGCTCTGGTGGCTCTGAGCTTTCATGACCCTGTGGCAGAGGACAGCCTGTGGTGCCCCAGCTGTGACAAAACAAGCGCAGCCTCTTCCAAGGTCCTTTGGTTTTTTCCCAAAGTTATATTTCTTTCCTGAAACACAAAGGCAAAGAGATCAAGTCTGCTGGGAATTATAGAAAATAAAGTAAAACTAGCTCTGGAATGTTTTTTTTTTTTTTGCCCTGATGCAATTTTAGTGCGGAAAAATGAAATGTGTGTCCTGATGTGGCCAACACAGAATCATTGTGGTTGGAAAAGCCCTCGAAGATCATTGAGTCCAACCACTAACCCAGCACTGCCAAGGCCACCATAAATCATGTCCATAAGTGCCACATCTACATGTCTTTTAAATCCCTCCATCAACACTTCCTTCCTTCTACTTGAGCAAAGCTGTTGGAAAGGGCTTTTCCAGCACAGGGGCTGCAGTGACCTCCCAAATCTCCTCTCCCAAAAGCTTCAGACCTACCACAGGGCACCAGTGGATCTGAAACTTTATCTCATGCCAAACACCTCGTTATTTCCACTAAAATCCACAGTTGTGACCCATTCAGGTGCTGTGACCCATTTTTGGGGCACACTGAACTTGTTTGCTTTGTAACTTCCCTCTCAGGACCTCCCAGCAGGTCCTGATGTCAGGCTCAATTCTTTCATTCCTGTTTTCACCACGCTGGATGAAATTGAAATCTGAAAACAGCAGTGACTTAAGAGAAACCTTTGAACATCCCTGTGGCATTTTTCATTAGAGATGTTCTTTCTCTCGTGGATGTAGAAACGGAAAGCCTAAAATAAAGAGTGAGAATTGGGAGGACTGGGGAGAATTCCCACCTTTCAGGTAGAAATTCTACTTTAGAGATGCAAAGGAGCTCATTGATCCACCAAACTTTTTAGTTATTCACGGAGTTTGGGTGTGAGAGACCATAATATCATAAACTTCAATCTGCTGTTGGCAGGTGACCATGGGAATTCAAATATCTTTATTTTAAACAATTAGAGCTTTACTGTTCATAGGAAAGAAATGGGGAAAAAAAGGTATATACTCAATTAATTAATCATCTGCAGAAATCTGAGAAACCTAACTTGTAATTTAATTAGCTTTAAAAAGCTCACACAAGATGAGCTCTTTGCTGAGGCTTCAATTTTGCCTATTTTCTTGCAAGGTAAACATCAGGCTATAATAATGTCATGAAAGACATATTTTGTACACATTAATCATATTTTATTGAATCTGATCCCCATATGAGACAAAATACTGAGTTATGTAATACCACAAGGAATTAAGAATACAAGAACATTCAAAAGAAATAATAATAATAATAATACCTTTATCTTTTAACTGGCTATATCTTCTCATTGGCTCTGATTTCTCCAAGACATTTATAAAAGTACAGACCATAATTGTGCTAATAAAGAGGAAATTATACTGATCTATAATTAGAGTAATAAGGAAAAAGGCACAGCAGATCATAATTGAACCAATAAGGGGAAAATATAATCATGTTTAATGGCTTATATGAGTGTTAGTGTCTCCTGTATACTTAATAAATTGGTATCTATTTTCCTGGTGTGTATCTAAGACACCTTTCCTAATATTATCAAATTACCCTTCAGATCCATTGTTGGGAACTTCTGCTCATCCTGGAAGGCACTCTGTGGTGAGGCTTCTTGGAATAATCAGAATAACAACAGAATTTCGGACAGGTCTGACCATCAGCTACAATCACCTGCAGCAACACCTCAGTTCTCTCCAGGTTTATTTAGGGTGTCCCTGGTTTACATCCATGGATATACAGAGATGTGTGGGCAGTAAGAGCAATCAGTCTCATACCAAACATATTTTCAAAAGAAATAAGGAAAGAGTTGAGAGGTGTAACCCTTTATCCAGTGTGGTCACTGGATTTGGGCATGAAAAGATGCTCTGCAAACTCAAACCAAAAGGCAGTGATTTATTTCCTAATACTCACAGTAGAATATCATGGCTGCAAGCCCCAAAGCTGAACATCAGTAGTTCTTTGCTGCCGCTGAGCTCCCTCTTCTGTGTTTTTATTTTTTACCTGAAAATTTCACAGCTTGCAGCTTTGATGTTTTTTCCCTGCGAGTCCTTGAGCTGTTAAGTGTCCCCTTCTCAGCAATCTTACCCCTGTCTGCAATTTCACCTTTTGCATCTTGTGCAGCTCGAGCTTACTTGTTTTTCCTCACAGCTTTTTTTTCTCCCAACGTGGTGGTTTTCTCAGAGGTCCCAGCCAAGGTCACACAGGTGCTCAGCGTGAAAATTCAGCCAGGGATCAGAGAGAGCTGAACCCTCCCGAGGGATGTTAGAGCTGGAGTTTAAAACAACCTCCCCACATCTTCACACAAGTGACATTACCTAGAGTTTAGCTATAATTTGCCTTTTGATTACCCTCCCAGCAATTAAAAAATAAGAATATTTCCTACTATTACATAGTATGAGCATGTAAATATTTCCCTGGACATGCCCACGCTTGGTATGTGACATCCTTTATTTTGAAGGGACATTTTCAAAGCTTTTCAGCCCAGTTATCCTCACAGGAGCCCAGATGCTCTTCCAGAACTGTTGGTGGCTTGGAAGGGCAGGACCAGCTCTGGTGAATGGGGCTCTTTGTGCACAGGTAGACCTTGAAAGCTCAGAGGGCTATGATCCTATGATAACATGGAATGTGCATGACTTAAGATATTAATAATTTCAAAAAAATCTGCATATGCTTAAATAATGTCCTGAAAGGCAACTAAATAATTAATTAAATAACAGCAAAAATATATTTTATAATATATATTGATTGTGTATTTCCATGTATGTTTATATATTTATATATAATAACTATAATTCTCTAGACTTCTTAGCCTGATAAATATCAACCTTCCCTGGAGCTGACCTTGGCTTTCACTTCTTAAGACACCTGGACAGACATCTCTTGTATCAAAGTTCCTATGACAGTGTGACACTGCTTTCACACACACACATGAAATAAGGAAAAGACACTTTTATAGTTTGTAGTGAACTTTAAGAACCTTAAACGAAAAAATCATATAACCTCATAAAACCTCATTAGATAGATGGATGGAGATATTTCAAGGTAACAGAATAAATATATATGTGTATGTATATATACAACACACACACACACACATAAATAAATATACACACACACACATATAGTATTCCATGCACTGGTTTATACCTCTTTTCCTTTCAAGCTCCCAAAGGATAACTGAGAAAACAACGATTCTACACAGAATTACAAAAGGCATTAAATGTATTTAAGCTCTAATTTTTGCCCAAGTATTTTTAGTAAGCTCAGCAATAACTAAAAGAAGTGTTTCCTTGTGCAGCACACAGTTGTGAAACTTTAATTTATATGTTAATTTTTTAATTAAAGGAAAAAATTATAGAAGAGGGTCTAGTTTTCTTTAAAAGTGCAGCATAATAGTCTAACATTAGACTGGAGGATAATAGTTGAGATGTCTAACAGCCCAACCACTCTTCCCCGAGGACACCCAGGTAACCCCAAGGCTGAATTCTGTGTTTTCTGCTGCCTCAGAAACAGCCTGAGACAGTCGATTCACTTATCCCAGGGTCACCTTGTCACAAAGGCTCCACATTTTGCATTTACTGAGGGTTCTGCCTGAGAGCAGGGGGTGTTTGGGTGCCCTGGGCACTGTAAAGGGGAGCAGACAGGGGTGAGGAGAGGGGAAGGCACAGCCCTGATGGCAGATGTAGGAAAAGGCAGACAATGCTGGGAAATAGATAAAGCCAGAAACTGCATTTTTAGTGTTTGAGTGTCCTGCGGTTTCTCTGCCGCTCAAGGCAAAGAGGTTTGAGAATGCAATGGTTAGTCACAAGCATCTGAAATACCTTATTTAAAAGTGGCCTCTGACAAGATTTAGGGCTTGTGATTCATTCCTCTGATGTCATGGAAATGAAAGAAATGTGTGTCAGCTGGCCATGTCTGCAAAGGGGGTAAAGAGGCATCAGAGAAAGGCAGTGAATGCACATCAGAGAACACTGAAATTGCCTTAATCTGAAGAGCATGATTTGGTGTTTCCTGCAGGAAACTGCACTTGAAAAGTTTTAATCAGCAAGAGTTGTCACTCGAGTTAATTCTGAATTAATCTTATTTTATCACTAAATATTTCTATTCGCATTGCTGACACAACAATCTTGGCTAAGAATTCCAAATTCCCAACTGGCAACTTTAATGGACACTCCCATGCTGAAAGCTTAGGGATTTATCACAGAATCATAGAATCCTTGAAAATCCTGGGTTGGAAGGGACCTTAAAGATCCTCCAGTTCCAACCCCTTGCCATGGTGGTTTAGGTTTAAACTGGGACATGCTCTCTCCAGTGAGCTTGTCCATGCAATACACCTAAAGGCAGACTGCAGAATTACCAGGAGAAATGAAATTATCATGATTTCTTAAACTTTCCTCTGTTAAAACACCATTTCCCATTCTAGCTTTAAAAAAAAACCCACTTGTACTCTCCATATTAAGGTCTATAAACTTCACACTTAACTTTTTATTTCTGCTTTATTCCTCTTCTCTGCATTGCCAAATATTGCTTTTGTGTAATTGAAACAGAGCTGTAGTTTGATTATTAAACAGGGAAAGTAATTGTATTTGGCTGTACAGGGGGAAGTAAAGGTGCTTCATAGAAAAAAAAAAACAAACTTAAAATGTGGAAAAGTTGTTTTTTTTTCAGAGCAGAAGTTGAGGGCAAATGCTCCTGGGGGGTAACAGTCCCACCACCAAGGAGTCACCTTCTAGTTTCATGGGGTGGCTCAGGGATATGGGTTTGACAAGACAGTTTGTAGGGAGGGTGTACATAATTTATTTCTCTTCTCCATCCCTCTTCTCTATTCATTTGTGCCCCAAAATAAGACCCTCCCCATGTTGTAGGACCTGACCTGTTGTTCAGCCTGGCTTTGTACCTGCAGTGTGGAATTCTGGTGGGAACAGTGTTTAGGAGGCTGGAGTAAAATGAGGGTATCAGATGTCCTAAGCACCGTGGGTGATTTCCTGTTGGGAGCCCAAGAAGACAGAAATCAGCATGTGGCACTGTCTGGGTCCCATTTTTAACCCCACCATCAGCAGAGGACCACGCAGAGCTCTGCCACAGCCCTGATGGCAGCGAGTCAAGTGACACACCTGATGCTTTGCCAGTTGTGACATGCCTGGGCAGAGGACACTCCTGTTTTATCTGCCACAGTTGCTTAAAACCAAAAATAACCACTCATGTTACAGTGCAAAGTTTGTGGTGGGTAACAAAGGTGCTGATCTCGGGCAAAAAAAGCCCAGGTGGGAGAGAGCTCTAAGCAAAGACGGGCAGGATTTATTATATTTGCAATTCTATTTATCTTTCCAGCTCCTAAACCAGCTGCCCCATGCAAAGGACACATCCCTGAGTTCCCCCAGCCCCCTGGAAGCTCCTGCCTGGTTTTGCCCAGCACGGGTGTCCCTCCATGGCATTCCCAGAGTGATCCCGTTATCCCGGGAGCAGATGCCGGGTGGGAAGCAGTGCCTGCCTGCAGATCAAGTTGCTGCTGCCAACTCTCGCGAGCTTTATGTCAGAAACACTTGATTATAATGTCAGCACTGGCCAATTTACAGGCTTAAAGCAGCAGCTGCACAACTGCATTTCCCTGAGGTACCCAAAGATCCCGACTCCTAAAAACTTTTGTAGCTCTTGTAATAGAAGTGGGGTAAGTGATTCTCTCTTTCCATGTCTCTGTCTGCCAGGAAAATTTACAGTTCAGCTTGATTTGTACGGGGATTGGGATCTTTTAAAACGTTCTGCTCTGCCCATTTGTTGCTCTCCTGGGAAAACTCCCTCTGCTCTGGGAATGCGGCGTGTGTATCCAACCTCAGGATTATTCAAGGGATCCTGGGCTAAGTAAATTAAGCTGAGCTAGAAATCACTTATTAATTCAACCGTCTTTCCTATTTAAATAGTGATTTTATAGCCCTGTGTATAGATTTTTTGGCTGGGTAGGGATTTGCAAGGGGAGGAAACAGTCATTGAAATAAACAGTGTTCCCTTGCTGAATAAGAATGCAAAAGTAGAGTCTGTTTAACTTTTGCTGGAGGAAACTACTCCAGCAGCAGCTTTTTAAAATATGCAAATACATTGTAGGATATAACTACGCTGGGTTAATGTTGATGAGCTAAAGCAATTTCTGACCCTTTTACTCTCATAGTAATAATCAAGTCATGTTTGTTTTGCTCAGTGTGCTTTACACTGCTGAGTTTGGTTTAAAGCAGCATTAAAAACCTTATTAAATGTAATATTTGCCATGCAGTCGAGGTGTAATAATAATCCCCTGTCACTGCTTCTGTTAATATTGGCAGAGTAGCTTGAGACAAGTCCTTTCATTCACTAGTACGAAACTTCTGTGTTTTTCAAGCTTGATCTGCTTCTAACTTTTTCTTTGAAATTTGCAGAGCTAATTTAAAAAGTACCCAACTGATTTTTTGTTATTATTATTTTTTCTTTCTAATATTCTTGTTTAAAACTTCTTCAGTTTCATATCTTGCAATGCTACAGTGTTTTCCTCCCATCCCATTCCTTTCTTAACTAACAGGAAAGTGCATGGGGGAATTAATTTTAATTACTATTGAAATAGTAAAAGCTTTAGAAACTTTAAAGCCTCTTGCTTTTCTTAGTGTTATTTTCTCTTCATATCGACAATATTTGAAATATCTTATTATTTCCAGCTTGTTGTTGTGGTTTGGCCCTGATCTTTCTTCACATGTTCAGTGAAGTGACAGTGTCAGTGAAGCAATGAATGTACAGAAGTAACTTCTCCCATTTCACAGTGGTATTGGGTGCTCAAATACCCAACTAGATCCCTAATATTAACATTCCTCTCAGTCATCCGAGTTTCCTTGGATGCCTTCATCCCTTCTCCATCCCTTCTCCATCATCATCCTTCTCCCAGCTCTAGTGGGCTTTTAGGATCTTGGTGGAAGAGTTTGGGTCTGGTTTCGCAGAGGGGCTGAGATGAGCCCTGGGGTGCTCAAAACCAGTGAAGTTTTAAGAGCAGATTTACTGAGCAAACCAGGTTATTTTTCTCTCCTCTCATTCCGTGGCATCTCTTAAATCTTCTTGAGAAAATTTCAAAATTAAACACACCGTGTTAAAAAGTGATCCCAAGTGAGAGTAGAGTCTGTGTCGGTTTGGCAGGCTGGAAATATTCAGCAGACTGGTTAAGTTATGCCAAATTCTCTCAAAGACAGCGGGATTTAGGCTTGAGTGTTTTAGCAAACTAGGGTAACTAAATACAGGCTCTTGCTTTGGTCCTTGTGGGGGTTTGGGCTGGATCTCAGGAAAAGGTTCTTCCCTTTGGAAGGTGGTTGGGCACTGAACAGGCTCCCCAGGGCAGTGGGCACAGCCCCAAGGCTGCCAGAGCTCAAGGGGCAGGGTGGGATTGTTGAGGTGTCTGTGCAGGGCCAGGGGTTGGACTGGATGATCCTTGTGGGTCTCTTTCAACTCAGAATATTCTATGATTCTCTAAGGCCACAAAGGGAGAGGAGCTAAATGCCACTAACTGATGTGAGTGAGCCTTCTCTCCGTGCCAGAGCGAGTCTTGCTCACCCAAACTCCTTGGGAAATGCTGGACCACATGAGTTGACAACTCACATCTCTAAAATTGAGCAAACAGGGGTAACTTGCAGATTTCTGCAAGTCAAGCTGAAGGTGGAGTGTGACACCAACTCTGTTGTTCCCATTCACCACCTTATCTATTTTTTTTAACACGGCAACAAGATAAAACAACATGTTCCTGCTTATAAAATTTATCTATTTTCTATCTGTTTTGATGAATGATAAAAATATCCTTGAAGATTCCCCCCTGCTCCTTTGGTGCTGTCTCAAAGTTAGGAACCTCTTTGCACAAAATATTCCCTTTCCCCCCCCTCTGCATTTTCTTTCCAAGAACAGGCTAACAATCAGAAGGAGCTCAAACTAGGCCACAGCTGTATTTTCCATACAAATTGGCCTCATTCCTTTTAAGGACACAAATTCTCCTCATTAACAAAGAGTGCCCTGTTTAAAGGGGCAGGACAGAGTACATGATGTACTACAGGGCAACAAGCGAAAAATAGAAGGGAGCTTTGTTGAGCATTTTCAGATATGTAAACCACAGAAATGGATTTATGCAAATAGTCTTTGTCTGCATTTTCACTTTCAAGAGGACAGTACTATGGTTTTATAGCATTTGAGGAGGTTGGGGTAAATCAGACTATTAGTACTTATATGTGGTATATAATCAGCTTTTATTCCCCCAGCTTTTAGATAATACTAATTATCACTTGGAAAGGTTCTCAGGAACCAATGAGTGGACAATATGTAAATTTTTAGGCATCATCTACATGTATTCAAAGGTCCTTGATGTTTTAGCATTTTAATGTTCATTCTAAGTAGCAGAAGTTTGATTACTACTTTGTAGGACTCTGATGGTTGTAAACTTGCTTGAACTCCTCTAGAGAAACAAGATTTTGAAAGACATGACTCATTTAAGTCTTGACTAGCATTTAAGTCACCTGCTAACTGGAGTAATCAGAGCCTGTTTATATGACTTTACCTTCCCTGGTCTGGCTCATTCAGTTCTGTGTTTTTTAGCAACAGAATTTGTCTGAAGTACTGACTAAATACAAAATACCAAACACAGTCTTTGCAACACAATGGACAAACGAGAATTTATGGTCAAATACTTCTGAGCTTTGTGCAGCAGCACCATCTTATTTTCAAAGCCCCTGGGATGGCCTACACCCTTATTTAATAGCTCATTTTGGCTCTGGTAGTAACATATTGCAACACTAATTCTGAATTTCTTTTTCGTGTGTTTCAGGCATCATGGTTTGGGCAAATGGTCCAAGTCTCTCTACCAGGTTTCTGATGTGGTTTCTTCTCCTGTACATGTTCATCAGGAAGGTGGTGCCTGAAGACAACATCATTACAACCAAGAAAGGAAGGGTCAGAGGGACAAACCTGCAGGTCCTGGGGGGAACTGTGACAGCCTTCCTTGGAATACCTTATGGACAGCCACCCATGGGCAGACTGAGGTTTCAAAAGCCAGAACCTCGGGAGAAGTGGTCGGATGTTTGGGACGCCACAAAACACGCCAACTCCTGTTACCAGCATATAGATACAACTTACCCGGGGTTTGCTGGATCAGAGATGTGGAACCCAAAAACTAACCTGAGTGAAGACTGCTTGTACCTTAATGTGTGGGTTCCTTCTCCCAAGCCCAAGAATGCAAGTGTCATGGTGTGGATTTACGGAGGTGGCTTCGAGTCTGGGTCCACTGCCCTGCCTGTCTACGATGGAAAGTTTCTGGCCAGGGTAGAAAGGGTTGTCGTGGTTTCCATGAACTACAGGGTCGCTGCATTAGGATTTTTGGCTTTGCCAGGAAACCAGGAAGCTCCTGGAAATGCAGGTTTGTTTGATCAAAGGTTGGCCCTTCAGTGGGTGCAGGAGAACATAGCAGCCTTTGGAGGCAACCCAAAAAGCGTGACGATATTTGGGGAGAGCGCTGGCTCAGCCTCTGTCAACTACCACCTCCTTTCCCCCAAAAGCCATCCTTTATTCACCAGAGCCATCATGCAGAGTGGATCTGCCAATGCCCCTTGGGCTGCAATCACAGCATCTGAAGCCAGAAACAGAACAGTGGCTTTAGCTAAACAGCTCCAGTGTCCCACCAGCAACGAGACAGAGCTAATTCTCTGCCTCCAAGACAAGGACCCGAAGGAAATACTGGAGAACGAAATTTTTACTGTTCCAGGCGGCTCTTTTCTGCAAGTATATTTTTGTCCAACGGTGGATGGCAATTTTCTCTTAGACATGCCAGAAAAATTGATTGAGAAAGGCCTTTTCAAACAAACACAGATCTTAGTGGGTGTTAACAAAGATGAAGGGTCAGGATTTCTAGCATATGGAGTCCCTGGCTTCAGCAAGGATAGCAATGGCTTGGTCAATAAAACCCAGTTTGAGACAGCCTTAACTCTGGCCTTCCCAGGGGTGAGCAAACTTGCAATAGAATCCATAATCTTTCAGTACACGGACTGGGAAAACGAGCACAAGCCAGAGCACTACTGTGATGCCGCGGACGACGCCGTCGGGGACTACAACATAATCTGTCCTGTCATGGAATTCAGCACAAAATTCGCCCAGCTGGGAAACAACGTGTTCTTTTACTTCTTTGAACATCGATCCTCCAAGCTGCCTTGGCCTGAGTGGATGGGAGTGATGCATGGCTACGAGATTGAGTTTGTGTTTGGGTTGCCCCTGGAGAGAAAGGTGAATTACACCAAAGCTGAGGAAATCTTGAGCCGCTCCATGATGAGAGACTGGGCAACTTTTGCCAAAACTGGGTAAGTTTACTGTGGAAATTGGTTTGATTTTTGCCTGTTGTTTCACCAGCGGAAAAAGCTTAATGGTTTTGGTGCTGCCTGGAATGCTGAGAAGAGATTTATTGTTCAGTTATTCAAAATTCCTATTTTAGTTCTGCTAAAAACACTGTCTTAATAAAATAAACTGTTGATGTGCTGCTCACAGTATTGGATAAGCTTAAGAAAACAATATTTATCCACCCATAAAAGCAAGTACAAAACATTTCTTTTGCCATAGCAGCAGTGGTTACAAAGGAAGGTAATGGTTTCAAGTACTAGAAACATAATATTTCAGACTCTGGGAAACAGAGAAGTAGGAGCAGAAGTAGGAGCAAAAAACCCAATTTCCTTGAAGAAGTAATTTGATCAGAACATGCAGGTTTCTAATATAGAGGTGTGTTATGTACACATGATGAAGAGACTGGGATTTCAGGACATGCTTCCCAGAAAGCCTCTCTTTCCATGTGTGCTGCGAGGAGGAGCCTGGGCCTCACTGATCCTGATGACAAATCACTCCCTATTTCCATTCGACTCATCTGTAAGCGAAATTTCCAATTGACTCACCTTGTCCAAGCCTGGACAAGAAGCAAATCAGAATATTTCATTTGGATGTTTGAGATGGATTAAATACAACCCCTCGTTAGGTGCCTTCTGCTGGTGTCCAGGAGAAGTGAGGCAGCCCCTGCTCTGCTCAGCAGAGTTTTGGGCTCTCAGTGCAACACTCAGTGGGAAATGAAAACATTTCAGAGCAATAAGAAAACCATCCAATGCTGCAGTCATGTGTGATTAGTCTCAAGGCTGCAAACCTGATGAGATGGGGAGGGATCTTGTGTTCCAGAAGCTCGGTTTGTGCTCTCTCCTGAGAAAATCATATATATAAAACTATTTAGAACTCACAACCAAACACTTAATTCACACTACAAAGTGTTTATTTAACTTGAATTTCAAAATTGTGCATTAATTCTGTTTCTAAGGTGAAAACCATTCCTTGGATTTATATATAGATTTGTAAAGGCTGAAATCAGCGTTGTAACAGGATCTAATTAATTTTCTTAGTAGATTAGAAACCAGGGGAGACCACTGTGCTCATTTAGTCCATACAACCTTGTACTAACTCAAAACACAGGTAGGACTTACACATTTCCAGTGATTAAAAACCCAGAACAAACACTGGTAGGTTGTTCTACAGTTTAATTACATTTAAAAGGGTTAGAGTTATAAAAATAAGTTTTGTCTCTAGTCTGAATTTGCCTATTCTACTTCTACTTTTTCCAAGCACTATGTTTTGTTTGACAATTTTTAAGCTTTATTTTATGATTTTTTCCATATAGAGATAAATATCTTTATTAAGGGTCTTTTCAAATAATCCTTAATAACCCTTAATACTTTTTAATTTTTTTTTGTTAAATAAACCAGGTTGTACTCTTAAGCCTTTCACTATAATGTGGGTTTTCTTCCAATTCCTTAAATAATAACTCTCCACCTTTAAACCTGTGATTCATCAACGCCTTGTTGGAACTTTCCTTGTTGGAATTAAACACTGTTGTCCCCAAGGTGTTGTAATTAAAGGTGTCATCTATCCCTTCTAGTTCAACCTGATAGTCCCTGCTTACTCATCCAAGGGTTGCCTTGGTTTTCGTGTTATCTAAGATGTGATTGATTGATTGATTGATTACCTTGGTTTGTAGGAATATTAATTACCTTAACAACTCCTATCCCCTTTACATGTTTGGACCTTGTAATATTTCTTTTACCATAAGTGGTGAGCTTATTAAAACTCAGAAAGCAACAGTACTCATCAATGCACAGTGTTTTTATACAGGTTTTATTATTGTGAAGTGTCTTTAGGTCCTTGGTGGAGAGCAAAGTGAGTGAAGGCTCCTTATTACACACTCCAGCCCTACAGGAGTTTGAGATCAGGATCCTACATCAGAGAGAGTAGATCTTTCCATTAAACACAAGTATTTCTTAAAAAGAAAATTCAGGTCCCTACTAAATTTTGCAGAACTATATTTACAGTTCTGTGAACCCCTTTTTTACCCTGGATTATATATATATGTATATAGTTAATTTTCATCTACATAATTTTTGTGTGTATATATATATATATATATATATATATATATATATATATATATATAAATCTCAATAATCTGTTGTGCAAACAGAGGACACTGACCCTGTCACTGTAGCCTGCTAAAAATAGACAACACAAGGTACATTCAGGTTGAAGTTTGCAGAAGACAGTCCTGTCATCTAGTCTGATTATCATTCACACTATAATTAGATTACCCTACAGATTGAATTTCAAGTGGTTTCCACAGCAAACAGCAAAATAATCCCTCTCTTTGCTTCCACACAAGTATCAAAAGCATCACTATTTGGATAAACAATAAAATTGTGCAATTTTTGTAACAGTAAAAGGTGAGGATTAACCCACTATATGACACTTTAATCCCTGAGCAGAGCACAGACACCTCAGGCTCTGTTACACATTATTCATAGTGTACAATGGGTGGGGAAGTAATAAAAATTGCTAAAAATTCCAAGATTAATAAGTGATTCTTGTTTTCCTGGCGTATTTGAGCACATGGTAAACATTTATAAAGAACTGGGGAAGCCCTGCTTTGATATAATGTTTATAGGAAACTCTGGCATGATCAAAGGGCAAACCTCTGAGGGGAAAATTACCATTGATGTCTCCAGCAGATGAGGAGAAAATCAAGCAGAAAAGATGAAAATGAGAAATATTGTACAGCACTCTTTTTAGTGAGGGCGTTTGACCTAATATTCTAATGTGCAGAAGTACAAAAGCACAAGGGAGGGAAGAGGAGACTGCAGAGGGAAGGAGATGAGGTAGAGTCAACAAAACTGGGAGAAATCATATTTTTCCTGGTGTTTTCTGACTGGGAGGGACTGAGAGGTGGCAGAGCTGTTTCTCAGAGGAGTCTTTGAGCCCAAATTTTGACCTTAGTGGTCTTTCTTTTTTATTCTCGTGTGAGGAATGAAATTGGTGATAGAAAAAGTTAAAAATATGCACTTTAGGAGCATTTTCTGCTTCTGTCATTGTTTAACCCCAGGCAGCACCTAAACCCCAGAAAACTGCTCACCCACTCCCCCCCCAGTGGGATGGGGGAGAGAATCTGAAGGGTAAAAGCAAGAAAACGCCTGAGAAATGCCCAAAGTTATGTAAGAACAAAAGCAAAGTTGTTAGGGAGAAAAGGAGAAGTGATTCCTTCAAAGCATCCCAAGAGTATATGTGAAATTCTTGATTTCTGCCTTTCTCAGTAAGTAAAAGGAGACTGTCAGCCAGCCCAAGGCTTTCCCAGTCCACCCCCACCCCTATCAGTAGCAGATGCAATTTTCCAAATCTCCAGGCACTGCTTATTTCACATTCTTGCTAAAAATAATATCAGTGATAAGTGACCACTTTTCCTGGAAAATTACAGGCATCAAGAATTTTTATTTGTGAATATGAATAGGGAATGGCAGATGCAGATGATTCAGTAGGAGACAGGAGCAAATATCTGAAGTTAGGTGCTGTTGTTATACTCCAATATCCCTCTTCTGGACCCCTGGGAATAGTGTCACTTTTAGGAATCTGTCATATATTTACACAGTCTGTAACACCTGTGAAGATCCTGTTGAGATGGTCTTCTTTGACAATCAGCCTTTGCTTTTCAGCCACGAGAGTCCCTGCAGATCCATTATCCACACTAGGATTCCTCAGCCTGGGAATCCCTTGATGCTGGGGAAGCCATTACTACCTGATTGTCTGCAGGATTTACCCAGAGAAATAAGGTTATTTTTTATAACATAGTCGTAGAATAGTTGAATTGGAAGGGACCTTAAAGATCATCTTGTTCCAAACCCCTCCCATGGGCAGGGACACCTTCCACTAGACCAGGTTCCTCCAACTGGCCTTGGACACTTCCAGGGATGGGACATCCACAGCTTCTCTGAGCAACCTGTGCCAGGGCCTCCCCACTCTCACAGGGAAGGATTTCTTCCTCATATCCAATCTAAACTTACTCTAAGTCAGGTTAGAGCTATTCCTCCTTGTCCTGTCACTCCAGGCTCTTATAAAAAGTCTCTCTCCATCTTTCTTGAAGTCCCCTTTCAGGTACTGGAAGGCTGCAATTAGGTCACCCCAAAGCTTTTCTTCTGAACAATCCCAATTATCACATCATCTAGTATTATATTATAGTATAGTACAGTATAATGTAGTATGAAGCATTATATTATATACTATTCTATCACACCATATTATTCATTGCATCATAGATTTATCACGTCACATAGTTTGAGAAGAATGAAAAAAAAAAAAGCCAATGACCTTTTGGGTCTGAACGTGGAGTATTGTGGTGAAAGGACATACTGGGAAGCCCATGGGATTCCTGGCAGGAATGTTCAGGGTCAGCCCTTTGGATTATTGCCAGCTAATGCTGCCCCTGATGCTCTGGACAGAGCACAGGACATAGGGGAGCCCCCACCCTGGAGCTGTGGCCAAGCAGAGTGACAGTGTGGGGGATTCACCCCCCAGTTAAACACTTCCAGTGTCTCTTCCCTCAGAAATATCCAATATGCCCATGATTTACTTCCAAAGCAGATCTAAGGAATCAGGGGCACAGATTATCCCTTGGGATCTTGGAAGGAGGGAGAGAGTCCACAGGCAGGGATGAGTTGGCTGAGCAGTGTGAGGTCAGTCTGGAGATGGATACTGATGTCCATGAAGGTGCGGAGAAATTAAACTACTAATAAACTGCCCATGATTTCCTGGGACTGGAAGCAAAAGCTTCCAGGAATGATAATTCTATTCTATCACTTGAAAATTTCTGCTATTTCATTATATAATAATTTTTCATGGCTGAACTTTTGGTATCAAGTAGGGTTGACCAAATATCCCCATTTTTCTTCGTGCAGTTAATGTAATTTCATAAAATACTTTTTTTTTTTTTGCATGTATTTGATCCTTGAAAGAACAATATTTTCATCATACACTCAAAAAAAATCTCTGTTCTACCAGCAAGGGAAGAAAGAGACTTATTACTCCTGCTGTCTGAATAAATCAAGCATAATAAAATATTTGGGTTATAAGAAAGAACAGATTCCAAAATCAATGCATTTGATTTACACTGGGAGTTTAAATTCCTCCCTTTACCTTGACCCAGGGTCTCCTCAGCTTATTCTTGTATTTAAGAACATTGGCAGTTGAATATCAATTGTTAGCCTTAAAATCATTTGATAAAATACCACATATCATCAAATTGGACAGAGATGTGGTCAAATTGGATTCAGCAGGAAACCACAGTGTGATGTCACATGGATCAGGCTCAGCATGATCATGTTCATGTGTAAATAACATTCATTTTAACAATAATGTCAGTTTTCAGTGGCCTTCTCCTGAGTTCTTTCCAGCACACTTTATTCTAAGCTCCACCTGTGATGAAAAAAAATCAAATTTCTCTTTTTAAAAACTTTTAAAGTTCAATTCTTTGCTGCACTTCTGTTATTCTTCAGAAAGCTTTCAAAAGTAAAGTGACACTAACAGCTACTATCAATCAGAAAGCAGCAGAATTCTCTGCCACCTCGAGGAAGGAGAAGTTTTATTTAACATGAAAAACTAGATGGCCCCCAAATCAGTGGGCACCAAGTTATGCTTTTCCCGTTACTTTCTTCATTTATTTTGGCAACTGTGTTCTTTAGTCATGAGACAGACAAACTAGATGGGATGAGAACTCAAATGAGGGTGCAGCGGAACACACAAAGATAATATTTTTTTAAGGCTTTGTGAAAAATGTTTTGGATAAAAGGAAACGGGCAAAACTTGTCTGGCTGCCAGTTTAACAACTGCTGAAACAAATCTTTGCAGCTTTTTTCTATAAAGTGAAGCCTTTGAAATATTTCCTGCTATGTTTTAGGGGAATTTGTGAGGCTTTGATTGTCCCACTAAAGCTCTGAAGCACTTTGTCTGGTTATTATTGCCTTTCCCTGATGTTCCTCTGGTAGACATATAATAAATTTCAGTGCTTTTGTTACCAACTTATCACAACCTGTTTATAGAGAGTAGTTTCAGACCAGTGAGAACAAAACCAACAGCCTCATATAGAGTCCAGACAGCAGTTGAACTGGGGACCTATATACTCTATATGGCAAGGACTGAATATAGTGGCAAAAAGTAAAAATAAAAAACTCCAACCACTTTTAATTTTCTTATACTTCAGGAAGTAGGAAGTTTTATGTACCACTAAGCCACTTGAAGGTCAGAAATTCATTGTGGGCTGTATTTCTTCCAGGGAGCCACATGGAGAGAGGAAGGTGGTTGGGTTGGAGCCACTTTGATCCTCACAGGGTCTTCAAACACACCAGAGCCAGAACTCAGGGGCACCAAGAGGAGACTTTTCCTGAGGCTGATGTTCCTGACATCTCACATTCATCTAGAAAAAGTCATTTTTCATCTTAACTAGTGATTTTCCCTGATAAGGTCAAGAATCCTGAACAAAAGATTTCTGGATGTGATGTAAAAACCAAAAATCACGAGAAGGGCTGCTGAAAGTAAAAATAATTATATGGAAAGTCTTCCTTTCCCAAGTTAAGGAAAACCAAAGCTTTCATTTTGACCCCAAAGGGCACGTTTATTCTCACACAGATTCCCATTAATGTGAATAATTTCTGAGCCATGAAAAAAAAATTGTGGAAATCACAGTAATGAACAACAACAAAAAAAACACAGTAAAACAAGATCAAATTTTAAGAAACTTTATTTCTATTTCTCCACCTTCAGTTTTAGGTTCTTAAAAGTGACTCATCATCTTTGCAGGGTCCATATATATTGTTACATTCAGAAGCAGTAATGGAAACACCTTTTTAGCAAATTATTTGGAAAAAGTGCATCATGGAAAAACTCAGTAACTAGAGCCCTGCTTTGGCAGGCATCTCTCTCTTTCTGGCTACAAGCTGACAAGCTGTCATCAAATTTCAGAATTGAAAACAGGAGTATTTGGTTCAGTCCTCTTTTCAAAATAGGCCTGGGATATAAAGTTGTTTAGATTGGTTTAATGCTATTACAAATACTGCAATTACAAGAGGATGTCTTGTGCAGTAAATGCAATTTGGTCCACACAGATTTTATTCCCTACAACAGATGAGTCAAACTATTATTTTCAAACAGGAGATGAGAACATCTATTAAGGAAATGTCCAAATATTGTAGGAGTAATTGAGCGAGACATAAAACTAAAAACCTAAAACCATAATGCAGAGGTTTGCCTTGAAGAGAGGACTGGCAATGCTTTGTGGAGAAGAGGAAACTTTAATTCAACTGTCAAAGGCTGAGGGATCCAAACCATCAGTGATGATTCACGGTCCTGGGAGGGAGCAAGGTGAACTCCCTGGGTCTGCAGCCGAGGCAGAGACACACAAACCCCCACAAAGGGTCCAAGAGAAGGAGTGAATCTCTATAAGGTGGGTTTTTGCAGAGCTGTGCTGCCT
This sequence comes from Lepidothrix coronata, assembly GCF_001604755.1. Taxonomy (NCBI): domain Eukaryota; kingdom Metazoa; phylum Chordata; class Aves; order Passeriformes; family Pipridae; genus Lepidothrix; species Lepidothrix coronata. The sequence continues at coordinate 962,822 of NW_016690398.1, forward strand.
TTAGCTGGCCCTGTAAAAGAAGAGAGGGAAATCTGAGGGGCTGAAGTGTGTCCAGATAAGGGAATGGAGCTGGGAAGGGGCTGGAGCAGCTGAGGGAGCTGGGGGGGCTCAGCCTGGAGAAAAGGAGGCTCAGGGGGGACCTTCTGGCTCTGCAACTCCCTGACAGGAGGGGGGAGCCGGGGGGGTCAGGCTCTGCTCCCAGGGAAAAAGGGACAGGAGGAGAGAAAACAGCCTTGAGTTGCACCAAGGGAGGCTTAGGTTGGATATCTGGAAAAAATTCTTAATGGAAATGGTTGTCCAGCCCTCCCCAGTGGTGGAGTGCCCATCCCTAGAGGGACCGTGCAGACGTGGCACTCGGACCACGGGTCACTGGTGGCCTTAGCAGTGCTGGATTAGCAGCTGGACTGGAAGATCTCAGAGGTATTTTTCCAACCTAAGTGATTCTGTGATTCTGCGACTCTATATCTTGGGTGTGGCTCCACCTGTTCTCACAACAGAGATTGGTAGAACAGCCCGCACTGGACATGGTTCCCTGCTGTCCCAAGAACCTGGCAAAGAGGCTACACGGATATTTTCCAGGGAAAGGAGAGGAGCAAAGAGAAACAAATGTTTCAAGAGTTGAAATAAAACCATAGTGTCATTGCTACTCAAATTTGGAAGTGGAATTGAGAAGCCTGAATGGAGATAATTTAGTGTTGTATGAAAAGCACGTGAGGAAGGAAAATGGGAAGGCAAGAGAGGGAAATGCTGACTGATACAAGAGGTCAGTGACCAAGAAATACACAAAGAAGAGAGAAAGAGCAAAAAGAGATTGATATATGAAAAAAGAAAATATCTGAAAGACTTCTAAGCATTTCAGGGGGTGAAGAAATCTGTGAAGAGAGAAATGAAGGAAGGGCACACGTGAACTGTGTAAGGCAGGTTCACTCATAAAAGCAGCACCCTTCAGAGACAATTTAGGATTAGGATTGCTTCCCCTATATCATAACTTTTACAGACACCTAAATACATGACTGCAGAAGCCACTGTGAAATTCTAATTAATGTTCACCCACAGTTAATCCTCTTTTTAGGGCCACTCTTCTTCCACGCTGCTTTTCTGCAGCTTAGTCCTTGTTTCATCATCAGACGACAGAAATTGCAGTTGGAAAGGTCTGCAAACCCCATTTTTCCAGGTGGTTCTGGAACACTAATCTGAAGTCCTGCTGAGAAAATTCACAAGAAGAATGGAAACCTTTCAGTAGACATTTTAATTTACTCCCCAAAGCAAGAGATTGGCTTATTTCAGGGAAGTGGCAAAGGGGAGAAGGGAGGAAATGAGGAGCAGCAGAGGTTACCCAACACCATATTTTTTGAAGGTAGCTCAATATGGTGTTTAATTTTTTTTTTCATTCAGCAGCAAGAGAAGGCACTTCTGGGTAAATGCAGTTGGAAATTTAGTCACAGGGTTTGTGAGGTTCTGACCCTACAAATCTAGAAGCTGCTTTAGTAGAAATCAGGCTTTTCTACCAAATTTTACATGATTCTATGTAAAATTAAAAGCTTCCATCCTCTGCTTTTCCAGACATCTCTGATCCCCATCTGTGTTCTTTACCTTTCCTTGAGGGAATATTAAACAACTTCCTCATTTTATACAGTACAAACTCTAAAGGTTGCTGCCTCAAATTTACACCAGAGGGATCCTTTTCCTACTGGAATGGCCGTTCAAATACTGTGATTTTTTAATTTTAACTAATGAAGTTTTAAATATCTGCCTCTCACGCATCTCACTCGTGGTGTTCTCCATTCACTTGGCATCCAAGTGAATTTTCTGTACAACTGGAAATCCTTGGAGTTTTAACAGTTGTTTTTTTCTGGTTGTGAAATAGTTGCACACCATAATTTCCACTAAACCCCCCTCAATTTTGAAAGAGAACTTTGGAGAGGTTCAGATATTCCCCCCCTTTTCTTCTTGAGGGCTTGTCTTTTATAACTCTCAGTCCAAATGGTGGTACTTCCCTCTTGGTATAGTTCAAATCAGACTCAGATGATGTTACAATGCTGGGACAGAATTTGAATGTGTTTATCAAGGAAAATTACATGTAACTTCTATTTGTAAATGTCAAACCTACAATGAATTTATAACAGATAAGAAAATAACTTAATAATTTTTATTATTATTATTATTTTTAAATATCTTTGGGGGAGGTTGTGAACATTCTATGTTCTTGTTTACATCTTCCAGCCAGAAGTTTCAGCAGTTCTGATTCTGATGAAGCAGTAACACATATATACCCTCCCAAAAGATGCCCAATAGTTTCCTTTATAGGACTGCTCAATTTGGCCTGGATTACATGGTAGTGAAAGTTTGTGACTCATGCACTTCCTCCCACTCAGAGAAATAAAGCAGTGGCAGTAGTGGAAAATAAAAAGGAAAATGCCACTATGAAGAAATCCGTCAGGACACGCTGAATCCACACAATTTTGTTGGGTGCAGGGATGTGTGGAGCATCTGCCTGGAAAAGAAAATCATGATTAGGGCAATTACAATTGAAAACAAATCTCAAACATCATATCCTACTGTAGTATCAACTGCACAGTCTGTACTGAAAATTGGAGCTCTGGAGATAAGGAGAGCATTGAACACATTTATCTAACAATTCTTGGGTGCCTGGGATGAACTTTATTAATGGGAGAGGAAGGAAGGGATGGAAGCAGCAATCATACACACATGAGTACAGTATCCACTCTCTCTCACAACTGGCTGGGCTGACAGATTTGACCAAAGGCACTGGGAATTTAAAACACAGTATTAATACTTCCATAGCAATAAAACCATTTTTCTCTCCCTTCACACCCACTCTTTAGGTTTGTTCAAGGGAGTAATTCTGGTTAAGATACTGTATAAGCTTTTTTTCCCAGGTCCTGAGAAAGAAAAGATGTGGTAGAGCAGATAAACCAGTCTCAGAGGATGACTAAAAGGACAAGTGCCATGTGCCTTCCTCTCTACTTATTCCTTTACTTACCTTCTTTGGAAGTTACTTCCTCCTTCAAAGTCTCAATAGGGTTCAGGACCTTCTTCCTTTTCCAAACAGCCCTCTCCAACTTCTACAAGCTAAGACTAAAAACTACAGTTGCATTTGATTTCTCGCTGCAGCCAAGAGTGTTAAGAAATAACAGCTTTGAAAAGTGGCCCTTTAAAGCTAAAATTGATCCCATACCAAAGGACATGAGGATCTTACAAAGTACTTTACAGGAACATTTGAAAAAAAAAAAGGCAAAAGTGCTCCTTCAGAATAAAGAGGGACTAAGCTGTGGTGTTGCCTCTCTCATGTCTATTCAAAAGTGATGTAAATGTGAAATGTGAATATTCACACCAGAACCTGGAGTCCTGGAGAAGGTGTGAAATCATCACTGTGGCAGTGACTCTCAGAACAGTGGGGAAGTTCCAGACCTGGTATGATAAAATCACATCTGATCATACCCTCTGTGTGGAGCTTGGGGCAGAGCTTCCTGGAAGAGCCCCAAACTTTGCTGGAATATTTTCCCAGCGGAGGATCCCTGTGTGCAGGAGTGCCAGGGTGGGATCAGGAGGTCAGAAATACCCAGGCAGGGTCTGAAGGGCTCGTTAGCTCTGGCTCAACTGACCCAGCTCGTTATTCCTCCTGATGGCAGAGCAGGCTCCAATCCAGGAGCCGTGGATTTGAGGAACCCTAAATGCATAACAGGCATACCCTGCTGCAGGCAGAACATCCTGGATCTGAATTTCTCAAAAACTGCATTATTTATGGCCAATACCCTAAGACCTATCTTATATATATACACCAGGGATTCATGAATAAGTACCAAGCATGATCAAGAATCATTTCAACTTGATGGGTTCTTCTCTTTTGAGCAGAACACAATAAGACCAAAACAAAGAAGCAACAGCTTGTTGCTTCATTTCCTGAAACTGATATTGGTTGTAACAGCACATAGCATGATAATTTATAGTTTAAGACATTTAAACACTCATCTGTTGTCACCCAGCTGGAATCTGGAAGGAATATCCTGAGCTTTATTTAGCCGGTGAAGGTGTAAGAAAGCCTGGCTGCAAAGGCCCTTCTGCAGTTTCTGTCAGCTAAAGGCTGTGCCAGCTGGATCCTACAGGTTTCCTCAAGGATCAGCAGAAGGAATAATATTTACCTTCGATATAACTTGCAAAGCAGTTTCCTTTTGTTGTGGCTCAGGGGCACTTTATAGTCACTGGATTATGGACTCGTGTGTGGGAGCTGGGAGTGAGAGCTGAGCACAACAGGATTTAATGAACTTCCCAGAACCGGCTGCTTAATAAATGTAGTTTGAAGGATTCAAATCTCCACCTCTCCCAGACTTGTAGTGCTCGTCATAGGAGTCCTTCCATTCACTACGGTGGGATTTGATGTCACAAAATTAGGATTTTTACACCTTGTTAAGGAACAAGTAAATGAGAAGGGTTTAATTACTTAGATTTTCAGAAACTGGTTACTATATCCTCACAACAATTCACTTCTAAAAAAATCAATTTATTTTAAATATGACCTTTTTTTTTTTGATTTTCTTTCCAAGTTCCACAGTTCTTCATAGTGCCACAGGCACAGAGGCCTTGGGAACACTGATGCCAAAGGCTCCAAGGAAATTTAGTTTATGAAACAGATAATCATGGATACTTTCCAATCACCCAGTATTGCACATGCTGACAATACCCTTGTCTGAGTTGTTACCTTCCAGTGTGATAGTTTTTAAAGTTTAGTTGTTATTGTTGCTATTACTGCTATTATTAGTAGTAATATTGTTATTGTTATTATTCTATAATAATTATAATTATAATAATAATTTTGGTTGATAGATTAGATTGCTGCTGTCTGTCCCATCAGTCTAAGAAGATAAAGGCCTTAAGAGAGTTTTATAAAATAAAATATGAAGTGTGGCAGTACATTTGTACAGAGGGTCCATCAGTTCAACAAAAAAAGATGTTTCATGATTAGCTGATATTAAGGAGTACTCTGAAGGGTCACTCAATTAAATTAAAACTAGCAAGTTAACTTTTTATGCAGTATCATGTATAAAGAGCACCAACTGGTAGCAGCAGTGACATTAAAACCAATATAACTCCCCCTTGCTCGTTATTCCAAATGGGCCACTCATAAACTTTGAATAATGAACTGAAAAGTGCCCTTGTCATCTTTTTTTTCTTTTTCCTTTTGCATTTTTTAATAGCAAACAGCCTCAAAGTGTACAATTTAATGTAAAATATTTTGGCATAATGTAAAGATTTTATCCAGGGAGACCCATCGAGTCATTTTGATGGGTGGCAGAAGATGAGCTGAGTGGCTTGGGAAAAGGTCCTGGATAACTATCTGAATTAAAAAAAAAAGCTAAGAATAAGTTCATTATACTGAACCATGGATATATTGACCCAATTGATGGTGATATTGCACCAGGTGCATTCTGCATATTCACACAGAGAGAGCTTTTCAGATTTATACAGCCCTCAGTCTCTGAATGGAGATTTTATGCAGGAATTGGAGCTTCTGGGGATGTTTTACAGTTAATGGTTTGGGTTGGTTTTTTTTTTTACAGATATTTCTTCATCCTTTCCCTGGCTAACTTTTTTTAGGGAAGTTTCCAGGGAATGTTCATTTTCTTTGTTGCAGGAGGTAGGAGTGCTCCTCAGGTTAAGGACTTTGAGCCTTCAACCTCACGGCCCTCTCTGGTGTCTACTTATCAGTGAGTCAGCTGAAACCAATAGCCTGGTATGAAGAACCCAGTAATAAGACAAACTGTTTGAGGGTTTGAGAAGACTCAACCAGTAATTAACAGTAAAACCTGCTCTTCTTTCTAATGGGACTGGGCTGGAATTATCTGTTAAGCTCCCAGTTGTGCTATCCAAGCAAAGCCCAACACAAACGTCTGCCCTGTGGGGACCACCCCACCACCCAAAATTGATATTAATCTGGCAGTTGTAGTGTTGCATTGGGAAGGTGAACACAGGCATAAATTTCACACATCATGGCCTTTAGAAATTATGTGATACATCTGGATAAGTTTGCCTGGCTAATGCCAAAAACACCTCCCAGCCCTCAGCAAAGCCTGGGGCTCCTCATCAGCATTCCTGCTAGTTAGGAGGGTCCTTCTCTCCACGGGGAATAGAAGGGAAAGTAACAAAATGTTTTCTTCCAGACTCTGTGTGGGGAAAAACAAACAAATAAAAACCCCAACCAAACAAAACCAAACAAACAAAAAACAGAAAGAAAAATAAAAGAAAAAAAGGAAAAGGGAAGGGAAGGGAAGGGAAGGGAAGGGAAGGGAAGGGAAGGG